>NC_136886.1:3862542-4345042 GCF_949152265.1 Phoxinus phoxinus
CTCGTTTCTAATCAGGCGTGAAAACAGTTTGAAAATATCATATTGTTGCAAATACTGCAATTGAATCCTAATGGCGTGCGGACATTAATAATGTATTGCGGGGCTGATTTCATTTGCCTTTATAATTAGGCCAGGTAATGAAGCACTGTAGGGGCCAAACCAATTCACCGTCTTCACGGGAGAGACAAGAGCGAGAGGAGGGGCGTCGAGGATGCTGGGATACGGTGAGGGGTCTCTCTCCATTTGTCGATTTTAGATTCGTACCAGTTTCACTCTCTCTTTTGGTGCGACGCTGTAATTAGATTAGCCTCACATGCTCTTTAGCACATTAGGAGCGCAAAAACGTACGAGTCTCAGAGCGACGGATGGAGTAAATATGAGAGACGGAGAGAAAAAGAGGCACGCAGATCATATACACAAGGGTAACAGGCTTATATAGTGTTGGAGAAGCTAGTTTGAAGTAGTTAAGCTACACGCGCATATTAATGTACACAACCAACCATGATTTGCTACTAGCTATTGCTAGTCAAAGGCAGGGGTTAGCAGTGGGAGAGATGTTCTCATGGACGGTTCAGATACATTATTCACTGATTTGTTTTTTATTTCTTTAAAAAAATATTTAGTTAATTACTATGTTTTTCACTCTGTGTTAGTCACTAATTTGTTCTTAATTGTATTACTAGTATTAGTGTAAATGTATTCAATTTAAAGCAGTGTTACAGTATTTTAGTATCATTTAAATACTATTATAGCATTTATTCATATTTTAATTAGCTATAATATAGCGTATATATATATATATATATATATATATATATATATATATAGCTATATAAAATGTTTATATATTTTTTAAATTAATATTAATTTGTTTTTAGTAATTTTGCTTAGTTTTTTCATGTTTATATTTAGCTTTAATGTATGTTTATTTTAGTTAATTGCCAAGGCAACATTTTTTTATTATATTTTTAATTAGTAATAATAATCAATAATATTTGTTAGTTTAACAAGTGTATGTTTTTCACATAAAATGTATATTTAATTTGATTTCAGCTTTATTTCAATTAACGAAAACAATTGTGTTAACTCTTTCCCCGCCATTGACGACCTTTTCCGGCTTTCCGTGTTTTCACTGTTATACGGTAGGGGGCGCTATTACGCAGCTCGTTCTCTTTCGTCAGTCAGTAACTCTTTTCACGTAGAGGTCACAGAAGGTCAGGCCGCTTGCGTTGATGAAATGTCCTGTGCGTACACAAACCGGCAGACGCATCACCACACGTCTGTTTGCTTAAGTGTATTCCCATAAACGCCGACCACGTGTGTGTTTCTGCATGCATGGCCAACCGTGGGAACGAGAACACCTGGCCATGCGAGTGTTTGCGAAGCTCTTGTTCAGTACCTGCCTCAGTCCATCTGTGCTTTGTGCTAACAGAGGTGACATCATCGGCCCAGTTTCCCAGAATCCCGCGGCTGCTGTTGCCGTAGCGACCGGCGAGGCAGCTCGTACTTCATTGCTCGAGTCACCATTACTTTGCCCCGCGCGCTTTCCCTGATGGCCAGACATCGCAGCAGCCATACACACTTAATTACCATGACAGGCATGATAGATAACCACACACCTCATCTGTTCAGAGAGTCCTGCACACGTCTGTCCTCACACAGCAGTGACGTGAAAAACACACTTTACATAAAGACGTCAGTTATTGACCGGGTCAGTCCTGTTATGCTGCACACTGTTACGTATACATGCATTAATATGCTGGATAAAATGTTAAAGATAGAAATCGTATTAGTTGAAATGAAAATGTGTTAGGAAATATTCCAGGTGTTTCTTTATTTTTTCCTTTAATCAAAATGTTTCAAATTAAACATGTTTTCTTGAGGATTTCCTTTTTTATTTTGTGGACATTTATTATAGATTTTTTTTTTACCAGTGTAATCAATACATAGCACTTTAAATTATGTTGTAATATCCCTTTAAATAAAAAAGCCAATTCCCAATTCCAAAACATCATCATCCAGGAAGTGACATAATAAAGGAGGGAAATCAACGGCACAAATATCAGTATTAAGTCAAATTAAAATATATATTTTAATTATTTGTAAACGATATATATATATATATATATATATATATATATATATATATATATATATATATATATATATTCATTTTTATTAATTTATAATACACACATTTTATATATTGTATAATTAATTACATTATTTTTAGAAGCATATTTCTGAAAGTCCAAACATTTATAATTTATATAAGTTATCTTAAGTTCATAAGGTGCTGCATAACCGGCTTGACCTGACTGTCCTTGTCCATAATGTCATGATGTGAATCATCAAGATTCTTGTGTTAGGATCATACGGTAGATCATATAATATATGTTATATTTGTTTGTCCAGCACAGTAGTGAATAAGCTGTTTGAATGCGGCAGCTGTCGTGTTTGACCGCAGTATCGAGCTCTCCCGGCTCGCCTTGTAATAACAACAGCGCTAGTCGTGGCACGCCGGCCTTTTAAATCCATCTGAATGCAATAGTGTGTGAAATAGTCGTTAAATTCTTTTATTGCGTCTTATTTCTCAAGGTCGTTTAGGCCAGCCTCTCTGTCACAATTGGTTTGAGAGCCATTTCTTGTCTGATTAATGCGATTGTCTGGTTTAAACTGGTGCAGGCAGCACAACGACTACGAAACGACTACATCTCCCTCGACTCGCTGCACTGCTGCTGTTTTCACTGGGTTTTGTAATACCATATTTAATACGGTTGACGAGGCACTGTTGAGAAGAATAAACAAGGATTGTGTCAGATCTAGATCTGGACGTGATGAAAACATGTAGTTGTCTTGTATATCTATAAAGCATCAAGGGTCTCAACAATATAAATCCAATTGATTCAGATTTTTTATACATTCACCATGTTGCTCTGGTTTTATCAGTGATATAATGATTTTTGCTAAGGCATCTGCATTGCTATGTCTCATACAGAAAATGTGTAATATATACAGTGTATATGCACATATACAATTAATATTAGATTTGTAGTATTAGATTAGTATTAGATTTTATATAATATTTGTTATGTATATTTTCAATTGGGGGGGGGGTATAGATAAATAGATAGATAGATAGATAGATAGATAGATAGATAGATAGATAGATAGACCCCCCCTCCCCACCCCAAAATACATTATAAATATATTAAATTACAGCTATTTAGCATTACAGTATAATTAAAAACTATCAATTTTAACATTTATTAAGCTTTTAAAAATATAACAACTTTTAATTCAAGTGAACTTAAAACAATCTTCACATAAACCCATTATAATAGATGTGACATTTACCTGGCCTTCATTATATCAGGGCTCAATGTTTTCTATTGGCCCAGTCAGAGCGGTTCAGATTCGTACTTGCCCTGTCAAAACGCACAAAAAGTTATTATTTTTGCTGTGTTTGACCCATGTAACCTTGTAAGCAGTGCTTTAGTAGGTCGAACAGGTAGGGCATAAACAGAAATTGAATACAGTTATCAAACACTTCACAGTGTTCAAATAACAATTAATAGAATTGAAGCTATTCAGCGAAGGGATTTTCTCTTTTTCTTTTGTTCTTTGATTATCCTAATGACAAACAGCAGCAGGTTTATTAGGCTGCTGTCACTTTAAGAGCTGATGCACATGACACGGATGGATCTGATTCACTCAACTCAACTCTTTACGTTCTTTTAAGACTTAATTTAATTAATTCAATTCAATTCAACTCAAATTTATTTGTATAGCGCTTTTCACAATACATATTGTTTCAAAGCAGCTTTACAGAAAATGCATTTCAGAAATGTACATAGAAAAATAGAGTTAGTTAATCATGTATTAATTTAGGGCATAACATTGCCGGCGTTGGGTCGTCTCTTCACAGGCGTTGGGGCATCTGAAGTCTCCATGAGAGGCTGGATACAGAACTGGAGCTGGCGATCTCTAGGCAGATGGGAAATAATTAGCGTAGCTGCTGTTCATAATATGAATGCATTTGATCTGATTTAACTATAGTATAAAAGGTATGAGATGCATTATGTGAATGCTTGGCTAAAGAGATGCGTCTTTAGTCTAGTTTTAAACTGGGAGAGCGAGTCTGAGCCTCGGACAATATCAGGAAGGCTATTCCAGAGTTTAGGAGCTAGATGTGAAAACGCCCTCCCTCCTTTAGTGGACTTAGTTATCCTAGGTACGACCAGAAGCCTCGAATTTAGCGATCTTAAAGAGTGCGATGGATTGTAGGGCGATACATTTTGATATATTAATTGAACTGTGCTTGCGAGAATACTCGACAAAGTGGCCATTTTAGCATAGTTTGTGTGTGTATTTGTCCGTTCAAGGGCTGTCTGAAGTGGCTTTCTGTGCGCACGGGTCATGTGTGTGACACACACACACACACACACACACACACACACACACACACACACACACACACACACACACACTAGAAGTCTGGTTCGCTATCTTTGTGGGGACTCTCCATAGACGTAATGGTTTTTATACTGTCCGAACTGTATATATTCTGTCCCCTTATACTAACCCAACCCCTAAACCTACCCATCACACACAACTTTATGCATTTTTACATAAAAAAAAACTAATTCTGCATGATTTATAAGCTTGTGTACCCAATGGGGACCTCAATTTAGGACACAAGTCCCCATGAGTCAGTGTGCATTCAGGTTGCAGTCCCCACCGGGATAGAAAAACATGCACACTAGTACAAGTTCATTCAGATAATGATTCGTCGTGTAACTACTAAATGATTCATTTTAAAAGATTTGATTTATAGACTCAAGATTAGTTTAAGAATTTGACTAGTACCTACTTGATGCATATTTCCATAGATATGAAGTTAATGCACATAAACATAAAAGCCGTGTCTGCTGCAATCTCACGCTGTAGCTGCTCTTTCTAATAAAGCGACCCAGCATGCTGTGCTGTTATGATAATAGCTACATTTGTTTTTGCTGCGCTTAGCGCTAAAGTAATAACTATTTTCAATGTCGCACAACCCATTAATGTGGCTACAATCACACCATCACTACAATTACAGCTCTATTCATTATCACTGAATGCATTACGGTGGTTTCATCCGTATCTGTTTCCGCTAACGTTAGCTGTGCTTATCAGCGTATGTTCCTGTACTTGTAGCTGTCGGTCTGAAGGTAAAGAGCTGCGAGGAAGCCCCGGCCTGTTCGATTAGATGTGTTTGAAGGGGAAAGGATAGCGCTGCGTAAGACAGCAGTGAGAGGGGAAAGATGTGCACTTTCCATCCAGTGTGTCAGCAGTATGTTTGAAATGCATTAGTGCTAATAGCTGTGCCATTAGGGGAGAGAGGAGAGGCACTCTACAGATGGGTTACTATGGTGAGAGAGACACAGCCATCTTCCAGGCCATTTGCCATAATCATCATTCTGTAATCAATCAAGCCTTTCATCATAAAACAAGAAGGTTGCATTATTTTCAAGCAGTTCTTTTTACATTCCATTGGGGAGATTTTCCCCTGCATGTGTTTAAAAATATTCTGACTTTGGGTTAATGTTTCGGGATATGAAGTCGCCTTTAGATGCGGTCTGTTAAATCACAAATTTGGTTACAATATGTACTGTACATACGAAATTTTTAAGAACTTGTGTGTTTGCTGTGTGGTTTCTAAATTCCTGAATTAAACATTATGGTGACGTCATGTGACAGCAGTACTACTATTTGAAATAGGGGTGGGCAATGTACCGAAATTTTGGACTATCGTCTCTATTGCGCTGACGCTCACCTGACATTGCTGTGCATTCACGAAAGCTTATGTGTATGTGTTTTTAAGCATTGCGGTTTAAAAATAAGGTTACTGTTACTGTACAAACTGTAAGCAGCGAAAGACAAACTCATTTTGCTATATGCGCGTGAAGCTGTACATGAAGCCGTTGCTCATAAAGGGTGTGAGAACTGAACTGAGAGCTTTTTGCCGCCTATAATTGTGATTAGGGCTGTCACTTTTGAGAAAAATCTAATTCGAACGGATATCAAATATTAAGCAATATATTTGAATATCTACGAGCCCATATCTACAGATCTTTGATCTGGATCAAGTGCGGCTCTCGTTTTATTGACGATGTTCCCCGCGGTGGAGAACACGTTCGGAGCGCACAGACGTGCCTGGCACACACAGGTATTTGTGCGTCAATGTTAAGAGAAGAACCTTATCTTTAAAGGGACAATGTGTAGTTTTTTAAGTATTTTATTAACTAAAATCAATGTCTTTATTCATAAATATGTCCTCAATGGTGTACAATTACCTCAATGATCCGACTTATCCTCGTACGCGAAGAATTTCTTATCTTTATTTATATGGGACAGGTAACTCCACGGAGGCTTCCATGTCGTTCCTCCATCTTGAAAAACTATAATAGCAGAGAGGGACAAAAAGCACTAGGCTACCTCAACGCGTTTCCACAACGCGTGTTCGTCCAGAGCCAGCGTCACGTGACTGACACCAGCTGAAGCGGACGAGGAGAGGCGTAATGCGTGTCACTGCCCCGGTAAATTTGAAAGGCCGCACTGCACGGTACTTCATAATTCAGGATCATACTTATGCCGAGCCACAGGAGAAATGCCAAAATTGAATTTAAAAGGAAACGTGATCGGCGAATTCAAAAACAGCGGGTAAATAACCGGATAGCTTTACTCAGTTGGAAAGAGCTAATGAAGGAGAAAGACTTTGAAAGGGACTCTTTCCTGCTTTCTTCTCGACAGGTAAGTCAATGTTACGGTCTAAATTACAAGCTTTTTTTTCATTGCTTGGTTGTGTAATTCATTATATAGGCAGCATAACAGTAGAACATGTAACGTCTAGTTAAACTCGACGAAGGGCTATTGTTGTCATAACTTCTTGGTACATATAGGCTACCGTAGTTGCAACACGCATTTGAAAAAGCGAGGAGCAAGAGAGCACTATTCGTTTGAATGCAAAATACAATTTCACCGCTAGATGGGAGTAATTCCTACACACTGTCCCTTTAACGGTTACTTTACTATCTACGGTTTAGAACCCAAACTATTTCCAGACATTTTTACTTTTTAGATTTGGGGTCGTAATTGTTCGCTCAGGCTGGCTGTTCTGTGCGTTATTTTCCATTTTCAAAACAGGGAGGCTATGGGCTATTATTCGCTTGATTTGGTAATGGGCCTTCGCTACAAAACGTTTAGAGCGCCCGCTACTGGATGAGATGGCAAACAATAATAATAAAAAAAACCGGTCTAATCATATACTGTAAAAAATGCGCTACACATGGCACTTTAAAAACCGGATAGTTTATTACTGATATTTCACGTCATGTTCGAGTCAATGCATATTCGAATATCGAATAAAAAGTGACAGTCCTAATTGGGATTGAACGATTAAATACACATACTTATGTGTCAAAATGACTGTCTTTGCAAATAGCCTCATAAACAGTCATTTATGTCTTAAGTGAATGTGAACAGTTGAGAAATAAAACGCACAAGTTGGATTCAGTCTTAAAGTGACAGCAGCCTAAACCTGCTGCCGGCTGTTATTAATGTTCATCAAACAACAAAAGAGAAAATCTCTCACTGCTCTTGACTCAATCACTTTTGTAACTTTAATAACAATTAATGTATGTTTAATTTACACAGTAAAGACCGTTTTTTATGCATATGATTACTTTATACAATATATGTTGATATTTTTACTTTATACAATATATGTACTTTATTCAATATATGACAAGAATTATTGTATTTCAATGGTATAATTTTTTTTATGTCATAGCAAAAATAAATATGTTGTGATATATATATATATATGAAATAAAATAACTCATATTGTGATATAAGATTTTGGGCAATTTTAAATGTTTTTTACATGTTTGTGGGAAAAAAACGAGTAGTATGCACTGCACAGTATGCAGTGTGCTAGTATTCCATTCCAATCAGAGTCATGCACACAACACAATGTGTTAGACAGCCATAGATAATCGTTAACATTAGACGCCCGCGGGGAGCAGTTCTCACTCTCTTTGGTTTCGTGCCCTTCTGTCACTTTCCTTTCCCGACTCTCTTTCCTCTGGAGGTCAGTAACGCGGGTTGTACGTTCCATTATCTCTCCTGTGGATATGCTTCATGCCTCCAGAAGCTCAACCTGCGGCTATAAAGCCTTGCAAAGAGTTCACAGGCTCCTACAGCCCTCAACGTCTTCATTTTACACTCAGCAGATGTTTCTTAGATATAAGGTCTGTGAAAAGGTGCTCTAAACTTTTAAGGAATAGTTCAGCCAAAAATGTTAATTCTGGCAATATTTATTCAGCCTCATGATGTCAGTTTATGGATTGTGCTGGTCACCGTTATCCATGAATTTAGTGCACATGTCCTTCTCTAGACACTAAGCTTCCAAGAGGACACAAATGCAATGGAAAAGTAAGTAGTCTATACAACTTGAGCAAGTTTCAAATGTCATGTCGTAATGATTTGTGTGAAAAACAGAACACAAGTTAGGTTATTATTTACTGATAATCTTTTCCAGTGAGCTGCAACCAAATCATTGAGTAACAGAGTCGAATTAGAGAACCGAATCAGTCTGGTTCATGAACAAATCATTCAGACCAGTTTGGATGAACTGATTCATTGGAAAGATTTGACTCAAAAGAATGATTTGTTGGCTAACCGGACATGGCTAGGTCTCTCGTTTTGATCTGTTTTTCACACAAAGCTATTATGTATTCAGAAGACTATAAAATGGATTATTTTATTTTATGGCGCTTTCAAGTTCTTTTTGAAGCTTGAAAGCCCTTTAATTGTAAAATCCGCTGAAGAAAGAAAGTTGGAACAACACGAGGGTCGGTCATTATGACAGAATTTTAATTTGAGGTGATTAAGAGATTTATTCAATGTAAAAACTGTTTATCTTTGAAAATTAAAGTTGACAAACGTATTGGCGACTCAGACAGCAACTTCTCTGAATACTTATGAAGGCAATTCTAAAAACACCATTTAGCATCATGTTTAACCAGAGGATCAAGCTGACAGCAAATAAATAAATAGCATAATAAAATATGACAGCAAGAGCAAAATCCCAGCTCAAGGACATATAAATGGAATAAGTCCAGAATGGAGGTTGCTCTTATACATTTCTACTTTTAGCTTGATTAAAGGTCTTAAAGATGGCCCTCTATGTGTGGTAATGTATTCAATGGCTAATGGGCCCCGGCCACTTAGAGGGGACGGGAGAGAGAGCAGCTCTTTCGTTCCACTTTGAAGAGCCAATTATCTCAAACACTGTTTTTATTGTGGCAGAGCAGCGCTGCTTGGCTGCAGGGCAAAGCCGGCACTGACTGTAGTACCGATCCATGCCATTAGTGGTCAGCGAGATGGACCTACAGTACGGGGACCGGAGCACTACGGGAAAATATGCCAAGAAATGACAAAAACGTTTGGAATAAAATACTAACGTATAATCAAATTATTTTTTTAAAGTAGCATGTGAAGCAATATGTAAATTTTTTAAACATTAGCATGTGGTCCCATGCCCTCATTCAGCAAGTGCCGTCTTCAGGCGACTTTATTTATTTATTTTACATTTATTTAAAGCTGTGTACTTTATTTTAAAAACATTATATATTTATTTTATTTTATTTATGTTTATTATATTCTAAATATTGTTCTAATATTATATATTTAATTTATGTATTATATTTGTATTTATTTATATTTATGTCATTTATTTTAAAATGTTTGGAAATAAAATGAGGATGTAAAGTATGTTATATATATTTAGTTACGCATTTATTTTTATTTAGTTCATGTATTGTATATACTAAATATTATTATTATTATGTTTATATTATATATTGTACTTTTATTTATTTATTTGAAAAAATATTGGCAGATATATACAGTGTGTGTGTGTGTGTGTGTGTGTGTGTGTGTGTGTGTGTGTGTGTGTGTGTGTGTGTGTGTGTGTGTGTGTGTGTGTGTCATTTTTATATTATACATTTTATTTTTATGTTGACAGATATTTTTATAATTTTAAATATATTTTAATAATATTAAAATCATTGCATTACAGTATTTTGCACACTGTTAATGGTCGTCTAGAAATCTGGGCACAGTGCACAGTACATAGGGCATACTGCTAAAATAAGTAGAATACAATTGTGAGCTGTTTGCAAAAAGCCTGAGAGATATTAGAGGCTTTTTTCATGATGCAGTGTTTCTTAATCTCATCCCATACTCTGAGTCCAGCACACGCTGCCTCCTGTGGTTGCCTTGGTGACCCTTCAGCTTTTGTAATTTTAGCATCCTGATTGGAGTCGTCTCTGTAATTTACTGGAGTGTGTCTCCTCTAGGTAGAAACACTCAGACTGCTTTAGCTCTCAGCCTCCTCTGCACTCCTGCAAACCTCGTCTTCCCTGAATATTCTGACACTTCTCTCTGGGAGCCGTCACACTCCTGCATGCTGAACAAACGGCTAGTTCGTATGAAAGTCAAAGAGAAATGGAAAGGTCAAAGAGAAAGAAAGAGAGAAGTTTGCTTTCAGTCCCAACTCGCTTTTCTTCACGTGTACTGTCTGCATGCTTGCAACTACAGGCAATTTGAACCCCATAAGAACCTTTTTGAAGACCCACAATGCACTTTTTATTATTCTATAGTTCTTCAGAAACTCTTCTGCAGTGGCTCACGATGTATTTGTCCTCTTAAATCACACGTAAGCTTGCATTAGATAACAAAATATCAGAATATCAGTATCTGTTCAAATGCTCCAGGATCTTTTCTCCTCACTAACTTCACATTTCTTAATTTTTGCTTGGTCTTTAAATCTTTTTAGTGGATGTTCACATTTTTAATTTTTTTTTGAAGGTTTAGTGAGTCATGTTTAGTGGTTGCTTTGCTAGGACATACTGTCTGTCTTAATTTTCAACACTAGAACAATTTGATAATTTCATACCTAACTTTATTGTGAAATATTTAGCTGTAATGTTTGTGCCTTCCTGCTTTTTTTCAATGCAGTCTGCTGTCTAATGCACTGACATCCATACATTTTGAAGTGTGACTTGACACCGTTTCCTAACCAAACGCGATGCAATAAGATTCTAGCGATAAGCAATTCGTCTGTCTACACCAGATGCAATGTGACAAAATCAATCAAAAATCACAGCCAATCAGAAGAGCGTGTGGGCGGAATCTCCTGCAAGCGCACTCGCAGCAAAATGCAGAATACGCTATCAAATTCATAAATATTACACCATTTTAACATGATCAAAATACATACTGAGTGACTGCAACAATCTTGGTCATAGAATACACTTGTTTATCCACATCGAGTTCACATTTTCAAGATCTGAGGTGAATTATCCCTTTGTTTGTTTGTTTTACTTTTATTGTCCCCCTAGAAACTAGTTTTGCAGCAGAAGACATGTACATAATACACAAACAATATATAATCCACATCGCATAAATCATAGTTCATGTCAAAGTAAACTATCAATGAGGAGTTCATTAAACCAACAGAAAGAAGGCAACAGTTGAAATTCTTTGTATAATGGGTGATCTAAATTTCTTAAAACTGAATGTGCTTTACTTAAAACCTGTGTGTCTATGATAAATGTCAATAGACTGGATTTGACTTACTCCTATGACTTTTCCTGCCAACTTTACAAGGCTATTCATCTTATTCCTATTTGTCAATATAAGATTGCCAAACCAAGCTGCGATACAAAGAGAAAACACTTGTCTCTTTCAGAATGGCTATAAAGGTCATGCAAAACGATATTCAAACTCGCAATGAATTCAAAATAACATAATCAGTATCTGAGATTATTATCATCGTACTTTGTATGTTGTTGTTCCGGCCTAGTTTTGCGTAGCCAGAAGGCCTGGACTCCATCGCAGCTTTCATTGGCCAATGGACTGGCATGTAAAGCAACCAATCACAGTTTGTTTTGTTTCGTGTCACATTTAGGGGCATGAAAATATAAAGACAATGTCCCTACAATAACAGAATTGTGTACATCTAATAAATGATTAATTCAAGAACGTTTCATTCAAGTTTACTGCAACAGTGGCACCTCAGACTTCACATACTTTTGATAATCCAGCGTTAAAAGGAACCGCATGTAAGATTGTGGCCAAAACTGGTACTGCAATCACTCTCAAATGACTGTAGAGCGGTTTATCCTGACTCGAGGTTGCCAGATAGGCTGCAGGATCCAGCAGGAACGTCGGTTGCTACAAGGAGCTTCCAATGGAAAGACTTTGTGATTGGTAGATAGGTGGAGGGTGGCGCATCAGACCAAAACACAACATGACAACATCAACATCAGTTGAGCGCTGCAACTTCACTTTTAAATGACAATATCCTGGCCGGACTACTGTTGTCAGTGATATAAGTATTTGAAATGAACATGATTTCTTAATGTCTACTGACATATCAGGGCCATTTTATGATTAATTGAAATACATTTCTTGCATACGGTTCCTTTAAGTAGATCCTAATAAGCGCTCATTACCACAGTTGTAAACACAACAGCTTTCCTTTTCCATCATCACGATGGCTTTGTTTCCAGGAGGACCATTTCAGAACGTGACACACACTTCTCCTGTAGAATTCAACCAATCAGACGACGACTTCGAAACTCCTGAAGTGATTCCCATTTTGTGTGCCATTAGCATCAGACGTTCAGCCAACGGTACCTTACAGTTAACTCAAAACCCTTATAAAGCATTTCTTTACGAGATAAGTGTTCTCTGAAACTAATGTGCTGCAAATAAACATTAAAGAAACATGTACTCTGAAATTCTATTAGCCAAATGTATGTAATTGCCGTATATATTTCTTGTCTTGACGTTCTTCTTGCCGCCTGAGGTCTCGCCTTATTACTTGATTTGTATCTCTTGAGACCAGCTTTAGTAAAGGCCACTTACACCACGTGCACTGTTTGGAGATTTGCTTTGGTAAGAAAGCATCTGCCGTGAACGTAATTGTAAGTGATTGTGCAGTCTATATAAACAGGATGAACGTTCCCTTGCCGCAAGGAATTTGCGATCCCTCGCATGCCAACCGAGTGAGGAGACGGGGCTCAGGGGTGGAGGTTCTCCTCGTCTCTAAAGCCTCTCCATCGATCCCTCCATACAGCTGCGATTCAGATCGATAAATCCCCAAATCCTCCTCGCCACGCTCCAGAAGACAACAGCCCATCTCATCACACGCTAAACCCCCATGAAGGTCTTTCTCTTTGTCCCTGTGTGTGTGTGTGTGTGTGAAAGCGGTAGAAACGGGAGGATAGCAAACATTTTCTCTCATGGACACGTTCACAGTTTGTTGATGGGGTTTTTACCACTTCCACTGAATTAAATGGTGCTGTTTGCGGAGTCATTTTAGTCATAAATTTGATTCTCGCAGGTTCAGATAAAGTGAAGCACCACATGTTGATCAGCCGTAATCTTCTGCTTCTTTTAGCATAAAGTCATTTGGAAAACAATCAGTAGTTTATTTCACAGCTAGTTAGTCCGTCGATGCAGCGTTGATTCAAGTACTGCTACAATTTAATGCATGTTTGAAAGTTCAGCATAAAAGCAGGAAGTCTTGAGGCGTTTTCTTGCTTACTTTTGCAAGAGAACATTGTTTATCAGGTGGAAAAAGAGAGACTTGGGACTTGTTTTTCATGCAGCACACACTTGTTTTCTTTTGTTTATCATCCGTTGTCGTTCACGCTGAGGCAAATAACACAATAATCGCACTTGCTTCTGCGCCACACTAAAAACTAAACTGAAATGACTTCTAATGAAACATCATTTATCTGGCATTGCTTATTTTTGTAGTCTCAGGTTTGTGAATCTTTGGGAATGTTGTTTAGGTTTAGATCATTTTAAAAATGATTGTTTTCTTTGCTTCTTGCTGGCAGATGATGTTGATGACTTCCGAAAAGAACATTTTACACTTATGTTTGCTAAGGAGGAATCACTCTGAAGTATGATTGCTCGTTCTTTTTTTTAAGTTATAACCTTAAGTATTTGTGCTACAGACAAAAAATCCTGTAGATCTGTAATAAAAAAAAACATTCTTTACTAAATACTGTAGTCCATATTTCAGTGCTTTGGAATATACTGTTTACACTGAATATACTGTTACAAAGAACCATAGTATATGTGACCCTGGATCACAAAACCAGTCTCGAGTCGCACGGGTATATCTGTGGCAATAGCCAACAATACATTGTTTGGGTCAAAATTATCGATTTTTCTTGTATGCCAAAAATCATGAACATATTAAGTAAAGATCATGTTCCATGAAGATATTGTGTACATTTCCTACCGTAAATATATAAAACATTTATTTTTGTGAGTGAATGCAGCAAAATCGTGAACATAAATGCACAACTTTAAAGGAGATTTTCTCAATGTTTAGATTTTTTTGCACCCTCAGATTTCAGATTTTCAAATAGTTGTATCTCGACCAAATATTGTCCTATCCTAACAAACCATACATCAATGGAAATATTATTTATTCAGCTTTCAGACGATGTATAAATCTCAATTTCAAACAATTACCACTATGACTGGTTTTGTGGTCCATGGTCACATATGATACCATCATAATATTGATTGACTTATTAGTAGTGTTTGGTTTTGACTCTTCTTTTAGAGTAACTTTTAGGGACTATTGGCTTCATTTTAGGCAGGTAATAGTAGTAATAGCTGGTCCTCACTGGTAGATGGTGTAAAAATGGGCGGCAGTCAAATAAACATTTGTTTTGACAGCCAGTCGAGCAGCTGAATGAATATGTTTGCACTTGTATGACAGAAAACAATTTTGTCCCCTCAGTTTTGCCAGACATTTTGAGCACAATCACACTTTTCAATTGCAAATGATATCCCTGGGAAATGTTAACAGGCCATTTGCATGGTGAGTATGGTGTGTGTGTGTGCTAGCATGGGTCGTGGATTATCTGGTTATGCGTTGGTCTGGTCCATGTGTTTTAAATGGGCCTAATGCATCTACTACATCTCTCTCTCTCTCTCTCTCTCTCTCTCTCTCTCTCTCTCTCTCTCTCTCTCTCTCTCTCTCTCTCTCTCTCTCTCTCTCTCTCTCTCTCTCTCTCTCTCTCTCTCTCTCTCTCTCTCTCTCTCTCTCTCTCTCTCTCTCTCTCTCTCTCAGCGTCCTTGACTCGATGCGTATCCTCTCTAAAAGGTTGCCTGATTTGGATGTTGTCTGCAGATTTTATGGACATCGCTGCGTTTGATGGAAATGATTACGGGGTGGTAAAATAACAGGGTTATCGCGGCGGCCGCTGATTGTTGATTGGCCGCTCTCAGGACCGCTCTGAAGAGGGCCAGCGGCTCTTTGGCTCTCTCGGGGAAATGCGCTCATTTAGAAACATTTTAAAATAAGTAAAGAAAGAGGGGGAAATGTAGGACAAGACACTCGGAAATAGTGAGGAGAGATCCGTTTAGCATGAAATGCATCACTGCTGTTACTGTTATTGTTGATGTGATCTGTTATGTAAAGGTTGGCTTACTGTATGTGGGTGATTCTGGTAGGCCAATTTTTCAAAATAATTTTTTATTATTTAAAATATTAAATTTGGCAAACTTTCTCTGGTTTAGACTTGTCAGCTACCCTGACTTTCTTTTTCCTTTTTATTATTTTAAATAATTTGTAATAATATTTTATAAAAAAAAAAAACATATATATAATAGGCCTACTATTAAATACATTTTTATAGAATTTCATGTTTGTGAATATAATTTAAAAAAAAATGTTTATTATATATTTAATTAAAAAATATTTTTTATAATTGATATCGATGGAAAATAAGAATGGAAAATTTGTACATCAGAAATGTCATTATGTTATTAAAAGGGGCTACATTCAAATTTTTTCTTTTAATATAAAACATTTTTGGATAAAATTTCCATAAAGAATTGAATCATATTGTAATGATTACTGTGCTGTGGCATAAGTTTAAACATACACTGATGTAAGACCGCCTGGCCTCCTGTAACTATTGCTATGACTCGTATTCAGGGTTAGTGATTTGAACAAACACATAACCCTAATTATTGTTCTATTTACATGAATGATACATTTAGCATAGCAATCAGACTTGTGATTTCTGCCTGGCAAACAATCAAACTAGAGAAAAAATCCCACAGACTTTCACTGAGGGAGGGACTTGAGCCTATCTACATATCAGAATATCTTCAGATACTTGTGTGCGGGTTCTTTTGAATTTTGATGCTTGTCGTGTGTGTGTGTGTGAGTGTGTGTTTGTGTGTGTTGAATCGTGCCGTTATCAAGCAGTGTGTCCACGCCGTGTTATGATTTTATCTGCTTCTAGACACAGACTCCTCAATGGAACCCCTTTCAGAGAACAATAGACACCCGTATTACCCACAATGCAACAGGACAGCATTCCCTGGCCTTATCAGGGGATTGGAATATTCACAGAGCGATTGTGCTTCCTGCAGGTCCACCGATCTGATGGGCAATAGAAAAGCAACAAAAGGAGAGAAATTAGACGGAAATAAGGTGTAAGAAAAACAGGTTATAAAGGAGAAAGGCAAATAGAGAGATAAAAGGATAATGATTTTAAATAATGTGGTTTTAAATGAAGAATGACACAAAGATACAGTGTTTGACATGCATTATAATGCCATTCCATTGCATATTGTAACGATAAAATCTATAGTGCCTTTCATACAAGTTAATGTAAATAAAATATACACGATAGATAGATAGATAGATAGATAGATAGATAGATAGATAGATAGATAGATAGATAGATAGATAGATAGATAGTAGGGGTGGGGAAAAAAATCGATTCTTAGATGCATCGCGATGCGGACGTGGACGATTCTGAATCAATTCACAAATGCCAAAAATCGATTTAAAAAAAAAAAACAATTTTTTTTTTTTTTTTTTTTTTGAAAATCGATAATAACGTAATATTGACGGAACGCAAAAGACGGAACTCTGAAGCGTGGAAACAATATTGTCAAAGCTTCCACCCGGCTCGGAAAGGGCAAAGCGCATTACACAATCAATCGCAACTTTTATTGCCAAGGATTTGCATCCAGTCGTTGAGAACCAGGGCTTTCGCGCTATGTTGCACACTTTGGAGCCGAGATACAACGTCCCATCTCGGAGATATTTTACAGACACAGCGATCCCCACTCTCTACAATAAGACCAAAACCGAAGTCATGGAATCACTGAAGAAAGCGGGTAGGATAGCTGTAACATGTGATGCGTGGACATCCGTATTTTATGTTAATAGAGATTCAGAATATGTTGAAGTTTGTTATAATTTGTTATTGTTGTGATTTTTACTGTAGTGAATTTACTGTTGTGAAATGGAAAATCAATAATCGAGAATCGTTAATAATCGAAAATCGACTGTAATCGAATCGGGACTTCAATAATCGTAATCGAATCGAATCGGGAAATCAGACAGATTAACCACCCCTAATAGATAGATCATAAAATGAACATCTGCACGCGGCTCAAACACTCAGTAACGGTTTAAAAGCCCTGGGATTGGGGTCATATTCTAACAAGGAGCCAGACCCTCTCATCCACACTGTCTTTCTGCCTTTCTCATGTTTAATGCCAAATTAAAATTGATCCTATTTATTTTCTTAACAAATGAGTTTGGCCGTATCATGGATGATCCATAGGTTACTTTAAGGAAAAAAGATGGTTTTACTAATACTTCACCAGATTCTAATGTCCTTCCTGCTGATGTATTAAAGCAACAGCAAGGAACTTTTCCTCTTCGGTCGCCCTACAGGTTGGAAGTGGAAGTGTCCATTACCGCTGTCGTGAATAATTTAGCCTACCGCAGCTACCGTCACACGCACGCTCGCTGTTTATCCAGCGCCGGCTTTGAAATGAACGATGTCCACAGGCAAGGTAGAGTATGTTGCATGATTTTATGAAAGTATGATGTATTGCGACATCAGAAACGAAGAAAAACAAAATAATGACTATTGCAACGCTTGACGTAAAGCAAGTAAAATTTGTAGTTTTCTTATGTCTCATTCGAACTACAGAAACGCGACCCAAATCATGCATGTTATTCCAATCATATATATATATATATATATATATATATATATATATATATATATATATATATATTAGGGCTGTCAAAAGATTAATCGCGATTAATCGCATCCAAAATAAAAGTTTGTGTTTACATAAAATATGTGTGTGTACTGTGTATAATTATTTATATATATATAAAAACACACACTCATGTACAGTATATATTTAAGAAAAATTGGTTATATTTATATATAAAATATGTATATATAATATAAATTATATAAATGTATATACAGTATATAAATGCAATTATTCCTTATTATATACATGAATTTGTGTGTATTTATACATAATAATTCTACACAGTATACACACATATATTATGTAAACACAAACTTTTGTTTTGGATGTGATTAATCATGATTAATCTTTTGACAGCCCTAATATATGAATTAACATTTTTTATAAATTTGTGATAGACAAATTCAAATCCCGCCCATTTTCTTGTTCTGTGAATATCCCGCTTCACTCGGAAATCCATCAGAATCCATAAATAAATGGGTTGCCCACTGTGCTATGTGTACTTTTAAGATCAGATCATGGTGTACAGCGTCTGTCTGTATGTGTGTGTGTGTGTGTGTACTGTAATTATAAACTAATTAGTGTGTGTCTGGAGGAGATACGGCTCCGTTCTAAGCTGTCTCCATGGATAACACAGAGATCATTTGTAATTTAAATGTCAAAGTGTCTGAGAGCGTCATGAAAGGCTTGTGTGAATGTATGTGGATGGAGATGATGAAATGAGCCACATTCAAAAGAGCGTTTGAAAGATGTGTTCATTTGAGTCGATGTGTATTAATTGATACTGAGTAGGTATTAATTGATAAATATAGCAGCTTGTAATTATTTTTATTTTTTTTGCTGGTGCCAAATCATTTGTGTGTGGCAATGTTTGCATTGGAGAACTAGCATACTAATTTATGGCACTACGTAGTATATACTGCATACTGACTACTATGTTTTAAAAAAAAACTGTGTGTGTGTGTGTGTGTGTGTGTGTGTGTGTGTTCACTACTAATGTGTGTGCACTAACTTGGGTGGGTTTAATGGATGGGTTTTATTTATATATTTTTAGTTTTCATGTTAATTTTAGTCTAATGTGCTTTTGTCATTTTATTAGTTTTTTCTTAAAAGAAATATTGCTATTTAGGTTTAATAACATTTTATTTCATTTCCAGTTAATAATTTTACAACATTTCTAATTTAACTAATCTAACTAATATTCAGCTTTATTGCAAGTAACAGAAATGTTTTTAATAGTTCTAGTTTTACGATAGTAACCCTGCTCTGATAAAATAATGACTGTTCCTGAAAAAATATGTAGTCATGGGCATTGCATCATGGGATAGAGTGTTACTGCAAATACTAGGCAAGGCAAGTTTATTTATATAGCACATCTCATACACAATGGTCATTCAAAGTGCTTTACATAGAAGTAAATAAAATAATCAAAAGAAATAAGAACAGTTTAGGATGAAAAGGAAATAAAATACAGTCGGACGAACAGTGGCACAGTGTTCTTTCATTAGATACACAGCTAAACAGATTTAGCGTTTTGAGTCTGGATTTGAAATAAGCAAATGTAGTAAGGAGAATTAGTGTGAGTTGTATGATAGTATGCTATTCTGAACATAAGTGTTTCCTGACTTAATATATCTCCCCCTGCTGGTAGAAAAATAACTTTAACCAGTTTCTGAAAGTAAATTGTGTCATTGTTTGCTCACCCCGATGTGTTTTCATAACCTGGATGATTTTCTTTCTTCTGGCAAATGTAAAGTCCAAGCTGCTTTTTCTAAGAACAAACGTTTTCAAACGTGTGACACAGGTATTCTGCTGCTCTTCACCTTTAACAAAAGAAAGTTGTGTTCCTGACCGGAACAACACGAGGGCGGATCTTTACATCGGTATGACCCACCTGTCGAATCAGAGAGAGTAACATGACAAGAAGGTGAAACACAGTGAAATGAGAGCGAGTGCTTCCTCAAAGGACAAATCAACATTATCATGGCTGTAGAACAAAGATGCCTGTTTCTATAGCAACAGCAGAGAAGCTGACCGCCAGTAGCCCGGCTGGAGTCACTGACTGAACGGATGATGTTGAGATTTAACAATGGTTTTATTGACTGTTGTCATTCTACTAATTATGGTTGGACTAATAATATACTTATTTTGGACTTGCACTTTGGCAGGAACTAAAAAATGCATTTGCTGCATGTTCAGTTAATTAAAATGAGTTGATGCAACACAATTATTTGTGTCACAATTTCATTTTGTGCCATTTATTTAAATTAGTCAAATGGAGGCACTTTTTGTAGGCCATAACTCATTGGAATTGCTTAGTTATTTTCTAAACTAGCATAATCCATAGTCCTTTGTTTAATATACTAAATGATTATATATTTCCTATAAGATGCCAGAACTAAATGTAAAAAGCCAGCTCTATGAATGTGTGTTTATTCTAAAGCTAAGAGTTGAAACCGAGTGCAGATGAGAAACAGACCTGTCATAGCAGATGTGTCCTGGAGCCGGAGGGACTCGTGGACTCATGTGTCCCGGGAAAACATACTGTACGCACAAATATCACTGATTCCTCATTCATATTCTGCTGACTCATTTTTCACACTTACAGTACATTTGGAAATTGAATCTAATTTAGAATCAAGTCCCACATGAGGAATGATTTCAGGATGGATATTGAGGGGGATTTTTTAATTTTAGCTTTAAAGCCATGACTGGTCTGTTTATCTCAGGTCTGTATATATATTATACATTCATTTCTCAGTTATAGTGTTTTAAAAAGGCATCTGAAATAATAAAAACTACCGGTAAGTGCAACTAAGTGCAAATGTTGTCAAAAATACCAATATTTATATATATATATATATACACTCTAAAAAATGCTGGGTTGTTTTAACCCAATTTTGGGTCAAATATGGCCAAACCCAAACGTTGGATCAAAAATGCTATTTACAAATTTAACCCAATGGCTGGGTTTGTCCATATTTGACCCAAAATTGGGTTAAAACAACCCAGCATTTTTTAGAGTGTATAATGTTATATAATACTGGGTTGGGTGAGGGAACAAAAGCAAACAATTTCTTAGTGTTTGGTGTCTATGACAGGTGTGTTGAGCACAGGTGTGTGAAGGTGGACATCTTGTGCTGAGCTGATACTGTAAGATCACAGTTCAAATGTTTGCAGTACACACACACACACACACACACGCACGCACGCACGCACGCACACACACACACACACACACACACACACACACACACACACACACACACACACAGCCCACTGGCTCACTAGAGACGCCCACACTCCGCCAGAGGGATTGTCTTTGCAGAGAACTTCTATTAATAGTCCTCTGCTGCCCATCCTCTCCTCTCTTCTCCATCGCTCGCTCCTCTTCTCTCGCTTCAGCTCCGGCTCTTTGTCTTTTCCTCTCCCTCCTCGTCCTTCTCTTTCTCTGTCGTCTGTATCCCTCCTTTAAAGCCCTCAGAGAGCGTGTGACCTTTGCACATCCTACAAAATGTGTGGCTTATTAACATGTTTGAATAATAAACTCAACATTGTGTTGTTATAGACATTAGTCTAAATATGTCAGCATATATTCAGTACCTTTTTTTTTGTGTGTATTTTGAAAATTGTCTTATTTTCATGCAGATTTTTGGCCTGTCATAATGGAGTTATGCAGTTTATATAAAATGAATTTATTTTTCTCCAGTCTGGATCTAACTAAATGTATATAATTGTTTAACATTATATACATATATATGCGTCTAATCTTCATATCACCTCTTTTAAAAAGACATGGCCCCTTTTTTTATGGGATGACGTTGACGATGAGTGTGTTGTGCATTTGGGATTCTTGTGGAAGGAAGCTTTAGACCCAGAGGGCCAGAAGAGAGATTTCCAGAGGGCGGGAGGTCATCGCTCACGATTGACTGACTTTTTGATTTCAAGGAATGGAACTTTCTCTCGCTCTATTTCTGTCTCTATCTGTTGATCTCCCGCTCCCGACAGTGTCCCGGGAGAACGCTGCTGTGAGAGAGTGTGTGTGTGTGTTGCTGGGTTGTGTAGATTTGTCAGCGCTTTCGACCGCTGTCTTGTGACCAGCTCAGACGCTGTTGTCACCGTGGTGTTGGCGTCTGGTTTGTTTGGATTGGCACTGTGGAGAGAGACGGGAATAGAACTGGCATGGAGATAAAGAACAAGAGAGAGAGAATTGCATACTAACATACTCTGCAGTGCATACTAGTCATGTTTGACTTTATGAATACCTTGATAACCTACATGAACAACTACATTTTCAGTGAGACTGTAAATAAGTGTCCAGGGTGCTCGGGGAGTTTGAAGCTGTTCTTTGGGGTCGGGGATTCAAATAAATGTAGAAAAGAGAAAATCCAAGGCACTCTTCTTCAAAACTATTTAAAAAGCCTTTATTTTACTGGCTATATCATAGTAGAAAATGTATAAGACAATGGGGAAAAGCAACCCCAATTTTGGTTTTGTCTTATAAATGTTCTACTATGATATAGCCAGTAAAATAAAGGCTTTTTAAATCGTTTTGAAGAAGAGTGCCTTGGATTTTCTCTTTTCTATATTTTCAGTGATGTTTACAAATTCATGCAACTTTTAACACCCCTTTATTGACACATTTAAGTGCATTAACACATAATATGATAATTAAAAAAAAACATTGATGTAATTTATGTAAAATTACCATATTTATTTCTGAGACAATAACTTAAGTCGCTGAACTATTTAACAAGCATAGTTATTGTATTAACAATTATATACTACTATTTAAAACATTTAGCATACATTTTTCATATATTAAAAAACATATTATGCATTATGCAGTATGTTAGATTGGATTTAGATTAAAGGTTATTGTCATTCCAGTCACATATATACAGTAGAACAAAATGTCATTTGGCTAGGTGAGCAGTTTTCAAAAAGTATTAATATACTGTCCATACATATTACATCTAATATAATCTAATATACATCATATCTCCAAAAATGCTACTTTTCATGAAATGGATTTTTTTTTAAATAATTAAACATTGCGCTTTCAGAGTTGATATTGTGGATTTATAAATGGTCAGACACTTGCATGTGTCATTATATTATTAACATTTTACCAAAATCAAGCTCAAAGAGAGTTACATGCAAGGTTTTTGACCAGCAAATTTCTGAGAATTTCAAATTGCATTGTTGTTTTTTTCTTCAACACTCAGGTTATACTGGAGCTGATAAAAATCAATGATTATATTCTGATAAATATATAAGATATATAACATGCACAATATTATTTTGTGTATTCCAAGCATATAGAAATTCTGCATTCTGCATGCTCCAGAAAAAAGCCGTGAAATCCGAGCAGTTTTCCCCTTGATATGGCGTCCCCTGTGTGAATGAGGTATAAACCAGAGGAGGAGAGAGGGAGGAGATCAGACACGACCCCCGTGAGACATCAGACCGCAGGGGCTCTGTGTGTGTGTGTGTGTGTGTGTGTGTGTGTGTGTGTGTGTGTGTGTGTGTGTGTGTGTGTGTGTGTGTGTGTGTGTGTGTGTGTGTGTGTGTGTGTGTGTGTGTGTGTGTGAGCGTGTGCGTGTGTGTGAGCGCTGGCATCAGGACAGAGGAATATGCTGCTCTAAACCAGTTGATACAGTCCTAGCACATCACGTCTACTGAGAGACTACAGCACGCTAATGCTTATCCATTCAGATCACAGCCACACACACGCACACACACACACACACATCACTCGCATTTACTCAACATTCTGTTGGTTTTGTACTCTAAAATATGTCAAATTATGTCCGTGATTTTTCTAGGGAACATCCTTTGGTCTATTTTAGCTTGTTCCGTCATGGATGTTTCTCATATTTTGGAAGAAATTCTAGCACACCACTTTATACTTATGTTAGTATTTAATGTGAAATATACAGTAAGTGGCATAAAAACTTTCATTCAGGTGTCTGATCTACTAAGGGTGAGTGAGTGAGTGAGTGTGAGAGTGAGTGAGTGAGAGGGTGAGTGAGTGAGTGAGTGAGTGTGAGAGTGAGTGAGTGAGTGAGTGAGTGAGTGAGTGAGTGAGTGAGTGAGTGAGTGAGTGAGTGAGAGGGTGTGTGAGTGAGTGTGAGAGTGAGTGAGTGTGAGTGAGTGTGAGAGTGAGTGAGTGAGTGAGTGAGAGGGTGTGTGAGTGAGTGTGAGAGTGAGTGAGTGAGTGTGAGTGAGTGTGAGAGTGAGTGAGTGAGTGAGTGAGTGAGTGAGAGGGTGTGTGAGTGAGTGTGAGAGTGAGTGAGTGTGAGTGAGTGTGAGAGTGAGTGAGTGTGAGAGTGAGGGAGTGAGTGAGTGTGAGAGAGAGGGAGTGAGTGAGTGTGAGAGAGAGGGAGTGAGTGAGTGTGAGAGAGAGGGAGTGAGTGAGTGAGTGAGTGAGTGAGTGAGTGAGTGAGTGAGAGAGAGAGGGACCAAAAACATCCTTTGGTCTATTTTAGCTTGAGGGAGTGAGCGAGCGAGCGAGTGAGTGAGCGAGCGAGTGAGTGAGTGAGTGAGTGAGTGAGTGCGTGAGTGAGGGTCAAAACTAATGGCAGGTGAAATTTTAAGGTTTCATCTTATGTGTCAAGATTCAGAGTTATTTATTTAATAAAAGGTACAGTCTTTATGCTTCATGAGCAGATGTCAGCAGCAAATCCCTAATTCAGCAAACAAAAAAAGACAAGCATGCCACAGCAAATACAAAACCCTAACACACAGCTTCAGAACAAATGACAATCACCGTCTCATGACAGCACCCTCAGGACAGGGATGTCATTTCATTATTGCTTTATCTTCTTAGGAAATAACAGCTGATAAGATCACTTTTTTTGGTCTCGCACAGAAACAATAATACGGAAAGCAGGTGAATCAAAATGGCAAGACTGGAAGGTTTTTTAATGCTCCTCAAAGCAGTAATTTTGACAAAGAAAAAAAAATGTTTACTTGATTTTTGCTTTGTTTTATTTTAGGAAAATGACATCCAGTACTACGACTCCAAAGCCGACTCGGATGTTGTAAGTGATTTTTTTTATTTTATTTGTTTCGTGTTTTTGTATTGTCGTGTTTGCTCGTCACGAGTCACTTCATGTCTGTTTTTTTTATTAAATAGCTTTTTGAGGTTTTGATAATAATAGGTATTATTAGTGTTTTTCTTCAAAAAAAAAACCTTAAAGTGTGTCATCGCATAAGACTAAATTCGGGTTAGGCAACAAATTTTTTTATATACAGTATATACACATATACAGTGTGTATATATATTCAGTCTAGTTGATTTATTATTATTTCAAAAGTTATGTATGTTCTATTTTGATTAACATTTATTTTTATAATATAATATTTTGGTAATATTTATGTATTGTTATACGTTGTATTGTTACTAATCATAATATAAAAACTACAGTTTTTTTGCCAGTAATAAATATTTATCTTTATATATTTTTATTTCATATTTGACAATGTCCTTGTCTGGTTCCGTACATTCGAGTTATTGTCTTACAAAGCTTGAAATTGGTACAGACACATCAATGATTTTCTGGAGAAACATGTGAGACGATGTTGATACTTAAAACTGAATGCTTTAATATAAGATAATGTAAGTTATAATAGAGCAACTAAATTCTTCTCTGGGACACAAATATACACGTCACCGTATTTTTATGTATCATATACTCCGTAACAACCTTTCATTGAATAAGTGAAAGGTCACGGCGACTCTCTTCTGCGGCTGATTGATTTCACACTGTGGAGAAGGACACCGTTATATCAAGCCGGATGAGTAGAGGAGGAATGGAGGCTCAATGAGAGAGAGAGAGAGAGAGAGAGAGAGCCCAAGAAGTCATAAATCAGAGTGTGATTTTGTGCGGTAGAAGCGGCAGGCGTGTGATTAATGATTCAGCACTTTAGGGGCTGTCAACGTCTCTAATTGGAGGACATCGCTCATCGTTAAAGGGGCCAAGGGGATGGCGACCCACCTGAGACACTCGTGACCCCTACCTCGCTCCCTACCGGCCCGAGAAACGTGGGGTCAGAAAGTGCGAGGAGCTTGATTCCTTCATACGCTCAACTGCAGACACACACCTGCATATCTCCAGAAACAATGATCAATGTATAGACAGCTTCTACTATATCAATGCAATTAAGGGTACTGTAGAACTTTAGAAAACATTTGCAAATCCTTGTTGCAAATCTAAAAGTACTCAAAACTACAGAAAATAAATAGTAAAATTAGAATCTCATAGTACATGATCATAATCCAGATGCTTCAGTGGCTTCATTTTTAATAAATTATGTCGCCATTGGTCCAAAAGCACTAAGTTATTTACATTCAAACACCAACATCTGCTGGCTGTCAGTTGCCAAGTCCTCTGATGTACAAATAACAGAGGAGTTTGAGGCTCACAGATGCCATACATGCTTGAGGACACAGGATAGATGTTTTGTATCTTGTTTTTTGTGTTGCAACTTTTAAAATAGAACTATCGGTATTCAAACTGAAATATGACATTAGGACAGTGAACACATTGTACATCCTTAAATGTCTTATAACCGATTATAGAGGCCAAAATGATCACGGTTACAGTATCAATTTTATCACGGTATTGTTCAAATGTGCTGTAAACGTTCAAAAAGTACTCATACACACACTGAAATCATTGTTGAATGCCAACAAACTACAAATAAAATAGTATTACGGACATGTCATCTGAGGATTATTTCTAATTTTTCTCAGTTATTTTTCTTTATTTCCAGATTCAATGATTGGGTTGTTCTTGCGTACTAGAGCACATGCACACTCTTCAAAAACGGTGCTTTAAATCTCTTGACAGACTAAAAGGACATTTATTTGTATTAGAAATTAAATATATAGGTTGTACTGAATGCCAGCTTGCTTATTTTGCTTAATGTAATGATTTAAGTCCATGCAAACAAGAAACTACGCTTCTAACCACAGATCGAGAGCTGTCGTTCCAACCACAACATTTTGCAATGCTGTTTTCAAATGTTCGTTGAACTATGGTTTCGGGAAACACAGACTCGTTGAATGTCGCTGATATGACGGAACTTGTGACCGTCATCGGCTAACGATAACGATACTTTTGGGAAACGCACCCCAGAGTGTTACTGGCAGACTGGGAAAAGAGGTGCTGCAATAAAGTGAAAAATTTGAAAAATTATGTGTTTCTTGAACATTCAAGCTATTCTGGAGCCTATAAACAAAATCAAGACTTTGTAAAAGGGCATAATGTGTCATCTTTAAATAGTAAGAAAATCTGCTCTTTAAGCAGGGTTTAGAAAATCAAAGGAGGATGTTGTCTGTTTATAAACATAATTTTAAAGTTTATGTTGCTAAATTTGGACTATCACAAACATACAAACACACACGCACACTCTTAAAAGGCAAAAGTGTTAAGGTGTGATTGAGAGAGTCCTCAAAATGTCATTTTTGTCTCTCTCAACCTTTAATTAAACCTTCAAAACAGGGTGATAAAATTAACAAATGAGGTAATGAATGGGGTTAAACAGGTGGTCTATGGACGGGGCGAATGAACCAATCAGTGCGTCCTGTGTGGATTTTAAGCTCCTAATTAGAAGCCGTCTTGGGTAATTATGACTGGGCTCGACTGACGGTAAAAACACTCGAGTGAAGGATAGTCAGGTGGAAGAATAAACAAATAAAGGACATCGAGCTGAGATCCTCAAAGACGACGTTTCCAAATCAGTGCCTGAAACGTGTCTAAACGAGCAGAAAATGGGGTGTAATTGTGTGTGCCGGTGATGTTGCCTTGAAAAACACACACATGTTTGTTATCAGGGTGATGCGGTCATTTATAGCATTGCTTCAGTTTAATCTCTCAGTTTAACAAGCAGACAGCAGGAGTTTCAAGTGATTTTATGCATCAAATCAAAATGGACTTTTTTATAAATGTTGTTTTAAAGAAATTCAATGTTTGTTTTCATATTAAGGCATTGCAAATTCCTCCACGTCTGAAGCAGCTTTTCTATTTTGGTGGTGTAACCGTGGCCGTATGGGTCCCTCTCAACATTATTATTATTATTTTCTGTTCAATATGCTGTTGCACCCAGAAATGTCACCTTACTGAGGTAAAATGCTTTGCAAATGTCATTTTCACGTTGGCTTTATTCAGAAGAGCATACTAGCTTTCAACTCTGGCTATTTCTGCAGTAAACAGTATGTACTTTGAATGCAGTATGAAAATGTTGTCTATGCTTGGAAAAACAACATGACCTTGTATATTTGCCAAAATATGCAGTGCACAACCAGAGCACACTGTACACTGAATACTGTATCCCACAATGCAATGTCCTCGACTTGACCTTCTATTTCCAGTGCGACAAAAGAACCGCACCATTATAGTAATATCAGCCATTTTATCATCTTGACTCGTTATTTGATCCGAGTGGCAAAAGTTATTTAAAAACTAAGGGCACGATTTACTAAACAGGGCAAATTAGCATCTGGTTTAAGACACACTCTAAAAAATGCTGGGTTGTTTTAACCCATTTTGGGTCAAATATGGACAAACCCAGCCATTGGGTAAAATTTTTAAATTGCATTTTTGATCCAACGTTTGGGTTTGTCCATATTTAACCCAAAATTGGGTTAAAACAACCCAGCATTTTTTAGAGTGCATGCTTTAAGACACGTTAAATAATGACGCAAATACAGTAAATTGACGAGCGCAAATCTTAGTCGTGATTCATTTAAATACTCTCCTCTCCTTGTTTCGTCTGAAAGGGAAACTCCTACAAATGCATATCCAATAAGGTCAGCTGCAAAAAATAACCTTGTCCATACCTTTTTAGTGTTAGTTTTTTACTGCGTGTCTTTATTAAATTCTGACAGTAGTTTTTTAATGCCAAAAAAAAGGGTTTGCACTGGCGCAAGCTGTTAGTAAATCTGGCCCTGTGGTTAATCCTGTTAGTTCAGGTTAGCTGATCTAGTTCCCGGTTTCAACTTTAATCCTGACCTACTAAAGATTTTCAGATTATTAACGCTCTGAATCATATATGAAACTGCAGCCAAAACAGTAACTGGAGTCAGATGTGAACTAGTCATGAGTAAATTCAGTGCGCTGTGTCATCATCTTAAATGATTTACCACCAAAACTGAAAGGAATGCCATTTCCAAGAGGTTATTTGTATCATATGTGTGTACCTGCGTGTTCATGTCTTATTGAGGGGTATCAGAAAACCACCGTCTCCCTGTTCGGCCCGACAACAGTTTATAATTGCATTTTAATAGACAATTAAAGGCAGGCCATAAATCAGTCCTCACTTGGCAGGAGGCTTGAATTTAATTTTGAGGAAAACAAAAAAAACAAACTGTGTTTACTACGTCAACCCCAATTAACCCCTGCCTCTTTATTACTGTACACCGTACGTACTTCACCTTGCCATGAAGGCGAGGGTTTGATTGTGAGATGTAAGAATAAACAAAAAGAGAAAAAATTAATGAACCACAGTGAGTGGGAAATGACTGAATAATGACAATTATTGCAGAAAAGGTTAGACTGTAGATTATTTAGCATTTAATCCAGTCTTGTGTTTTATATAATGAAAGGGATATGCATGATGATTACTATTTTAGGTTTGTTTGTTTGTCACACTGGAAATGTAAGGTAACGTTGAGTGCATTGCATTGTGGGATACTGGATGTATCCTTAGATCTTTCCTGTATCTTTCCTGTAGCTCAAACAGTAGAGCGTCGGCAAGGTCATGGGTTTGATTCCCAGGGAAAGCAAGAACTGGTGAGAATGTGAAATGTGTACCTTGAAATGCAATGTAAGTTGCTTTGGATAAAAGCGTCTCCCAAATGCATAAATGTAAGTATACATACTGCAGAAATTTTATGGAAGAAGGCCATTCCACTACGTGAATGCAATTAGCATGCAGTGTACGGATAGACTTAATGATTATGCTCAGCATACATTCAGAATGAGGTATTTTATGAATACACACCATTAAAATCCAGTGATTATACCATTTATGCTGCCTTGATACTTTCAGTCACTGAAGTTCTTTCAAAGGCAGACTTTTTCCGTGGTGAATTTTTGACTCAAGATGCATTAAAATGCTAATTATCAGCCTGTGCGGCGGCTCAAGTAGAGGCTAGAGCAGCCGTCATTGGACAATCATTGTGGTGATTTATTGACAGGGTTAATCGCCTGAAGGACTTCAATGCGAATGCGATAGCCATCACCGACGCTAATTGATTTTCTGCAATTTACGAACACTTTGATACCTGCTGTTGTATTGTGTCGTGGATGAATAGACTGGCGATGTATTACGGCTTTTCCTCCAAAGAGCTCCACCTTTGAGTTGTGGAGGCAGGATTACCCCTGTCATGTCTGTGTAATTAGTGTTTGTCTAATTAATCATGAATGCGTGTGTGTGTGTGTGTGTGTGTGTGTGTGTGTGTGTGTGTGTGTGTGTGTGTGTCTAAATGATTTTCTGCTCAAATGTTTGCTGTGTGTCAATCAATGCATTCGGCTTGTGTGTGTGTGTGTGTGAGAGAGTGCGCTGATGTGTCTCTGGCTCTTCTCGTTGCAGCCGGATGATGATGATGGAGAAAACCTCTTGGAAAACCCGAACTCTCTCTCTTTGGAGTTTGTGGAGGACCTCAACTTCAAGAATAAAGTCAACTACTCGTATACGGCTGTACAGATTCCTACTGACATCTACAAAGGCTGTGAGTGCGGTCAACAAACATACAGTACACTAGCATTCAAAAGTTTGAGGTCAGGAAGATGTTTTGTAAGGAATAAATACTTTTATTCAGCAAGGACGCATTCAATTAAGCTTGATACAAAAAAATAAACGCTGTTCCTTTGAACTTTCTTTGAAAATGTAAAACCGTTTCCACACATATATAAAGCAGCACAACTGTTTTCAACATTGTTTCTTGAGCAGCAAATCAGCATATTAGAATGATTTCTGAAGGATCATGTGACACTGAAGACTTTATATTTCACAATGTTTACTGTTTTTTACTCCTTTTTTTAATCTAATAAATGTATCCTTAATGAACAGTATTTCAAAAAATGTAAAAATTCTTACAGCGGTCGGTGTATTAACAAAAGTTCTGTCATGTTCTCCATACAGTAACATCTAGATCAGTGGTTCTCAGCTAGTTTTGCTTCAAAGCCCTAATTTTCTATTGTGGCTGAACATTGTCCCAAAATGGTTCATCCTTCAAAAGTAAACTTAAAAACATCCATCAAATCAACAATATTAAACTGCATTGGCTCAACAATTTGCTAAATTAATAAGTAAATGGGAACTTGCATCTTCTATTATTCTAGATCACATTTTACATACAACTGGTTTTAGAGGATGATGGCATGTTGAGACAGATGAAATTGCACCCAAATAGAGTTTGATTAGACACACACCGTTTGACACCGTCTTTTTTCTCACGATGCATGAAAACATTCTTAGATGCATTGCATTATTTGCATTGCATTGTTTTTTTCCTCCCCTGTCAGAACAAACCTGTGAGCGATGGGTCGTGAACCACCAGTTGAGAACTTCTGATCTAAATGAACTGGTTTCGTTCAAGTCAACGCTGTGATTTAATATAACTTGATTTTTAAAGGTCAGATCAGGTAGAGATGGCTCCTTATACTGTGCTTTTTCTTTTATTACAGTGTATTATGATCTCTGGCTGTGTTACTGTACTGTTTAGTAGGATTTATTTGGACATATTTTACCTTTTTCACAGTGGGAATTCAAGTGTTACTGAAGCATTTTCCTCTCTCGTTTTAAGCCAAGTATCTGAAAATATCCAGCGGTTGTTGTACGTTGTTTGTGATATCTGTCTGTCTGATGTCTGTGGAGGATATCAGAACTGAATCACAGTCTTGTATCTTTGATAACATCTCCTGGGAATCCTTTGAGCGGTCCTTCAAAATGATAGCAAGATTCACTCTGAATGTTCACAGAACTGTCTAATGACAGACCATTTTAAACTACACATAATATTTTTTTACGTTAAGAGTACAGCTTTAGGAGACAAATGTTTGCTCTTTTGGTGTTTAGAAAGTGTTTCTGTGCCTCTCAGTGATTTGTTAGTGTGTTGACTAGGACAGATGTTTGTAGAGTGTCCTGAGCGACTCCTTCATCTGTCTGTGGATGTTGTATAGGCTTATGGGTAATGGACGATTGCTGGAAGATGAATGCTGGCAGAGTGTGATCAAACATTTGGACGTTGTTTCTTTTGCTCTGCTGTAATACATAACCATCACATGTCACTGTACGAGGCTCTCTGTGTAGCAGGTTTCAGAGTCTCTTTGATGCACAGCATTTATGTTTCTTTGACCAAGAACAATTACACAGCTTACTTGAGGAGGAGTTGTGCAACTGTGAACTGGATATTTATCAAACGTGTTCTAGATGAATATTTGCTATAAAACGAATAAATAGAAATAAAATAGAAGTAAAACACATTGGAGCCATGGCCTAGCGGTTTTAACACCGTTTTTATCCGGCCAAATCCTGTCTCACCGTCAAATCCTATCCTCCTTATACCCTAAAGCAATTACACTAGCTGAAATAACTTCTTTTTTTTTCTTTTTTTTATGGAATTTGCTAGTGTTTGGTTCCCAATTTGAAAACCGTTTCAGGGAGAGCATTTTATGACCAAAATTACAACAAATTTTTATTTTATTGTATTATTCATTTTGCTTTCATTTTTGGCACATTAAGTCCAGGTCATGAATATATATATATTTTTTTTTATTAAATTTATTTCGGCTAGTTTTGTCATTTTCTTTTCGTTTAAGTTGAAGTACTCAGATAACTAAAACTTGATCAACTAAAACCTAAAACTAGATATATTTAAAAAGCTTAAAAAAAAGACAAAAACACAAATGACAAATCAAAATTACTAAAACTTTTACTAAAATTTAAATGAAAATATAAAAATAAAATATAAATCAGAATATTTACAAAAACTAATAAGATAACAGTGATACTAAAATAACACTGATATAAAACAAAAAGAAGACCCTTAGCCAGCAGCCATATCACTCTGTAGCTCAAGACCAGTTGCCCACTGAAGATAAGCAGGGCTGAGTCTGGTTAGTACCTGGATGGGAGACTCCTGGGAAAACCAGGTTGCTGCTGGAAGAGGTGTTAGTGAGGCCAGTAGGGGGCGCTCACCCTGTGGTCTGTGTGGGTCCTAACACCCCAGTAGAGTTATGGGGACACTATACTGTCAAAGAGCACTGTCCTTTGGATGAGATGTAAAACCGAGGTCCTGACTCTCTCTGGTCATTAAAAATCCCATGGCATTTCTCGTAAAGAGTAGGGGTGTAACCCCGGTGTCCAGGCCACATTCCACCCATTGGCCCTTACCAATAATGGCCTCCTAATAATCCCCATATACTGAATTGGCTCTATCATTCTCTCTCTCCTCTCTCCGCCTGTAGCTGGTGTGTGGTGAGCGCACTGGAGCTGTTGTACTGTGGCTCATCCAGTGGATGCTCACACTGGTGGTGGTTGAGGAGAGACCCTTATATGATTGTAAAGCGCTTTAGGTGTACAGTAGTACATATGAAAGCGCTATATAAATGCCTCATTCTATTCTATTCTATTCTATTCTATTCTTAATGTGCAAATTTGAATCTGACTTTATCCTGACATATCTTGTTTCTGCCATTGTTTTCTGTCCTTTCTATAGACCCCTTTTCAGTTAGTAAACATGGTGAGTTTTTTTGTGGGCGGAGCTTAGGTGGTGGCAGAACGATCCCTTTGGGGTCGTTAGTTTCGACGCTTCACTAACGTTAGTTTGCAAGTTTTGTTAGCTTGTTTTTTTAACAATGACTGGAGAAAATCTGATTTTATCTTAATGTGTAAGGTCACTCACTGTCCAGGACCGCGATTGTTATTTGCTAAAGGTAATTTTAACGGACGGAACCAGATTGGCTGACCCGTACACACTCACACTCAGTCCATGGATGGACGATCTGACAGGATTAACGTTAACGCTACCTCCGGTTGAGTGGCCTGACTTCAATACCTACCCGATAGAGAAACTGAGCATAAAGATAAACTGAGGGCATATAAATCTTTAGATGCCTATAACTATGTGCTGAATGGTCACGCACAAGACTTGTGTGGTATGATCCGCAGTTCTGCCTATAGCGCGAAGTCCAGAAGACGACAATGTATAGAGTGACATCACGGTGCAATTTTAATGATGTGCATTAGAAAACATTAAGCGATAAAATTTCAAACTAGAGCCTGAACTCCGTTGATTCTTGCACCCAACAACACAGCAAGATGACATTTAATAATAATAATAATAATTTAAGCTCCTTATTATGTAGCCGAATCTGTGCTGGTTTGTATTGGCCGCCTCCAGTTTTCCCTTCGTTTTGCCTCCAGCTAGCGCCGTGACGTAACTGTGACGTCGGCTCGAAATTGGTCTAATAATAATATATAATATGAATAAAATGGTGAACTTCACTATTAACTAGGAGTTTTTCCTCATAAACTCCTCATTACTGCTCATTGATAGTAAGTAAGGTAGTTGTTTAATGGTTATGTTTAGGTATGGGAAGGGGTTAAGGAATCTAGAATCAATTATTTATTTATATAACAGTAAGTTTTGCAACTAATTCTTTACATTAGAAATGCACTGACCATTTTAATCAATAAGGTTTTAGAGGTCTTGACTGTCCGCTGTAACGTGGCGTGACCGTGGGCTCATGGGAATTGTAGTTCAATAAAGGCATGAGTGATAACCTCTCCACCTCTCTGCAGCTCAGGCTGCTAATTTGGCTTAAAGGACAGTCGAGGATGAGAAGGTAAAGCAGTATTAGCAGTCTGGTAAAAAAAAAAAAAGTCTGGGAACAGGGATTAAACATTGCCATGGCAACGGAAGATGTCCTGACCTGACACTCGGAGGGTTAGGGGTTCAACGGATGAAACGCATCTAGATAAATGGGAATGAGAGAGTGGAGCTTGTAGATAGTCCCACAAAGTAAATTCAACTGAAGAAGAAAAAATGTAAACCCTACCTGGCTGACTTTCATGCTTTACACCGTGGTAAAATCACTGTACCGGGCTTATTACTTTTATAAAACCAAAGTTAAATCCAAAATTGTCCCCATTTACTTTATTAATGTATGTTTCTGGTCTTACTGGGTCTGTAGATTTAGTCAACTAGACTAAAACTAAAACTACAAAAAGAACCTAAAACCCAACCTAAAACTAAAAGTTTTCAGATGACTAAAATCCCGGACGAGCCCCCACTTGTTACGAGCCTCCTTAAAAGTCTGGTTAAAGAAGACAGGTAACACAAAGTTAAGAAGAGGACACATGAACACTCCTATTCCCATGTCCCAGTTCAACAAACACATGTCCACAAGATCTTAGTGGGGATGAAAAATGTAGATTCTTTTTTTTTTAGTTGACATAAGTTACATGTTTAAAAACTAAATGGCATTTTAGTCAAAAGACTACGACTAAAACTAATTCAATTTGCTGTCAAAATGAACACTGGTTTTTATAAGGACAGATAGTTATTATAGGAAATGTTTTTATACATTAGCCATCTTCATGAGTGTCTGGTACAGTCCATAAAAGAGAAGCTTCTTGATTGTCCGGGATTGTTGAGGTTTTCTCTTGGAGGTTACAGTTAGAGTGCTGCTGTCTTTGCTCGTACAGCCATTAAAACATTGTGCGTTTTCCAGAAACATATATTCGTAAGTTATATAGCATCTGTGTGCATATCATAAAACCAATCTAAGACTTAGTTTTACCACAGCTGAGCAAAGAAAACACTACTGTTGACCGCAGGATTGAAATCAGTCTAAAGAAAAATCAGTATTTACATAAAACATGATCCACATCTTGACCAATGCTCTCCTTCAAGTAACGTGCAAATGTATTGAGAGTGTATTGAGAGATACATTTGAAAATGGCGTTTTCGTTTCAAAATGCTCTCTGTCCACACTAGCTTTTCAAACATTTTCTTTTTTTTTTCTCATCCACACGTCAGAAAACACCACATAAATACTTAGATTATACAGACGGTACAGACATGATAAAGTTCTCATGCTATTCTTCTGACAGGATCATTTTATTTAGCAAAATATCTCCGCATTCACTGATCGCATTCACCAGGTCGCACTCAGTCACTATTATATGTTTGGTCTAAAACGCAACTGCTCTCATGTTTTGTCTCATGTTGCAAATGCGAGTACATTTTCTGTCATCTTTGCAGGACTGTGATATTAAGAGTGTGCAAATGAACGTATCTTTAGCAACAGTGTGACAGTGAATAGCACATAACAGACACAATACCGGTATAGATATCTATCAGGTCAATATGAGTCGCATGACTAACGCGATTTATCCACTCGGGAACCCGTTTTCAAAAAGATTTTTGCATTTAAATAAGACCAATCTTATTTATCATGTAACTGACATAAAAAAGTTATGAAAATTCATGATTTATTTTTTATTTTTTAGATGACTAGCTTGTAAGACTAGTCTAAGCAGTTTATGCAACTGGCCATTAGATAGTTTCTATATGGTTGCTAGTGTGTTCTGAGCAGTTGCTAGTGTGTACTGGATGGTCCTATTTAAATTGTAATTTTGACTGTTGAAATATGAATATAAAATCACTAGTTAAGTTACAGCACATCTCATCTCATCTCAACTCATCAATCATAGTAGTAATCATTCATATATGTCATTTTGAGTTTTACTTGAAATTGTATATATATAAGAAATAAAAAGAGTGATGTTTGCCTCAATAAACCCCACTAATACATCACAGCAGAACCACAACCTAAGTGTTTTACTTTACAGGGTTGTCCTCCTCGAGGCACGTCCAGTCAGAAAGTCTCCCATAATCCCCATCCTGGTCGAGTGAGGACACGTCACATGTCCAAAACTCCTGTGATCAGTAAAGCTTTAACTGGCCCGCATTGTCTAGAGCTGATCCGAGCAGACGTGTGAGAGATAGAACCAGAAGAAAGCAAGAACTTTCTGGTAATAGCAGCCATTCAGTGTGTGTGTGTCACTTTTCAGGCACTAAATGGGGCGGCGTGTGTGTGAGTCCAGCTTTGCCGGCTCTGCCGGGCCTCCTTGGCCATTTATTGAGATTGAGAACGTTCCTCGCCCGCCTGTAATGAACCGTTTTATGATTCATTATCCCACCGATGAATTCTGCTGCCAAGTCTGCAAACTTTCTAATTAGCACGGGTCAAACAGCCACACAGTTTCCGTCTAATTATCGACGCCTATTACCGAACGGACACTGGAGGAAAGCCATTGAGGAATGTAGTGAGGTGGGTGGTGCGATGCTTAGACGGAGGAATACAGAAACACCTCAGATGTTGCTCTTTCATACCTCTGGAGACTTAATGAACATCTTGACTATAATTAAGTAACTTTGTCTTATATATTTCGGTATCACTTCACAATAAGGTTCCGTTTGTTAACAACTAGTTAACATAAACTAACACTGAAAATGACTTCTAAAGCGCTTATTAATCCTTATAAATGTACCACTAAATCAAAAGTGACCATTCTTATTTTCTAATGGAATATTGCAGTATTTATTATAAATAATTTTTCTGTGCATACCATTATTTTTTTAATTCATGTGCCTCGTAATCTTTAATCAAAATAACTTCCCCTCCCTCTTGCAGGACATCTCTTCTCTGATGATGAGGGCGGGGCTACCTGTCAATCACATGAGATCCACCAATAGCAAACCACAACCATCCAATTAATAAAAATCAAGCCCCGCCCTTCATAAGTCTTTTCGCTTTATATATGTCACAATAGGGGAAAAAAGACTATCTTCGGTTTCATACCAACTTTTAAATTAAAAGTTGTATCTGTTAATATTATTTAATGGACATAAACTAACAATGAAGAGTTTTATTTTTATTGACTAACATTAATGCAAAAAAAAAAAATTATAATAATAAATACTACAACAAATGTATTGTAAAGTGTTACCACTGTTTCTCCTGCAATTCCTGGAGAGAGAGAAACAGTTGTCGTACTATAAGAGTAAAGAGATGTGGATAAAGTCTCAGGTAATTTATCCTTTGGAGATTTTAATGAGAAATATTTGAATTCATATTGAAATCTCTTCTTTTTGGACAGTTTGGGATCTTGTTGAGGCCTCTTCTGAACCGGATAAATCTGAACTGAAGATTATATAAGATAGGGGGCTTTTCCTCAAGACTATTTTTTCTCCTTTTAAACTCATTGTTGTCTAAAGGAAATAACTGAGATATTAGAAAGATCTCATTTGTTTGTTTGTTTTTCTTGCAGTAAAGGTTCAGAGTTTATAGGGGATGGTCTACCTGAAGCTGTTTCTGTGAGAGTATATGCATGTTTATCTTGGTCATGCCTTTAAAGTCACTGCATAATATTTTCCAAATTGAAATGCTTTAAATGCATAAACTTGAATACACGTGTGTCCGTTAGTCCACTCCTCCAAACGTAAGTCCACCACTATTGTACCGAAAACTCAACTTCAAGCAGATTAGCCCAGTTGACAGGGAATGACACGTATGCTAATACAGATCAAGTTTGTTCGTTATTATTCCCAGCAAACGTCTTTGATTTTAATCCCCACTGTAAGAAACTGTCACCCTCGGAAGTTCTTGTTCAGGCCTCAATTGTTGCTGGAGATACTGTTGGAAATAGTGCTTATTAAAGTGAAATTGAAAGACTAATTGTGTGTGTGCATGAAAGGCGAGGAGAAACAGCTTTCATTTGTCTGAATGAACGGATTAGCACCTCCTGTGGATACTGACAGGGAAAACCAGGAACAGTAGTGGATGCAGTGTTGGTTTGATTGTAATGGTGTGGTTTGTATCTTTCAGATGGCATCTGTAAACAAATAAAGGCTTGCAGGTTGACATGGCAAAACATTTATGCATTTGGCAAAGGCTTTTATTCAAAGTGACTTGCATTTCATATATCAGTTTTATCAGTTCAGACACATTACCTTTTATTATTTTTATTTTATTTTTGGCAAACTAAGACTAGGAGCATGCAAAAATAAAAGTAAAAATAAATTTTTATGTATTATTATGTATAATTTAATGTTTTGTTTAATTTAATAATTTAATAATTTTAAATATAAATAAACAATTATTGACTTTTATTATAATACTATATTATTAGTGACACGTTACATGAAGGCTATATGATATAAAATCATGAATATTGGTATTAATATGGGTTAATTATGAATATTAATGGTTAAAATGATTTACAAAAACAAACATCTGATCATACGTTGTACTACAAGACATTTTAAATACATAATAGTGCTTTGAGAATATTATTATTATGCATTATGAGATTTTGTAGGAAGTGTTACCACAGCCTCTAATGGTGTTTTACATGCGTCCAGTTTCTGTACAGCCTGACCGTGTCATTATAAAGACTGAGCTGACCCATGTCAATCACAGCATCTGTGTGCGTGCCAACCGAAGACTTCACTGGCTTGTCTCTGCTGGCAGCGAGATATAACCGAACTCCCTTTGAGATGTGACTCTACAATAAGAAGTGGGACTGGTTTAAACAGTGGATTTGAAGTGTTTTTTCCTCCATCTTCCTCCTCTCTCTGCGTGCTCGTCCTGCTCAGTGAAGGGGCACTATCGCTCTCCGCCACACTAATTAAAAACCTCAACGCAGACAACGCCTTCCTTCATTCACCGGCACATTCACAAATTATATTTCCGCTGTTTATTGGTTACAGTATCATTTTAATTAAAGACTTCTTTCCTTTCCGTTTTCCGCCAGCGGTTCTGAGATTCCGCCCTCCGCCGTTTTCCCCCCGTTGTTTTTGCGGGAGCTTTTTAAAAAAAGATTAAATTATTATTTTTTTGGGCTGGATGAATTCTGTATGTGGTCAAAACTGAACTGGAGACATGCATTAGTTAGCAAACCAGTATCTTGCTTTGATGTTATAATTTCCGTTGAAATGATTAATGATTAAAATGATTAAAACAATGTGAATGCTTTTTCAGATATTAGCTTTCAGGGAGTGTGTAATTAGCTGTGTGTGATTGTAAAAGGCCTGGAAAGTTTCAAAGATCAAAGTGCAGATAAATGGAGTTATTGTCTCCCAAACGGAAGCAGCGATTCTGAACTGCTTTAAACGAGTCGTCAATAATTCCAGTCTCACCTTCGGTTTGTAGCAAGTTTGCATATGCCGGGCTGTTGTCTTCATTGGCTGCCTGCGAACAACGTCTCCTCAAACACTGTGTAGCTGAGGCCGGAAGGGTTTGGTTCGTGTTGTCAACATGTTGAGAATCTTTTTGTTGCTCTGTCAAAGCAAATCCACTTTGCATGCACTTCAATAGGATGAAAACTCACGTTTGAATTGATACAGTAAAACCGACTCCATCGTCACTGTTTACTGTTACCGTAAGCGTGGGAATGGCGTTTGGTTTCCGACATGCGCTTTAAGCCTTAGACCAATCACAACAGACTGGGCCGTCTGACCAATCAGAGCAGAGCAGGCTCTCGGAAAGGAGGGGTTTAGAGTCCTATATCGAACCGTTTCAGACACCGTGAGAAAAGAGGTGATGTATATCATGAGAAAATGTATTAAACATTGCTTTTTGACCTTGGATGCCTGTAAAACAATTGTAGGAGACTCCAAAACAACATTAGGAACCTTTAAAATAGCATAATAGTCACTTTAATAAATGCAACTTTATTGTAAAGTGTTAACAAAATATTTTTGGTTAATTGAAATAAAACTAAAATAAAATAAAAATAGTAGATGAAAAACTGATAACTAACGGGGAAAAAACTTAACTGAAAATAAGTTGCTAAAATTACTTGAACTAAAACTGAAATAAAAAGAAATTAAATCTACTGTAAATAGAAATATTTCAAAATTACTGAAAACATAAACTAATATAGAATGTGAACTGAAAATAATCAAATAAAAGCTCATTCAAAATATTAATAATATAATATAAATAACATATAGTATTCCTGGAGTTACTGAGTACTGGAAGAGATTTCCCTGATTGATGCGTTTGGATGAATGCTTGATGTGTTATTGTTCTTCCAGATGTGCGTTGTGTGTCTGCGCTCCATCACCTGAGGTCCGTGTGTGTGTTGTGACATATGTTCCAGCGCTCTGACAGGTGTTGGCACGACTGCTGACACTGATAGTGGATGTGTCTCGCTGTCTGTGGCCTTGATGCGCGGATGAGATGTGAGGGCGCTGAATGTATTTGAGAAACAAATACAGAATGTCAAAGTGTGTCTGTACTTTTGTTCCCTGCATTAATGTTGTTACACATGTTGTCGAAATTAACAGTAAGATTGAGTGATTTGACACTAACTGTTACAAACCAGCTCATATAAAATGTCCATTTTAGTTCAGTTCACTATTTTGCTATTTTTCTTCCATAAAGTCATGAATAATGTTGTCATAGTTTTGGACAAACGTTAAGTCAGCTGACAATTTCGAAAACATCTTCAAATAGAAATAGTTCAAAGCTCTTCCTTATTTTTGTTTTATTATCATGTGATGACATTTTATAAAGGTTTTTATAATATATATTATTTATAAACAACAATATGTCTTTTGTTGTGGACAAAAAATGTCCTGTAAAACTATTTCTTAAATAATTTTTAATTGTCAATGTACTACAAAAGTGTAGTTTAGTGTGTTCAGCTGATGTTAAAAACATAATTATTATTTAAAGGATTTTTTTTTTTTTTTTTGTAAATTCAATACATTTGCATAGTGAATATAATTTTTCTCTCCTCTAAATTATTTCATTCAATCAAACAGCTTCACAAATCAGTCTGAATAAATCATTCAATTTGACTGAATCCGTAATGAAAGTGAACTCTGATCCAATTAGAAATCATAACCAGATTGGTCCATTTTATATTAAGATGTATTTATTTATTGAAATGTACAATTGTTCTGACATGGATTTTTGTGTAAACAGATTTATGGTAAAAATGCCTATGTTAACACGCTGATCCAGCGCACAGACTCCTGTAGAGCGCTTTTGCTGAGTAATATTAAGCATGACGGGATTCAGTATGAAGGATTTCTGGCTCACAGCACACCCCATAAATCGGCCTCGTAACCCGGGCGGCTCCTCATGTGGCGCTTTGCTCTGTAACAGGCCGAGCGTTTAGCACAACCGGTGCTCTTAAAAGTGTCCGAGGGATTGTGCTTGATGGTTTGGCTTTTAAAGGATTCACACACACACACACACACACGCTCTTATTTTGAAAGATGAGCCCCACATAGTCCCAGCCCGCCACCCACAAATTCTCCCTCGGAGGATATTTTTCTTTTTATCAATTGTCCAGCGCGTCGTGTCCTCGGAAAATAAATCAACCGAGGTCTTTGTTTTGCGTCTGTTTCCTTATCTACCCAGCCCTCGTAATTCTGCTTAGACAACCTGCCACAGCCCTGTGTGTGTGTGTGTGTGTGTGTGTGTGTCCCAGCTGCTGTCCACTCCAGTGTGATTGAATCTGCATACCCCCCTGTGTGTGTCTGATAATGGTGTAAGCAGTGTGTGCACGGAGGTCTGTCGTTGTATCCTTGACTCAAAGACACACTCATACACACACTTAAATGCAAGATGAAAAACACAGCTTTATCCATAGCTGAGCTGTTATAGATTTGATCATTTTACAGTAATATATAATCTTTCTGTCTTGAACTGGTGCCATTAGTAACGTTTAGTACAATACAACAGATTTCTTTATAATAAATGTAGTTTATGAACTTTCTATTCATCAAAGAATGAAAACCGAAAAAAACGCTTTCCATATATTTGTGAAGTAACAAAACTATTTTCAACATAGATAATAATCAGAAATGTTTCTTGAGCAGCAAATCTTCATATTATACTGATTTCTGAAGGATCATGTGACACTGAAGACTGGAGTAATGATGCTGAAGATTCAGCTTTGATCACAGGAATAAATTACATTTAATAGAAAGTTGTTAGCTACTTTAAATTTACAATATTACTAATTTACTGTATGTTTGATCAGATAAATGTGGCTTGGGTAAGCTCAAGACACTTTCTTTCAAAAACCATTTTATATATATATATATTTATATTTATGCAGCAAATCTTCAGACGAGTGGATGTCTCTGAGGAATGTTTCCAGCACGTTTTTGAATCTATGCCATCAAGAATAAATGCAGTTCTGAAGGCAAGAAAAAACAACCCGGTTCTAGCAAAGTGTACCTAATAAAGTGTCCGGTGAGTGTATATTAGTCTCATATGTAAGCAGTCTAATGTGCTCGGGTTGGATATTGCACATTATGTCAAACGTACAGAAAGTTGACATACAATGTGTCACTTGCCATGTCTTACTTATTTGTGAGATTTGGTAGTAATTTATGTGATAGATATAAACATGCTTGTGTAAGGGAAGTGAATAAGAGACGTGCTAGTTGAGTAAGAAGGATGTGCAGAAAAGAGAAGATGCAGAAATGGACGAAGACATTAGCTGGCGGTGTCAGGTCAGTGTTTGCGCTGTGTGTCATGAAGGTGCGTAGCTCTGGTGACGGAGGGACCACAAAAGATGGAGAGACATTACTGACACGCTGAGCATAACAAACACAGACAGGGGAGGACAGCAGAGAGTTGAGCGGAGAAGACAGACAGTTGCGAGAGTGAGACGCGTTGCAAAAGTTTCGCTTGCACTCCGAGACGAACTGCACGGGTCCAAAATGGAGTCCGCTTGCAGAGAGCTGTCAGTTAAATAAAGCTAACCTAACCTTCCCAAACCTTCTCAGGACGTATACACAGGGGTGGGAAGGTAAAGACACGACTGACATCCTGTCAGCTGAGATCCCATCATACAGCTTTATTTGAAGATCTGAAATACAAGCATTGTGGCCATTAAACATTTGCTTGGTTTTCTCTAAAGCTCTCTCGAGTTAGGTTGAGATAGCATTGGATGCTGGTCTGAAACATCTGTGTTTTCATGATGATTTATTTTCATCTGTTTTGCTACATCATATATTAGTTGGTGAGTCAGTAAGGCTGCTGGCTTTGGTTTTGGACACATTTATAACGGGCATTTTCTAATCTTATGATAGATTTATTAGCTTTATGACCGAGCGTGAAGGCGGAAGACAGTTTGTGTGGCTTTTAGCTCATTTCTGTTAGATCTAAGGTCATTTGAAAGCTGTACTGTGAAGATTTCACAAAATATTCTACCTTTCAAAAGTTTGGGGTCAGATATTAAAAAAAAGAAATTGACATGCTTATTTATCAAGGAGGCATTCAATTTATCAAAAGATCAAAAGACAGTAGACATTTAAAATGTTAGAAATAATTGATATTTCAAATAAATGCTGTTCTTTTGAACTCTACTCATCAAAGTATCACAGTTTTCAGAAAAATATGAAGCAGCACAACTGTTTTCCACATTGATAATAATCAGAAATGGCAGAATGATTTCTGAAGGATCATGTGACACTGAAGACTGGAGTAATGATTTGCATCACTGGAATAAATTACATTTTAAAATGCATTCAAATAGAAAACAGTTCTTATATATTGTAATAATATTTCACTGTATTCTTGAATAAATGCAGCCTTGATGAGAACAATAGACTTCTTTCAAAAACATTAATAAATCTTACTGACCTCAAACATTTGAACTGTAGTGTGTATTTTCAAAACTTCTCTTCTGGGACTAAAATGGACCAAAAATCTCTGAAAATCCAAAATGGATCTCTTTTGACACAATATATAGTATATACAAACTGTGTCCAAAAATATGCTCTCTAGCCACCTGTAAAATGTATAAATACCAACCAGCATCGAGTCAAGGTTTGTCCTTTTGATAAAGGTCTTGATATTCCACTGTCTTTGGTTCTTTAAAGCACCAGTGCTTGTGCTGTAGGTTTGCTATAAAGCAGAGAATAAAAGATCTTCTCGAACCTCTCTGATTGTGAAAGCTCTCCTGGATGCCCTTTAAGAGTGTGTGTGAATCAGGAGCAAGCTGTTTTTCCTCCACATACAGTGATAACCTTGTGAAGGTCAGGCGTGATGTCTGAACGTCTCCTCGGACACCGCAGGGATACTGTAGATGCTGTTTGCAACGGTCAGAAGTGCTTCTCTGAATATTTCCATATAATTATGGAGTTCTGACACGTGTGTCTCTGTTATCGGAAATATCTGCCTTTCATTTTTTTGTATTTTTTTTTATGTTGTTTATGGATATCAGTATTTGTTTTTCAACATTTAAAAGGCCAAATTTCCCTTTGGTCAGCATGTTCTTCAACCTCTTATTTCACATTTAGTGTTAATTGTTGTGAATGTTATTTGTAACGTACATTATAAAGCACATATATCATTATAAAGCACTGAAAAGAAAAACATTTCTTTAAAAAGGCAACAAAATTGTAAAATAAGAATGACAATAAAATAATTTAAAAAGAGATAAATAAAATAAATGCCAGTTAGGGGTTGCTAAGAAGACTGAATGTCTTTTCAAGATGTCTCTTATTCAAAGCTCTCGAGGCTGCATTTATTTTCTCAAAAATACAGTAATTTTGTAAAATTTTTATACAATTTAAAATAACAGTTTTCTATGTGAATATATTTTCAAATGTATTTTTTCCTGTGATCAAAGCTTCATTTTCAGCATCATAACCCAGTCTTCAGTGTCACATGATCCTTCAAATCATACGAATATGATGATTTGCTGCTCAATAAACATTATGATTATTATCAATGTTGAAAAACAGTTATGCTGCTTCATATTTTTGTAGAACAATGAGAAAAGAAATTCTGCATTTATTTAAAATAGAAATCTTTTGTAACATTATAAATGTCTTTACTGTCACTTTTAATCATTTACTGGATCCTATACTATTTTCAATAATAAAAAAACCTTCTTGACCCCGACCTTTTGACCGATAGTGTATATAATGGCTAAAAAAAGTAAACTTAAACCAAGAATGCTTGAAGTCTGATTTGAAATGGTAAAGTGTTATTCCACAGACTGTAATGTTGTGATGTCTCCTTCAGCTCCCACTATCCTGAACGAGCTGAACTGGACTCAGTCTCTGGAGAGGGTGTTCATTGAAAACAGTCGTGAGGATCCTTCACTGCGCTGGCAGGTGTTCGGCAGCGCCACTGGTGTCACCAGATACTACCCAGGTACAGTTCTTCTGTAACCCTGCTATACACCGCATTACATCCATCTGTCCTGTCACACTGAGTGTGTCCTGTTTCCTCTCTAGCCACTAAGTGGAGAGCGCCCAACAAGATTGACCTGTATGATGTGAGGAGACGCCCGTGGTGAGTAGCGTCGCCTTCACACTCACACACACACACTCACACACACAGGAGGAAAGACTCCATTTAGTCCGACTTTGATCTTGTTGTGTTCACCGGCTCCCCGGTGGCCTTCGCTGCAGAGAGCAAGCGAGCGTGTGAAGTTCAAATGAAGTCGGACTGCTGTAGTTTACTGTGGGGTCAGACCCGGGGGTCAGTACGGGTCAGTCTCGTCCACATGTGCTCCAGATCTATCGGGACGGTTTATATTATGGTTTCCTGCACGGTTGCGTTTAAGAATAGAATTGCGCTGCATTCTCAGTGTTAACACAAGGGGTGCTATAGCAAGCATCAGCATCTTCTATGGTCAGTTTTCTCTCTCAGGTTAACTACTGTTATGGTAGAGAGAGATTTTACATTTTTTGGTATGTTGGTAAAAAAGCCTGACTCAGGTGCAAGCATCAAAATTAGGGTAAAATCTGTGAAAAGCAAATCAACAAAATATTTGCAACATTAATTTTTTTTATTTTTTTTTAGCTGGTTATTTTATTTATTTACTGTTATTTCTTATTATTTTAGTTAGTTAGTATAGTTATTTATTTATTTACTCCTTTATGCATTTATTTACTTATTTATTTAGCTGATGTAATTTAAATGTATTTATTCAGCAAGTTATTTACTTACTTGTGTATTTATTTAGCTTTCGTTAATTTACTTATTGTTATTGTATTTATTTTATATTTTTAGCTATTATATTTTTCATAATTTTTATTATTATTTATTTATTTAGCTGAAGTTATTTTATTTCTTTATTTTGATTTCTTGATATGCATTTATTCATTAAGCTGAAGTGAAAAAGATTATTTATTTACTTATTTTTTATTTTAATAGATTATTACTTATTTACTTGTGTATTTATTTAGCTGATGTTATTTTATATATTTTTTATATAGTATAGGTATTTTTTTACTTACTACTTTACACATTTATTTAGATTAGTTATCTATTCAATTTTATTTAGAAATATATATCTTTTTTATTTTAGTTTACAATAATAGTATGTCACAAAACAGGTGAAATTTTCCTGAACGCTTAAAAGTATCAACTTTCTCATCAACAGCAGAGTACGCATGTTTAGTAGGCCTATAGTATCAGAAAGCGAAAATAGCAAAAGTGCATTAGCTTGGGCCAAAGAACTTAGTAGGTAGTGCATGTAGCGGACGCTTTCATCCAAAGCGACTTGCAGTACACTTGTTATAGGAACAATCCCTTCAGGATTAGCCTGGGGTTAGGTGTCCTGATCGAGGGCGAAACTTTAGCCGCTACGCCACATCACCCCTACAGCAAGACAATCACCCACAGAAATACATCTCTGTCTACTTAATGAAGAAAGAAAAAGCTGTTTAGAGGAAAAAAGCAAGGTGTTTAAATCGAAAACAACTTGTTATCAGGTGCTTGCGTGTTAGCCGGGTGCATGGCTGGATGAGCGTGCCGCCGTGTTTCCCGGACTTTAGCGAGGCGCTAATGAGCCTCTTCTTTGACAGAGTAATTAAGTTCACACTCAGGGAAAGTGTCTCCAGCACAAAGAAAAAACAAAACACAATCCCCAATATACCTGTGAGAAGCTTTTAACCTATAGACGAACAACACGCGCAGGCAGCTAGTTAGCTTGTTTGTCTGACAAAGCACTAATGTTGCTGATGAGCCGGAGCGAGCTGTACATTGTTTTTGTTGTGGTGCAACATGCTCTGCAGACTTAATGAGTTGCTTTTAATGCTTTTGAGAGTGTGTAGGCTAGTGTTGCTGTACGAAAACATAACAACTCTATAAGCGCAGGGATGATGAATTGGTGTGGAGTGCGCTATCAGCAGGCGCTCTGCTCCACATGCTGTTTCTTTTTTTTATTCGTGCACGTCTACAGTATGCGTGTTTGTGTTGTGCGAGCTTCTATGCGAAGGAGGTATAACCAAACTCGTCAACAGATTCGACTCGTGCATTTGTCTTCGACCCACTTAATGAGTAATATCATAGTGATTACGGTATATATCACAGTATAAACATAAAAAATTGATGTACGTTATGTAATCATGTGATAATATCTGTTATTGGACATTTGCAGTTTACATTTACACATTGAAACTATTTTATATCATTCATATAATACATTTATGATATATAGACATTAGTGTCTTTTAATAATGCTGCTGTTGCACATTTTATTATAGTATATATGTTAAATATAATTAATTATTACATATTATTAAATATTTTTTAAGCTTACATTTTTAACCATGTCTATTAACGTGTTTTATTATTTATTGAACATTGGTTGCACAACTTTGTAAAAAGCCTTTATATATAATTATAGTATATATGTTTTACATCTAAATAATGTTTGAATGTTATTTGTAAACATTTGAATATTTATATACAGTATATATATATATATATATATATATATGGTTTTAATTTCAGGTGATACAAAACATAAAGCTAATTTTAATAATACCTTTTATTATTTATTGAACACTGGTGTTATTTATAATATTGCTGTTGCACCTCCTTTATAAAAGCCTTTGTATTTTATTTTAGCATAGATGTTTTACATATACTCATATTATAATATACATGTTTTAATATTACATTTCCTGCGGCTCCAGGGTGATTAGTCACATGGCATTTATTGCTCAGGTGAATCACTCAAAATAAATTGGGCCAGGCGAAGAATATGAATGTGATGATTGTGAATGCTGAATAGCTTCCTGCAGTATTACAGAGTTTTACTTTTGCCGCATTTGTTCCACCAACCCTGTAGGTTTGCATGTCTAAGCGTGTGTCACACTAGCGGTGCGCCCGCCGTCTGCCCACTGCTCTTTAACCCCCCGCACACGCGGCCAGAGCTGTTTCTGAGCCTGTTGCTTGGCAACCTGTGTCCCGCTCTGCTGATTGGCAGAGCCGTGGCAACAGGGGGAGTCAGGATGTGTCAGGTCAAGTTTGCATGATTATGGGCCAACATGCTGTCATTGTGTATTACACTCTTTGCATGGCTTGACCACTCACACAACAGCCTGCTGCTTAGCTCAGCTAATGTCTCAAACAGGCCAGTGCAGGAGTTCGGAAGCAACTCGGAGGAAACTTTTAATATACCGTCCTATTACACAACAGAAAGTTCTGGTTAATATTGCGGCCATGCTAAACACAACAGGTGACTTGCAGGCAGCATTTGCGCACAAAACTGATTTCTGAGGCAGTGTAATGTTTAATCATCTACAACAAAATAGAGAGAGCTTTGGTGACAACTTATTTCTCACTAGAAATTACATCAAAATTAGAACAAGTTGGCCAAAAACATACACAACCAATATAGTACTTGCTACGATGTGAAGCACTTCTGTACCGCTTCCAGAGAGAGCAACTATTAACCTTGGTTTACATGTCAAGGACTTTTTCTTGAAGCAGAAGCATGACAATTTTATTAAACAAAATGTTATTATACAAAGTTCTTTGTATAAAGTAGTTTATAGCATATACTTTTATTATGCATGAGGAAAATGTTTAATATATTTATTTGAACTTCAAAATAATCATTAATTTTCCATGATTATATATATCATTTGTTTTTGTTGTGATGCAACATGATTTTGAGGAATTTAATGAGACATATTTCTCAATATTAATATGGAGATTATTGACTTTTGATTTTCACAGTTTTACACCCGTTTCACACATACTCCGTTTGCAGTGCGTTTGCGGTGCGTATTTTTTTCCGTACCCATGTTAACAGGTTAGAGCTTTCACACTGCACACGGATGCGGTCCGGCAATCCGTTCCAGTTGCGGTGCGTATACAGCAGTGCAGCGATCGTTTACGCACAGAGTCTATTTTCTGCTGTGCTGCACCGCACTGCAGCGTATTGTTCACATTGAAATAAATATAGATTGACAAGAAACTGTAATAATTTGATCATAGCTACTCATAATTACAGTTAATGTGTTCTACATTTACTAAATTACAGGATCAAGAAATTAAAAACGTTTTAAACGAGAATATAAATATATATTATTGCTGCATGTTGTTCTATTTAAACATGAATATGTAGGCCTACTGTGTTGCCCTTTTTATTTATTTTGTTTATCGTCACATTCAACCTTCATGTCATGCGAATTTATTAAATGTAAATGAACATCTGAATATGTAGTTGTAGCCTATGAATTCATAAGTAAATCATATTATATAGTTTTATTTTTGAATATAAAGAAGTTAAACGGGGTGTAATTATAAGTTTGTTATAGTTATGTAGGCTAGTTATAATTAATTTTGACTATGTAATTGTAAATCAAAATGTTTAACTTTTTGGTGCTACAGCCAGCCTTATTTATAGCAGAGGATACTCGTTTTAATGTAGTGGCATGTGCTAACAATAATTATTATATCAAATGTTAATTTCCTAAAAGGTCCTTTGTCTTCTGGGGGCTAGCCCTCTCCCGGTTCTTTTTTTTTTTTTCAGTCTTAAAATATGCATTTATAATCAGTATTTATACATTTGTATTCTAATTTAAAATATTTGTGTATTATATCTTAGCAACAGATATAGCGTGATAGCTTTTCTTCTGTCAACAACTCGAACTAAAACAAAGAATCACAATGATTAAAATTAATTTCATACTGTTGTAATGTCTGTAACAATGTCAAAGTTAAAGTTTGGTTTTAAAATCAAAATTACTTAGCCTACCCATTTTTTTATTTTTGTGACACAGAAACTACGTATCAGTAGCGCTCTGCAAACGCAGCATATGTGAAAGCACTATAGCGCGTGCTGCTCCAGTACCGCACACGCACTGCAACACGCACCGCAAACGCACTGCATACGGAGTATGTGTGAAACGGGCGTTAGACACTGTTGAGATCTTTTCTAAAACAATGTGAGACTACTTTCTTTTTAAGGACAAAAATCAGGGCTTTGAAACACGCAGCGTTATTCAATGTGTTGGGCGGGACATATCGAGCAGCTCCTCCCTTTTTATAAACAGCCAATAACCAAATAAATAAAGCCAATAGCGTTTAGTTTATATCACAGCTTGTCCAGAGCCGTTGAGCTCAGTAAAGCTGCATTTGAAAGCTTGTGACAGCCACAGTCTGAAAGATTTCCCCTTTAGATTTAATATGAAACTGTTAATAAAGCAAAGCTGTGAACATAATCACGTTGAGGATGTGTAGTTTGAAAAGTGTGTAATTTATGTTGGTGCATGGCACCGGTGTTATCTCTTCTACTCATCAGTGCTGTTTCTAATGCCGAGTCTCTTCTCCTAATCTTCTCCATCGCTTTAAAATACAGCATTCTGTGCAGAATTCAAATGGGTCTGATATGTTTTGTGGTGTGTGTCGACTCACACATAAGATCCACTCTGTGCTGTCGTGTCTCTGGACCGGAGCTGCGGCGGTTCCCGTCACACTAACGTGAGACCAGACTTCATTCGTCCTGATGGAAAACACATTTACACTCTCAATCGTTCCCTATCCCCTATATAGTGTACAATGTGCCATTCAACATGTAGAAAATAGTCAATGTGTGATCAAGTGACCGATTTCAGCCGCAGCTTCAGCGTCTATTTAAAATGTTGGGGGCGGGGCTTCAGATTCTAGAGAGCATTTGATTGGATGAGAATCTGCAGAAGTGCAGAGTGGTGTCATCAAAATCATTTATCCATATTGGCGGAAGTAAGAGACTGTAAGAATGTTTATTTCTTCTAAATGTGAATTTTGTCATTGGCACACTACACTTAAGACAACAGTAAGGCTGACATATTCATACTAAATGTCAAAAAACGTCCATTTTGATTTCATGGGTGCTTTAAGCATTTTTGTTTCTCATTTAATCTAATTGATGTCTAGGAGAAACAGTTGAGCTTTTAAAGTGTGTGTTCACACTCGGCATGTTTGGTTGGATTAAAGCGAACCCTGGTGCTATTGTTCTGTTAGTGCGGTTCAGTTGTATAAGTGTGAACGCTGCCATCTGAACCCTGGTGTGTGAACGCTGCCATCTGAACCCTGGTGTGCACCAAACAACAGGACCGAGAACACTGAAAAGATGAGTGTGTGACGGAGGGATTCCTGACGCTGTTTTGACTCCTTTACACATTTATAATCTCTTCACGAGTTCTCAGCTGGTCTAAATACCATCATATGTAGCTTTACAAGTACAACGAGCGCATTTAGCCCCACACTGCATTGTTTTGGATGTTCGGTAAGTTCCTTCGCTAAATATACGTAATAAAAGCCGACCAATCAGGTTGTGAACACATCCCTATGCCTTAAGGGTCCGGTATCTTTAGGTTCGGTGTTAAAATGCCAGTGTGAACGCTAAGCGGACCAGGACTAAATGTGTTTTTTTTTGGTCCGGACCAAACGAACCAAGCAAACCGAACTACAAGTGTGAACACACCCTCTGATACCTTTGTGAGATCTCTTCGGTGAGGCTGATCAGCACTCTGACACTCTCTACATCAACTATGACTCTGAAAATTAATGGCCCAGTCAACACACTTAATTGTGTCCAATTGCTCTGACATGAATTATTAACACGCCTTTATTATAACGTATGTCTACACACGTTAGCGAAGGACGGCGTGTAGCGACGGAGAGGGCAACGATTTAGAGGAGAGAGCGTGAGCGACAGCTAAAGACACGAGGATTGATTGGAAGAGTTTGAAGGAGAAACCGAGAGAGGTGTATGTTTTGTTATCGGAGCGTTACAGAGAAGCCATTGCTATGCAGGTTCAGCCCAGCGTAGCAGATATTCAGCACAGCCAAAGCACATATTGATTTCTGAGAAAAGTCAATCTGGCTCCTAAGTAAATATTATGGCAGCTGCTCAAACGCCGAAACAAGATGGAGGCCTGTCAGTCCGGTTTCTGCTCTCTCTCTCTCAAAATTAAACATTAATGGTGAAACTGAATTTGTTTGGCATTTGCAAATACACCTAGCCCTAATATTTACTGTCACATTAACCTGATGGCCGATAAAATAGAAACATCTGGATCTCGTACTGTCACTGTACGGCACTGATACGGTGATGGTATCAGATGTAATAAAACTTTGAAATACCATGGTATTGAAATTCATGTGTATATGATTTTTTTTTTACATTGTATTCCAATGTATTACAATAAATACTGCAAAATTACAGTGGGACTTGTAACTATGGGAAAAAAATGTAATTTTACCATGAAACCACCACTTTGTTTTTGTAATGGAACAAAATATTACTGTGGTTTCTCGGACATGAATTTCACTACCTTGTTATATTTTAAGGCTATTACTACCAAAAAGTACTATGGTATTCAAAACATGTACCATGTAAAGGCCATGTTACATGTATTACCATCTGTACTGTATAAATACTATAGTACTGCTAAAGTACTTTTTACATGGTATATCCAAGATTTTTGAAAAATTACCATATTACATGTCCAAAAAAACAAACATTGTAGTACCATGTTTGTTTGTTTTTGGTTAGTTAAGTAAAATAAGCATTAAGATAAAAAACAATTCCAAATGATAATTATATAAGAATATAAAAATGTAAAAATGTAACATTAAGAGGTTTGGACTCTCTTTTGAATTCACAAGATAGCCAACTTGTTTTATCTTTATAAAACCCTAAAAGGACAAACTGACTGGTCGTCCATCCCTACAGATCTGCTGATCCCTGCATCAAATTATTGAATAATCATCCAAATATAAAGCGGAATAAACACATGACAACATCTCTTTTCCACAGCTCACCTGCTTCACAGGCCTCAGTGTTTTAATCTTAATTCAATCTATTGAAGAACACATCCAGAGGAGAGCCGAGAGAGCAGTGGCCCATAAAATAATAATCCTGTCAGCGCGCACACACACACACACACACACACACACAGATCCTTTAACACACACTCATGTGCGCGAGACACACGCCTATACACACGCATTTAAAGGGAAGTGAAGTCAATACACTTCAATAAACCCCATCAGGAGCTGCATCGCACCTGCAGATCGTGACGGTGGGAAACCGGCAGCTGCACGTGTGTAAGTCAACCGTATAACTTCAGCCCAGATAAGCGCCTATAATTGACTAATTTTTAATGTGAGACCGTGATAGGCAGGAATATGAGAGTGAGACAGAGAGAGACAGACAGACAAGGTCAGAGAGCATAAATGTTCTCGAGAGAGAAAGTGCTCCTACCCTTCAGAGGTAATGCATTGATTTTTACCCACGCTGCACCGTGATAAAAGTACCTCATGAATTCCAATGTCTTTCTCCTATTGAGAGAATGCAACACAATCAAAGCGGCACGAGGCACATTACAGTGTCAATCCTTGCTTTTACTTTTCGAGCACCTTCCCTGGAAATGTGTTTTCCGTCATCGCTTGGAAATGGGACATTTTTTTGATGAGGTTTTTCAGCCCCTCCAGCCTCTGTGAAAAGAGGACACGCTTTCATATAGACGGCGAGATTGTCTCTCCTATAGACGGGTCGCTGTGTTAACGTGTTTACTGTGCATGATGATGCTCAAGTGTACAGTATTATGATCGTTTGAGATGTCGAGGAAACCTGCTGAAAGCGTTTTCTTTTCCGGCTACTTTATTTATTGTTTAGTGTCACACGCTTACGGTGACGTCTTTTCCATTCTGTACAGAATTCACACTTGTCAAATGCAAGTACAATTTTGGCTTTGGCCTGTAATTGGTTTTCGAATTGGGCTCTGGAATAGCATTCTGCATGTACTGTTACATATTCAAGTTCATAGTATGCACGTATGCATAGTATGCAAATTTTCTATATAAAATATAATCTATATAGAAAATTTTGCTGGATCTGCTTGTTTTCAACAATGCAATGCACTCATCTTGTCCGTTTTCTTTTAGAAAAGGTTTATTTGTTAGGGGCCATTCACACAGAATACACGTGCTAGATGGACAGCGTTTTTGCAGCGTCTTGTGCATGACACGGCATTCAAAAAAACACTATTTATAACTCAAGCTAAAATAAGTTCAACTTTTAAAATAGCTTGAAATCTAGACTGCTTTTTTTTTATTACACTGATTTGCATCTTGCATTTTTAACCGTAAAAATGTTCTGTGTGAACCAACCCTTAGAAATATTTTTTTTTTTTTTACATAATTTGATCATACTGGCAAATATTTATGGATATTTATTATTTATTTATATATAACTGGATGTCACTTGCTATTTTCTTATATATTTTATCTTACCTGTATGAGTTTCTTTCTTCTGCTGAACACAAAAGAAGATATTGTGAAGAATGTTGGTAACCAAATGGACCCCATTGACTTCCATGGTATTTTTTTTCCATACCACCAACTGTTTGGTTACCAACATTCTTCATAACATCTTCTTTTGTGTTCAGCAGATTCATACAGGTTGAGGGTGAGTAAATGACTGAGTTTTCATTTTGGGGGGAACGATCCCTTTAAGCCATCACAACAAATGTCTGAGGAACAAAACCACTGAGTGAACTTAACTGTTGAGTGTCTGGTGGCGTTTCACAGAAAGACTGGCTAATGTATGGTGTCGGCTGGAAGAAGGGAAAAGCAGTTAAATAATGTATGAGAAACAACTAAATGTATTTATATGTTCCTGTAGCTGAACTGCTAGAGCGTGGCGGTAGCAATGCAAGGTTGTGGATTAAATTCCCAAACAATGCACCTATTGATAAAAAGTGAGGAAAATAAAATATAAAAACTCATATACAAGCCCTCATAATTCTTTAAAATCAAATAATTGTTTATATTTTATTAAAAAAGAGCACTTACTAGAACTTATTTTTATTTACTTATCTTTTCTGCATTTCACCTCTGCTCCAGCTTGTGTACTAATCTAGTTTATACTTTAAACTTGGCATTGTGTACTACGAATATTGTTGGCTCTTAAGACAAATTGTTTGTGATGTTCCTCATTTGAATGTCACTTTGAATAAAAGCATCTTCTAAACGTGTAAATGTAAAAGAGCTTTCTGTTGACAGGTGTTGCAAAGGTTCATTTTAGACACAGTTTACATTTATACTACCAGTCAAAAGTTTGCACACACTTGACTGTTTATTTGATCTTTTTAAAACCCTAAAAATCTAAAGGCCCTTGCATAAAAGTATAGACAAATGTGAATTGAATTTAAATTTTCTAAGAATATACATTTTATTAGTAACTTTATAAGGTTTAATTTTTTAACATTAGTTAACATGAACTAACAATGAACAATACTACAGCATTTATTAATCCTAGTTAATGTTCAATTCAATTTTTACTAATACATTATTAATGCTCAAATGATCTGTTAACATCAGTTAATGCACTGTGAACTAACATGAGCATGAACCTTTCTATTAACTAACATTAACAAAGGTTAATCAATGAAATATTGCATGTTGTTAGTTCATGTTAACTAATGCATTAACTAATATTAACAAATGAGATCTTATTGTAAAGTGTTACCATTTATGTTTTTAGGCGATAATGAAGGAAAAGCATCATCATGCTCATCATATTCCTTCCTGTTTAAAGTTGGTTAATGAATGAGCTGTAATCTAGACAAAGAGAGGAAAAGCTCAAATATAAGAGTTTGGTCACTAAGGCCCTGTTTATACTGGTAGGCTTAAGATCTCGGTCGATTGGATCACGAGTAGAAGAGGCAGACACATTCCCGTTCACCTGGTGTCTCTTTTGTCCACTTTCAACCACTTCTTCGAGGAGTTATGGTAAATGTATGGGTTTTTCAGATCTTTCCATCTAATGGACAAAATAAGCTCTCGCAATTTACATATGAACTCGACTGGAGACGATCAAGAAACATACAGAGAGCAGCAGCTTTAGTTTTAGTTTAGATTTAGCAGCCGAGTGTGTGTTAGAAATCAGGAATGGTGAGAGAACATTGTGCTTTTTGTCTTCAAACCAAACTTGGGTCTTCAGCCGACAAAGTTTAAACCCCGTCCGGCTAGAGCGCTTCCTAATATTGGCGGAGAGTAGACGCTAGACGGCTGAACACATTCGACCACATGACGGTTTACACTGTGAAAGCAATCCAGTCGAATGCGTTTTCGAAAGTGGACAAGCTCAAAAAGTTTTACACCTGTATTTAGCTTCGTCCACTTGTGATCCAATCGACCAAAACACATCTTAATACTAGGTGTAAACAGGGCATATGTAATTCTCATGTGTTGTTTCATAGTTGAGATTACTTACTCTAAACGTATATAGTAAATATTTCAATATAAATGATGAAGATTGAGTAGGTGTGCCACAACAGATGCTGTGGGTGGCCGTGATGCTCATGGTCCTTCTCGAGTGTGTGTGTGTGTGTGTGTGTTTAGTGGGTAAGCTGGCGGACTGGGGGACCTGGTTTGTGATGGCCCATCTGCATGTCACCTGGCCGGGGCGCTGGGGAGTGTGGGTAATGACTGGGAAGGAATGGCATCGCTGGGTCTCGGTGGAGGGGTAATTACGAAGTGGAATCCATGCAGAAACTGCACATCTGGATCCATCAGGCTAATCCATGGTTGGTACAGTGAGTTGAGCACAGATCGGGAACGTCAGTGTGGCATAGTGGAGATGAATATAGACTGGAGTGTGAAAAATAACTTGCCAAAAGAAACGATGGTGAATGATACTGACACTGCTCAGATCTGCCGCCCATCTTTAATGGACTCTAAAGCTGCGTTCACACTACCAGTGACAAAGCAACATTCATTTCAATAGGGAGCTGGTGAAGACCATTTTTATTATTCAGAATATAAGTGATTTAAGTATAATCAATGGGAATATAGTCATTCATCTGAACAAGTTTTTCTACTAGTATCTGACTGTGTACAGAGGCCTGCAAGAGGATGAAATGTGAGACTGTTTCTGGCCTGCAAGAGGATGGTATGGTGAAGACATTGCCTCCTGTCTACTTCTTAAGATAAAAGGCTAGAAATAGTGGCATCTATAGAATGTAGGATGGATGTGTGGATATATATTTGAGTGTATATCTCCTGCAGAAGCTGCAGATCCGTCACCAGATCCTTTAATGGAGTGTCGAGGCAAGATGGAGGAGAAGTTCATTTTAGCAGTCAGCATCTTTCCTATAAATTATGATATGTCTCTTGTGTACATACAGTGGTACTCGCCGCGCCGGCTCCGGGCCAGATAGACCGGCGCTGTTTCTCGTTCATCTATAAAATTAAACATTTTATGTGCTATTTATATTTTAAATATGTTTGCGTACGTTAATCATACCTTTTACATGTCCTATCAATGAGACATTCACAGTTTTGTCTTAGTAGACATTAAATGCTGTATGCAAAACAGGTGCTGGTCATAAATTTTTTATATCATCAAAAAGTTGATTTATTTCAAGAATTCAACTTAACAGGTGAAACTAATACACTATATAGACTCGTTACATGCAAAGTGAGATATTTCAAACCTTTATTTGTTATAATTTTGATGATTATGGCTTACTGCTTATGAAACCCACAAAATCAAAATCCCAGAAAATGTTAATATTACATGAAATCACACAGTAATTACACAGTAGTTTTGGTTCTTTTGGCAGTGTGGGCAAATCCTGCTGGAAAATGAAGGAAGCATGAAGTGCTCTGAAAATGTCCTGGTAGACGGCTGCGTTGACTCTGGGTTTAATAAACCACAGTGGACCAAAGTCCTCTTTTCTGATGAGAGCAAATTTTGCATCTCATTTACAACTCGAGCCAATGACATGGCTCCCCAAACCAACACAGACTGTGGAAACTTCACACTGCACTTCTGGATTCTGTGCCTCTCCATTCAAGTTTCCAGACTCTGGGACCTTGGTTTCCAAATGAGATGCAAAATTTGTCATAACAAATAAAGGCTTGAATTATATGTAATATATTAGTCTATATAATATATTATAATATATTAGTTTCACCTTTTAAGTTGAATTCTTGAAATAAATCAACTTTTTGATGATATTCTAATTTTATGACCAGTATATTCAACAAAGAAAATCGGATTTTGTCTATTTGGAAATTAATTAGATTAAATAAGCTATACTGTTCAACTGCAAGTACTTATTGACTAAGTCGTAGATATTAGATAGAAAAGTCGAAAAATGTTTATTTAGAAAATGTACCTAGCCTTAATATTTTGTTTGTTTTTCTTGCTGAACATTTACACTTGACAGGAACAGGCCATGCGTTAAATCCTAAGAAAACTAATTTCCTTCATTTAGTCCATTGATTTTTCATCATGTGCAGTGTTTATGAGGCATGTGCATCTTTTAGGCTTGCAAAATTTCATTATGTTTTTTTATTGGAGTTTTATCGTTGCTCCTAATGCGCTACTCTCAACCTCCAATTATGCCTCCTGTGTTTACTGAAACTGTATTCATGGAAACGTGTGTTTGTTTGAGCAGAAAGACAGGGCGACATTATTAGAAGTAAGAACATGAGCAAACACGACACAAACTGAATCCAACATGCTGTGGATTGATTGCATCAAAGCAAACAGAGCTGGGAAATGAATTTTGAATACAGAGAAATCTTGTGTACCTCTGTGTTTCTCGCAAAGATGGAGAAAAAATTAATTTAGCTGTGTCTGTTGTCATATTGTGTGTACTTTGCTGTTTGAGAGCACTGTTGTTAGCATGCCAATTTGAAATTGTAGCTTTGCCAAGCTATAAGATACTCGTAATTGAATTAAGTAATCAAAGTACAGTCTCATGTCGGTTCAAACCAGTGTGACTTCATTTCATAAAGCACAAAAGAACAGATTTGAAAGAATTTTACTGGTTGTGGTTGTACGTTCATTTGCTATGAAGAATGACTGAAGATTTAAGCTTCAAAAATATGCAAAAGAGTCATAAAAGTAGTATATACCATTTATTTGTTGAGTTGAATATGAGTTATAAATTCCATACACTACCAATAAAAGAAAGAAAATAATTGTATTCAGTAAAGATGCATTCAATTGATCAAAAGTGACAGTAAAGACATTTATAATGTTACAAAACATTTATATTTCAAATAAAGGCTGTTCTTCCTAAACTTTCTATTCATGAAATAATCCAAAATGTATCATGGTTGCCACAAAAACATAAAGAAGCAGCTGTTTTCAACATTATTAGTAATCAGAAATGTTTCTTCAGCAGCAAATCATCATATTATACTGATTTCTGAAGGATCATGTGACACTGAAGACTGGAGTAATGATGCTGGAAATTCAGCTTTGATCACAGGAATAAATTAATTTTAAAATGTATTACAATAGGAAACATTTATTTAAATTGTAATGTTTCACAATGTTACTCTTATTACTGTATTTTTGATTAAATAAATGCAGTCTTGTTGGCCAGAAGAGAACTCTTAAAAAAAAAATCTTACTGACTTACTGAAAAGAAAGACATTTTAGTCAATAGGGTCTAAACAACATTGACTTTCATTGGACAAGAAAAGGGTGAATAAATGATGACATAAACAAACTATTCTTTTTAAGTTTAAAAATGTAACGTTAGTATCATCACCGCTTTTAGTCAGTAAAAAACAGTAAATGGACATAAATTTGTGTGTAAGGTTTTGGTCTCTTTGATGTTCACACACTTTTCAAAGCATAGAAGTCATCTCCTTTCTCTCCCACACACAATATACTCATTCAAATGAAAGGCTTTTGAAATTAAACAGATAAAATTAGTACCACTGTGCTTCTCTGCCCTTTTGGGTAGCATCTTCAGTTATCAAAAACTAATTTAATTTCATCCACTTCTACCCCCAAAAGCTTTGTACCCAGTCTGAGCACTGCTAATGTTGGCTTTAAACAGTCTTTCAGCTGTTTGTCCTTTCAGCCAACTATAATAGTCCACGTCTAGCACTCTCCAGTGGCATTAAGACATGATTGGCGTCCAAAATGAGGGTCAAGGTTCGTCGTACAGGTTTGTGCTAGTTAGCGTTATGTGTATTGTGTTGTCGCTCGCCTGGGCTTTTCCATTTTTCCAGGGCTTAGCCATGCTTCAAAAGCCTTCGTCGACGAGCCGCGGGCACCTGGCACCACTTCTCACGTCGCCTCTTCAGCCTGATTACCGCGGTAGAAGAGACCCTCGACGCGCGGCCTGCTCCTGCGAGCACAAAGCGCTAACTACCTGTCTGCGTGACAGCCAATCACCTCACCATGCAAAAGCACGCGCGTTTCTCCCAGTCTTCCAAAGACAACAGCTTTACGACGTCCATCAATCTCTCGGTCTGATTGTCAGGTGTAATGCGTTTTTAATTGCACGGGGAAAAGTGAAAATGGCTTCACTAGTGTTTTCTATATGTCAGCCTCTATCAGCAGTGGACAGATGCTGCGTTCGGCTGCTTATTTATTTATTTTGTTGCCGGTGACACAAAAGTGCCACACATCGCTCATTGTCTTTCTGCGCTCAGATTGAGCACCATGCTAAAAATGGCTTGAGACAAAGCGTCTCTTCTCAGCACACGATCTGCTAGCGCTCGCACAAAGACGCGGAGAGAAGGACGAACCGCATAATGTGTTTGTCAGGGGGCCGATGAGCCAGCCGGAGGATAAACGGAGGTCCGGGTTTGATGTTACACACCTGACATCTTCCAGGTTAGCTTAGCACAAACTCAAGACAAGTCAAAGGAGCCTGATTGGACATACAGTAGTGAGCTTGAAAACAGGACTGCTGTACTTGTTTTTTGTGAGCCAGAAAATTATTTTAAAAGATGTTGTGAAATGTGAAATGACACCTATTGTATTAACCATGTAAAGCCTGACCTATGAAATAATAGTTTAAAATGAGAATATGAAGCTTCATACTTGAAGAAGAAAAAAACACCTCAGTTTTATTCAGAGGCCCAAACTGAGTAAGAATATGTGTTTGGTGCAGATGCTGATATATATATATGGACAGTATACAAATGGCTGATGGCGGAAATATGCTAATACGGGAGAATCAGAAAATGAAATCCAAACGGCTTGATTATTGAGAGTGTTTAGACTTTTTGAAGGATAAAAAAAATGAATGGATTTTTTTCACACTTTCACACTGCATTTATATCCAAACACTGTATAAAAGTGAATTTTGCATCCGATGATCCCTTTAAGGCATTGGTCCTGCCTTTTGTTCACACAGGGCTGATCCTGCAATGTTAGGTCCTCATCAATCCCGGGACGTGTTTGCGTTCCCACTGAAGGCACTCTAGCAGTTCTATGGCAATTTTCTGGGATCGACCCTCTGTGTGAATGGGCCTTATATCTCCCAATAATATATGATGATATTTAAATGCTTAGCATGATCAAACCTCTGTAGTATATATAAACAATATATGCATAATCAACTAAGTAATATGTATTAATCAATATATGCATAATATATGCATAATTTACTCAGTCCAGTAAATGTTCATTTTGAAATATTACTAACAATAAAAAGTGACTCTTATATTTACAATATATATATAAAAAAATATATATACCATGATCCACCATGTCAAGACATGACCCACTTGGCGTTTTTACAATTATACTAAAATGCCTTTTGCTCACTAAACAGTGAACTAGAAGTCAGATGACAGTCAGTGTGTAGTAGATTGTGCAACAGGTTTTTCAGCAAAGTTTTGATTGTGTTGATCATTTAGAGACCTTAGAAATGCAAGTTTCAAATGTGATACAGTAGCTTTATAGGGTTAACCACCTGCGATCTGGCTTATGAACTATACTATAGCTCTTTGTTCAACTTTTTTTTTTTTTTTTATCATAATGATTTTTATAAAATCAACTAGCTTATTGAATCTGGTAAAAACCATTGGTAAGACTTTATGTTGTGTCTTTCATAAAATCACTATAGCATTATATGCCGTTTAGATTCAAGATGAATGGCGTGCTCAATCCTTTTTGAGTTTAATTTGGGTGCTCTTCGGTCCAAGGTCAAAGACATTTTAATTAAGGAGTGCCTCGGCTATCAGAGATTTTTTTCTCTACACTGCCTCTTAAGCATTATATGCCTTTTTGTTTTATTTGAAATCAGTTCATTGTTAATATCAGCACTGACTAGTCTTCTTTCTATCTGTTTAATAGGTACATTCAGGGAGCCTCTTCTCCAAAGGACATGATCATTCTCGTGGACGTGTAAGTATCCTCTCATCCACGCCGTACCACACAAGCACACTCTGTGTGTCTCATTAACACACACTGTCATCTGTGTTGATAAATCTGTTGTTTATCGTGCAGTGTGGTGCTCTACTGCCACCTGTTGGCTGAGAACAGTATTATCCCATCTTATTAACCTCGTGTCTCAATATCAAAATGCTACCGTGTTCCCTGAAATATGACTTAGAGGTTATATGCGATGAAAAATGGCATTACTGTTGCCGATATCTCGGCTGCTGGTGGAGAATTTAAAATGTCCTGTGACTCTGATCTTATCTGACCTTTAAAATGCATCATCTAAAATACTGTTTTGCATCAACAGATTTATTGAAAGGTATTTATTGCATTTTTGGAGCTTATAAAAATGTATGTTAAGTGTAATTGAATGTATTATTGAAATAACCATTTTGTTGTTAAATGCCACATCTTCCACATTATGAATCATCAAGACCTCATGAAATGTTTTATTTATCAGACCTTAAGTGTTGAAATTATCCGTGCGCACTTAGAGTCATTGGTAACACTGCTGCGTAGTTTAACAAATAAGTGATTGCCTCAATCATGCAGCCATTATGTGCATAATCGTCAAAAAAAATAATTAATATTCTTAAGTAAACCTCAAGAAAAACTGCCTAATGGAGGTTAATTGTCACTCGCTGGCAATCATCCATAACCTTAAATAGATACCGATATCTGATTAAAAAATACACCGATCGCAGCTGTCGCTTTGCCAAAGTAATCTCATGCCAATCAAAAGCAGCATCGCACTGAGCGTTTCTGACAATCTTAGACTAATCTCATTGTGACGACTGGAAGCATGAGACAATAGTGCTGTCACCAGGTCTTTTATTTTTCCCAGTGTGCTCGGCTTTATTAAACCTTCTAACTCTGGAAGCCAAATTACACATGAACTCATGCTCTGTGATTGCTTTTTCAATAGCTGCTGTAGGCTATTAATAAATCCAATTTGCAGCATAGAATTCAAATGTAGGCCTACTTTGTTTTTGAAGATCGACTGTCTCCATACTGTCTTTTTTAACGTGCCGTCTACAATTGACTTTTGATGGACGTGGATGGAGGAGACACTTAGCAACAGGTTCTGCTTGGCAACGGCAGTTTTGGGCTCGTGTTTCTGTGCTGTGCCGTTTTGAGACATGAATTGTTTGTTAAATAAATGCTGGAATGCTCAGTGTTTGTATTCAGTGCATGTGATGTATTGAGTGTGATTGTAGGAGTGGCAGTGTCAGTGGACTGACCCTGAAGCTGATGAAAACCTCTGTCATTGAGATGCTGGACACACTTTCTGATGACGACTACGTGAACGTGGCTCGGGTATGTGCACATGTTCACACACTGACTTTTTTTAATAAAATGAGTAAATAATAAGCCACATTTCATATATTGCATATATATGATTATTATTTTTAATTGTATTATGATTATAGTTTATTATTGTAAAATAATAATAAAAAATATTTTCATTAATGTTAATAATAATATATATATATGCAATAATGTGTAATATATATATATATATATATATATATATATATATATTAATAAGAATTGGCATAGGCCACATTTCCAGATTTATTGTAATGAATAATAGTTAAATAATAAACTTTTATTGATTTTGTTTTATATAAAAATATATGCATATATTTCAATAATATTAACAAACAATGACACATTTCATATATTTTATATACATACTTTTTAGAAAATATATATTTTTTTATTATTCATTAAAATAATTTATTTATATAAAAGTATATATATATATATAAACATTGTAGGTAAGTGCTATTTGAAGTGAGGTTGTTTATACGGTATATTGCTTGATTAGTGAGATTTTGCAGTAATTTTTTGCAAGCTATTATTCATAGTAAATACATTTGAGAAGACACCAGCATTAATTTTCCATCCTGTGAATCCTCTTTAAATTTGAACCTCTATGAAAATGTGGATGCACATAAACATTTAATCTACAGAGAGTTCATTTATTTGCGAGCGCACAATAGCAGCCCGCAAACGCAACCCACGCAAACATGCATGCACATATACACAGACGCACTCACATCATGAACATTAGCGTTTTGGAGGCCCTCGGCATTAATCCGGGCTGATCCGTGGCTCTTAGTGTGTGTTTCCTAATCCCAGCTCTGAGAGCGCAAAATGAGCATCATAATCTGAGCCGGAACACGGCTCATTCTACAGCCCGGTGAAGAAAAGCAGTCTAAGACCACATTAGGGTCGCTAGGTGTGTTTACTGCTGTTTACCTCCAGACGCTTACAGTGACATGAAATCAAAATTGACCCTATTGACTTTCTTAGGGGTCCTATTATGCCTTTTCACTCCCAGTGTAGTTTTTAGTTTTCTTTCGGGAACGAACACGTCAAAATATTCCTCATTTAAATAGTTCCCACCCAGGGCAAACGCAGAAAAAGGGACGAGGCCTGGTTGAGTTGAGTTCGTAGTGTGTTGTAACCCGCGGTTATGGTAAGGGCCGTGATATTTCCGAAACACGCTCGGAGCTCTTGACCAATCACAACACACTGGTCCAGCTGACCAATCAGAGCACATTGCGCTTTTTTAGGAGGAGGGGCTTCATAGAGACAGGAACTAAACAGAGCGTTACTGACAGACTGGGAAGAGAGGAGCCGCAACAATGGAGAATATGTGAAAAATAAGGTATTCAAGCATGATAACCTATTCTAGTAGAGCCCAAAATCAAGACTTTGAAAAAAGGCACAATTACAATTACACACACTTGTTCTTTTGTGGAGATATTCAGACTGTGCTGTTCACTCTTTACCATGCGATTGCAATAGCAACGGACGCTTTCAAGCTTAAAAAATGGATGCAAAAGTACTCCATAATAGTTTTACGTGATGAACAGACTAAAATATAAGTCATTGTTCACTGATATCTTCCTTCCAGTGAGCTGTGGGATCATTGAGTCAGATGAACTCAAGAACCGAATCGGGCATCTCTTTCATGAAGCTCTCTCTTTAATCCTGTCTCTATCAAGGAAGTGTAATTGAGATGTTAAAGAGATCTCTAAGGGATTTTTCTTTCCTATAGGCAGTTTTAAGATGATATTTCTCGTTTCATTTTTGTTTGCATTGGCAGTTTTTTCCCTCTGCACCTGCGGTGTAGAACCTTGCAATCAAGACAGCCGGATGTACCTCAGATTTTCACAGCTGTGCTTCCTCACACACACACACACACACACACACACACACACACACACACACACACACACACACACACACACACACACACACACACACACACACACACACACACACACACACACACATGAATGGTTTATGCTGAGGTGTGTGCATTCAGTAAGTAAAGCTGTACTGATAGTGTTATGATGTTATTTGTTGTGTGACAAGTTTTTGCAGTCAGTAGTCCTAGTGTAAGTGTTAAACTGTAGCTCATAACCTGTCCTGCACCATTTGTGCAGTTTCTTAATCAGTGTTTTTGTCCTTTTTTAACTGTACAAATACCTAAACATCCTTAGATCAATTTATTCAGGAAGCAAAATTGCATGAGATATTTAGGCTTTTTTGGCCTTTTTTTCTTGTTTTAAGGATGACTAATTTAGTGAGATCTGTGTTTAAAACAATAATTATAAAATAAAACTATAAATAAAAAAATTCCCATTGAGGTTGGAAAAATACACAATATATTTGTGTCAGGTTTGATTCTCAATAATTTTTTTATCTTGTTTTAAATATGTTTATTTATTTATTTTCCTGGAAAACAAGACACAATTTTTTTATTTAGTTATTTATGTTTTCAGTGGAGAAGTGTTCTATTATGTTTTTACTTTTCCATTTGACAGATGATAAAAACCGAGCACTTAGAACACCCTAGCAACCACATAGCAACACCTTGTCAACCACTCATAATGGCAGTGTGTTTTGCACGGTCAAAAAGCACTCGTATGTAAAAATGTTCAGATTTGAGCAGTATTAAATCATCCAGATGATCAGTGTTGTCAAATAGATTTTAAATAGATTTCAAGTTTCATACGAGGTGATTCATCTGCAGTGGAAGCAAATTATGAATTGCGGGAAAAATCAATCAGGTGTAAGTGACTCCATTAGTGAGTGTTAACAGCAGAAATGATGATGCTGTGAGATCTAATGGAGATGAATAATGAAGCTTTTAATGGACTTGCTAAAGCAGCTGCTGTCTGTCTCTCTGTCTGTCAGTTCAACGAGAAAGCGTACGCCGTGGTGCCGTGCTTCACAACGCTGGTCCAAGCAAACATAAAAAACAAGAAGATCTTCAAAGAGGCTGTGATGAACATGCAGGCGAAGGGGACGACAGACTACAAAACCGGCTTTCAGTTTGCCTTTGACCAGCTGTTAAACGTAAGACACACACTCGTGTTTACCGAGTTTTATACACCAAGACACGCTGAGGAGGAATTCTGTTTTCAAGTTTTTAATAAGAGTTAATTATACAAAGTAATGTCTGTTTTCTCTTATCGTGTGTATATATACGTTTCTTATACTCACCAAGGCTGCATTTATTTTATTTAAAATACAGTGATATTGTGAAATATTAATACAATTTATATAAATATAAATAACTCTTTTCTGTTTTAATATATTTAAAAATGTCATTTATTCCTGTGATCAAAGCTGAATTTTCAGCTTTGGTAAAATTATAAATGTATTTACTGTCACTTTTGATATACTAATGCATTCTTGCTAAATATTTTGCACATCAGTGTATAAATAAATAGATGTATATATATTATATGGAAATATATGGAAATAAATGAGAAAATATAAAATAAATAGCATTTTAAAAATAATTTTGTTTTATTAAAAACATATTTTACCTATGAATTAGGAGATCCTTGGAGATCCCCAAAGAAAGTCGTTTTTTTTTTTTTTTTGCTAGATTTAGCTGGATTTGGCTTAGTTAAATTTTAATGCCAAAACATCCTCTTAACAACTCTGTTGTTAATTGTATTGCTCAGATGTTGCTTTTTCAAAGCTTCAGAGATCTCAGTTATATTTAATTTAAGTGTCAGCTTTTTCTCATATTTATTTCCTTAAAAAAATTCCTTAAGAACAATAAAAACAGACACAAATGAGTCAATAGTTGACATTCAGTAAGAGTACAGAAGCTTAAAGGCTATGTTGCAGGTTAGAGTACCCAGTGAGCCAATGTATAGAAAAATAATGTAGGAACTATATTTAAATATGAACATATACTTATAAAACGCTATTTAGGCTTCTGGAGTCGTTTTTGTGAGAAAATTTTACTTCCGCGTTTGAAAACCGCCAAACCGGAAGTGACGTAACATGAGGCAGAGCGGTCAAAGTAAACAATAGGAAAGCAATGGATCGCAATGACAGATCGGACGCTGAGGAAATTCTAGCCTAAATGTTTACTCGTATGACGGACCTCAGCCATATAATTATGTGCCTAATATGAAGCCAAGAAAGTAGACAGGCCAGGATTAGACTGAACAATGGTCAGATGAGACACATTGAGCTGTGGTGTGAGGAGAACAGGGCAGGGGTCTCGATGAGAGAACAGTGTTACTAGCTTATAGATTTATTCACGTTAGCCGACGATATGTATAACACTATGCTCAGATCACAATATTGTACAGATTATTATCATGTATCAGGCAAAAGTAAAGCTATTATTTAGACCCTTACCTGCATGTGTTGTGTATGTCAGCCATACAGTTTCAAGAGGAAGAGGGACTTTATAAAGGCTTTGAATAGCCCCATTTGGTGACAATGAATACAAAAATAATCACAATCACAACTATCTTACTGTATAAAAACTTTATATGTAGAAACAGCCAACACAAACATTAAAATTCGGAGTACAGATTGGAAATTAACTTAATATAGCCTATTATATTTATAATAAGTGTCGGCTGCAGACTAATAACAAACACATAAATGCATTACATTACAAGTTTATGTAGGATATGTTAATTAAATTAAGACAAGGCACATTAAGACAGGTAGGCTACATAGCCTATGCATTTTGTAAAACAGATGTACAATAAGTGATCTCTGACGGATCCGTGACCGTCATGTTTCCCGCCCGCGGCCGAAACACAATCTGACGGCGGACCGGGCGACCCGATGAAGGAGCCGGGACAGTGTGCACATATCGCCGTCATCATATAACTCCATGTCGCCGAGATTAAATAAACACAAGATTTTGACGCGTATCCGAGAGTGGAGCGGAGTGTGAGCGCGCACTGCATGGCACGGACGCGCGCGCGGGCGCGAACACTAATCAACAGTGAAACAATTTAAAATACTCTATCATTTCTGGTCATACAGAATATAATAATACATTATTCGCAACTACTTTTATTTGTGTAAACTCGCAATAACAAGAAAGCGTTGTGCTTTTGTCAAATAAAATAAAACAATCAGGCGCGCTTTCATGATCTCCGTGAACTGGAGCGCGAGAACTGAAACTAAATATGTAGGCTAACACCGTGTCCTAACTACACGCGACGCGACGCCGCGAGACGCGATAAAAGGTATCTTTTCCATGTTAATCAGAGTTTTTGTCCTAACCAGACGCGACGGCGACACGCGAAGTTTCTAATTTAGAAACGGTTTCTATTTCTGCGACGTCACGGCTGACAGATCCGCCCACACAGAGATCTCATTGAATAAACTGATTGTCATATGAAGAAATTACACTGGTTATGAGTACACATTATTTATTTTTAGTTAAAAATAGGTCACTGCGCCACAAGCGATAATGGATAATTTACCTCAGATTTTGAAAGCATATAATATAGCGTTCAAACTGAATTCTATGCAAACATACAACTGTACTTCATAACAAAATTAGTCAATAAGTATATTTTGTTAATGTTTTGATTTTTAATGATGTTATTTCTTGATTTGATTATGTCCTTACCCATTTCCAATGCGAGTGCGGGCCAGCAGTGCGCTTTCACAGAGAGACTCCGCCCACACGCTGTTCTGAATGGCTGTGATTTTTTGATTGACGTGTGCCGTCTCACAGTCGCGTCGCGTCTAGTGTGGACAGACACACTTGCTGTCGCTGGAATTGTATCGCGTCGCGTGTAGTTAGGACACGGTGTAAAGTTTGAAATGTCCACTTCAAAACGAACAAATTCGAATAGAAAGCTAATACATTCTGATTATGTAATCCGTATGAAAGGTGCATTTCTCTCTAAAAGCGCACCCGCTTAACAGCGGAGATGGAGATATGTTTTTAACCGACAGTGATTTAGAAAACAATAGTTTATTAATGAACAATTAAAATGCCTCGTTATTTTTTCAGACACATTTATCATTAGCCTATAAATCACCTTTCTGTAGGCTGTGGTTCCAGAGACATAGGCCTATGGCTCTTCTCATTCAGTACTGCGGGAATAATATTATTTCCAGGTTCTAATTTTGTCTCAGAAAAATAAATCAACAACAACAAAATCCATATTAATTTGTGAATATTTTAAATGTTTAATTAAGGGGCAACAAGTAGCCTAATAAACAAAAATTTGTCAATATTAATTTTTTTGCGCAGCATTTGGTGTAGCCTACAGTTCAAATTAAAATGTTGCCTTTTAAAAATACAACAACCGTTTTTGTTTTGAAATTACGGGTTAAAAATATTTTTGTTCTCTCTGTTTTGTAATTTAGTGAACTTTATAGATTTCAACCATATTATTCCTTCTTGAGTCTTTTTAACAAGAATTTAGATTAATGTATGAATTGAATAGTGATTGTGTGACCTATGATGAGGGAACAACCAGTGATACCCTTGGTAGTACCATCAAATGATAGCCTATAGCGATGTCATCAGGATACACACACACCGGTAGGCAGTGGCCCACCTTACCGGGTGACCACGTCGTGGTTCACCAGAATTTATAGTTTACCAACCTCTTTTTTTACCACTACACATCTGACCACGACGATGATTAATTGAAATACAATAACCACCGAAAACACACGGAATCACGACCGCTCCAACTGAATACCAACCTACACTGCACTGAGCGAACGCACAACGCAGAGCCCGGCGGCAAACGACTACCTCATGTGACGCAATATGACGCGATGGTGAAAAAAAACGGTTTTTCAACACGGTCAAGGAAACGGTCACGTTTTCTACTAAATTTGTGCCCTTATGTCTTGCAAAACGATTTTAAATCCTGCATTTACTTTTCATATGGTATTTTCATACAAGGTTATATATTAATTTTGAAGAAAAAAAAACCTGCAAGATGGCCTTTAACATGATCTTGATGAAAGAATCTGAAAAGAAGCGTTTGAGGTTGTATTGAGATCTCTGACTTCTGACTCTTGTAGATTCACTCGTGATAAATATGGCCTTGCAGAAGCGTGCGTGCCGATGGCCACATGTGTGGCTTCATCATATACAATTTTGTTTTCAGCCATTTCTGCCCTAACAGATCGTGACGGTGTGATTAATGAGATGGGCCAAATACACACAAACTCAGGCGAAGAACCACAACCACCAAGGCATTTTAATTTCTGCCTGCTGGCTCCTGATAGGCAGAGAAGAAAGCGCTGTAAATTTGTAATTGCGGCAGTATTATTTATCTTTATTAGAATCTTGTCAGAGTGATGTGGCGTAGGCCGAATGTCAATGACAGCTGTGATTGGACGGGATAGTGAGAGGGGACTTTTGGCTAACTCATCACAGATAGGACAATCGCGGCAGCTGGCACAAAAGCAGACATATGATTAGAGGAACAGACGTGCCTACACGCACACACACACACACACACGGTTAAGTGCTTGGACACATGTGCGGGTACTCTGCCAAACGGGACACTTTTATATCCAAGGTCATTGGTGTAATGGATTGGATTCAAGCATGCATCATTCCTGAAGTGATTTCTGTGCAAGTATGTTAGTGCAAACGCTTCGTAAGCATATTATGCTTATCATTAATAAATTATGCATTTCAAGGATGTAGAGTAAAAGCACAAGGGGTAACACTCTGTCATGCAAACAAAAGCACCTGTTTGCAAAGGCAGGTCGAGAGGATTTCAGACTGACCCGCTCATTTGAGTCGGACGCTCACTCGGTTTCTGTTTCCCACAGGAGACCAGCGCTCCGAGAGCATACTGCAATAAGATGATAATGATGTTCACAGACGGCGGCGAGGATCGTGCCCAGGACATCTTTGAGAAGTACAACTGGCCAAACAAGACAGTGAGTCGAGGCGATTCAGTCCGAAACATTCTGCCGTTTCCATCCAGTGACAAGTAGTTTGACTGTGCTCCCTTAAATTGAAAACAGCATGTGATATTTTGGACCAATGGGATAACATCAAAGCCATGACATCATAAATCTAATATCATTCCAATGTAAAACTGACATTCTATCAAAATATTTTGAAATTATAAAACAATACACATGCTATTTAATAAAGTTAATGGAGGGTCTTAATACTTTATAGGGCTACTCTGTATTTTAAGACCCATTTGCTACACGGATTGCATGACCTAAAAAAAAATCTTCCATCCACAGGTGCGAGTTTTCACATTCTCAGTGGGGCAGCACAACTATGATGTCACTCCTCTGCAGTGGATCGCCTGTGCCAACAAGGGTAAGAGAGCGAGGAGGAAGCTTGCGCATGTAAAATTGGTTCTGAGATCTGAAAGCTTTTCACTTGCATTTGTACTTTTCTGGTTAAGGATTGTCATTAGGCACAATTTGATGCGTCATGTTTAGAACACTTTGGCACAGACATAGCAACACCTTACCAACTGCATCGCAATGCTTAAAATATGTCAATAACACCCTAGCAAACGCATATCAATGTGCAAAAATTGTTAAGAACACCTTGGCAGGCATATAGCATCACCCTAGCAACCACATAGCAACATGCTAAAATTGTTAAGAACACCTTGGCAGGCATATAGCAACACCTCAGCAACCACATATCAACATGCAAAAAATGCTAAGAACACCTTGGCAGGCATATAGTAACACCCTAGCAACCACATATAAACGTGCTAAAATTATTAAGAACACCTTTGCAGGCATATAGCATCACCCTTGCAAGAACACCTTGGCAGGCATATAGCAACACCTCAGCAACCACATATACATGTGCTAAAATTGTTAAGAACACCTTGGCAGGCATATAGTATAACCCTAGCAACCACATATAAACGTGCTAAAATTATTAAGAACACCTTTGCAGGCATATAGCATCACCCTTGCAAGAACACCTTGGCAGGCATATAGCAACACCCTTGCAACCGCATATAAACGTGCTAAAATTGTTAAGAACACCTTGACAGGCACATAGCAACACCCTATCAACCACATATACATGTGCTAAAATTGTTAAGAACACCTTGGCAGGCATATAGCAACACCTTAGCAAGAACACCTTGGCAGGCATATAGCAACACCCTAGCAACCACATAAAAACGTGCAAAAATTGCTAAGAATACCTTGGAAGACACATAGCAACGCCGTAGCAAGAACACCTTGGCAGGCATATAGCAACACCCTAGCAACTACATATAAACATGCTAAAATTGTTTAGAGCACCTTGGCAGGCATATAGCAACACCCTAGCAACCACATATAAATGTGCAAAACATGTTAAGAACACCTTGGCAGGCACACCTTAGCAAGAGCATAGCAGCACCCTGGCAACCACTTAGAACACATAGCAATGTGCTAAAATTGTGCAGAACACTTAAACAAGCACACAGCAACACTTTAGCAACCACCGAAAACACCCTAGCATTCGGGCGACAAGAAATTGCTCAGAACACTTAAGCAAGCACATAGCAACACCCTAGCAACCACCTAGAGCCATTGTGTCTTCAGAAAATGTAAATAAGTTTATTTCAGTAGTAATAATACTGAATAACACAAATATTATTCATTTTTAATTCGGTTTAATAGACTAGTGTACAATCAGATTTTACTCATCCAATCAGATTTTAAACCCATTTTATAACATTGTATACACTATTGTGTAATAGCACTACGAGTTGGTCAACAGTGCTTAAGGAATGTTGACTTGTCTGACCTAACAAGTTAAATCCAGGCCTGTAGCGCAAACACTCTCTCTCAGCTCTGTTTAACAATCAGTCCCTCTCCAGCTCTGATTAGTTAATAAGGAATGGTAGCAGAATACTTCAGAGACCCCCGCCTCCCTCCCCTCCTTCTAATTAATTAGCCGAAGAGGAACTGCCGTCGCAGCGATAACCACGCTCGCAACTTCTCGCCGTCTCCAGCCAAAATCGCTTCCACTTAAGGATTAGCCCTCTGTGCGGCCATGTTCTCAGCTGTAATGACTGGCAGTGAGGGGACGCAGTCTGGCACAGCAAGCAAGACGCTTTTCTCAGCGGACTCCATCTCCACCGCAGGCTTTCATTTCGCTCGCCCATATCACAAAGACACAGAGGAACGCCCCTGACACCCTCACAAAGACCACATCGTCCACGTCTCTCCCTTGGCTGTAGAATACGTGTACAAAACCATATCTGACTGAAAGCATTCGCAGGCGTCGCTAGATTGGTTAAAAAAAAACAGCGGAAAAACAGGTTTCCTTCTCCGAACATATGCAGAGCGCTCTTTGACTAGCTTGTTAGGACTAGGATTGCATCGGATTGTCTGCGTCTTATTGTTTTGTTATACATCTCGCCCGTGCGGCGGAGACAAATGGATTCAGCGTTTTGTAATCATGACCAAGTCAAGGGATCAGACTTGCGGCAACAATGAGAGACATGTTTGTTTGACACGGCTTAGTGTGTGTTGTCACTCCACCGGCTGTCTCTCAGTGAGCTCGTTCACACTCCGCTGACACAAACAAAGTCTCATATGGCCGCCACTGAATCAGAGCCAATTCCGAGTCTCTTTGATTCCCGGCGACTCGCATTGATTTGATTAGATTCTTTCTACTGCGCTGATTGGTTTGACCCTCAAACATCTTCTGAACACTTTTTTTTTAGTTTTTATACTCTAATTCTCTTGACTTTGATACGCTTCTAAAGACTTTTAAATTATTTCTGATTCATTAGCTGAACTAGATTTGACTTCCTTATCTGCAGTCATTTTAGGGGCCGTCACCTTCTGAAAGGGACGCTCCGGGTTCAACACCAGTTAAGCTTTATCTAATCCAACATTTGTGACATGATGGCAATTACCACGGAAAATCATTTTGATTTGTCCCTCAGTTCTGAGTATAACTTAAAAAAAACTTTAAAACAATTCGATTAGAGAAAGGGAAAAAGTATCAATATTAAATTAATTTATGAAATATTTGTTAATATTTATAAATATTTATTTACTTAACATTTAGTAAAATAAAAATAAGTCAGTTTTGACAAAAACATCTGCTTAAACCATAGTAATTGTGAATCTTTTTTTATTAAGTGCCTGCAGGGAAAGTGTTCATATTGATAATGGATAGCAAGAAAACCACAGACGTATCCTGCTGGCCCAGTTTTTAGACACTGATTTGAACTCTACACCCAGCCTCTATGCTAATGATGGTTTCAGCTCAAATGAGCTGCAAAATGTTGGTCCTGAAGTTATCAAGACTGAAATTGTTCAATGACCTTTACTGCAATAATGGCACACCGAGCGAAGGCTGAACCGATTTCTTGTTTGAATGATTTCAATTTGTTTTCATCCCACAGATAGTTAGAAAAACACATGGTACCTGTTTAGAAAATATCCATACATAAGTATATACATAAATCTATCCATACATACATCTATCCATACATACATCCATACATACATCCATCCATCCATACATACATACATACATACATCCATACATAGGCCTACATACATACATAAATCTATCCATACATAAATCTATCCATACATACATATATACATACATAAATCTATACATACATACATACATACATACATACATACATAAATCTATACATACATACATACATACATACATACATACATACATACATACATACATACATACATGTATACATACACACATGTGAAAATGGCTTAAAAGTTAAGTTTGAAGTATTAGTTTGAAGTGAAAGTCGTTTGCCTCAGATGTTCTGATCTTTATTCAGATGCTCTTGTCTCTAATAACGTGGTGAGGGCCGTATTGACCCTGCCTGTGTGTCCACTCTCAATAATCAGCTCTGAAGCACAGTCTCTGAATACTCAATGAGACACTCACACAGACACACAAAACACACCACTGCACAGCACATCTGCATAGCACTTGGTTAGTCTGTCTGAATGCTAAGCAAACAATTCATTACATTCATAAGCACGAAAAAAACGTTTTCTCTATCAGTTCATTTAAGTTCTGCATAAACTACATTTAATCAGCAAATGTCTTAAAATAAATGCACTAAATTTGCTGCAGCTATTTCCGGGATTGCTATAAAAACTAATATATTAAAACAGATTTTGATTCTTGTCAAAACAATGTAGTTTAATATTATTTTGTAACCCCTAAAGTTATTGCCTATTGAGTCAGCTTATTATGTTTTGGTGCAGAGCAAATGTGTCGACATTAACCAACCCTGTTATTGGTGTGTGTTTATTTCTGAACAGGTTACTACTTTGAGATCCCTTCCATTGGAGCCATTAGAATCAACACACAGGTCAGTCATGTCTACCGCTTCTTATTTCATATATATGTACTAAGAAATGTTGTAATATGTAATATAACAGTACACATATTAAGAAATATGTCTATTGAGAAAGGATACATTTATAGCATTACAAAATATTTCAAAGAAATCAAAGAATCCTGAAAAAAATATGTCATGGTTTCCACAAAAATATTAAGCAGCAAAAAAAAAAAAAAGCAGTTTTCAAGATTTATAATAATCAGAAAAGTTTCTTGAGCAGCAAATCAGCATAATTAGATCATTTCTGACGGATCATGTGACACCGAAGACTGGACTAATGATGCTGAAAATTCAGCTTTGCATCACAGGAATAAATTACATTTTTAAAAATATTTAAATAGAAAACTGCTTTTTTATTACAATAATATTCCGCAATATTACTGTTTTTACTGGATTTTTGTTCAAATAAATGCACAAAAAAAAAACACAATAACCAATGTATCTGCCAGTGCACATCTCTACTTCAAAAGTGGCTGTGGCAGCCAATCAGATTTCAGAGCCGTTTTAATAAAGTCTGTACATGAATCCAGTTCACTGTAGGTTCATTCTGCTTCATGAGCTTTGAAGCACAGTGATGTTATCACAATTTAGAGATATATATGTCACGCTAGAGAGCAGAACTATGAAGATGGAGGAACGGATAAAGCGATACAGACTTCTATATTTAGCATCAATAAGATTCAAATGGGACTGTGATTTCTCTAATCCACTTCCGTACAGTTTTCATTATCCTCCAGCGATCTTTCCCGCGGCCCAGGAAACCCGCCGCAATAACATCGCTCTTCTCCGAAAGCAGTCGCTCCAATTTCCCCACATCTTCCCTGCGCTCTTCACTTTCACAGCCTTTCTTCTTTATCTACTCTCTATCACCTTTTACTATCAGTTCCCCTCTTTTTCCAATCCAACTTTGCTTTATTCATTGCTGTCTCCTCCTCTTCGCATCCCCTCCTCTCGGTCTGTCTAACCTCCCCACAGGAGCCTGAGCAGACCATCAGCTGTTCCATTAGGCTGAGTGTAATTTTATTCAGAGAACTGCCACTTATTCTAATAGCCTGCGTGAGACAGGTGTGTGCTCCTGACTGTATATATGGACATCAGCGTCCACCACACCTGTGCACCTCGTCTTCTGTCAAACACTGTTACCACAGACACACAAATAACCACACTTCCACTGCAAATCTTTACGGATGCTGGTGGAGTTCTGTCAGGAAATCTAACAAATGTAAAAAATTGTTTATTAGGAGGACTCAGTTTATTATTTTGTGTGTACTGAACAAGAATACGCTAAGGGCCCTATTTTAACGATCTAAAAACGCAAGTATCAAACGTGAAACGCAAGTAACTTTGTGGGCGGATCCCGGGCGCTGTTATTATACCGGCGGGATAAATGACTATTGCGCCCGACGCAAATCTAAAATGTGTTGGTCTGAAGTATCTTCATTACTCATAGGTGTGGTTTGGGCGTAACGTGAAATAAACCAATCAGAGCGTCCTCTCACATTCCCTTTAAGAGCCGGCGCGCTTGTTCCACGGCGGATCGCTATTATAACGGCGGATTTGCCAGCGCACGCCAGGAGCGGTTCACAGCCGAGGAGACCGACGTTCTCGTCAGGGCCGTAAAACACACAGAAGTGACAATGTATGTGGATGGGAGAAACACACACAAATTAGCTTCGGTTAAACAGGCGTATAATAATTTGGGTAAATGTGTAAGCTAGATTTATGGCTATTTTTTTTTCACATCTTCATGGACACAACAATGATTTCCCTCGTATGTTAATATTTTTCCTTGTAATAATGTATAATTTGCAAAAATGAAAACTGCTGCGTTTGTTTAGATTAGAGAATCAAAGTGTATGCGCGTTGTTCACACACTACATGATGGCCAAGCACGCGCCCTTAAAATACCATATGACTAACGCGCAACGCGCCACTGTCTTTAGACTGGGTTTTTCCTGGTCAGTGGCGGAATTGTTTTCTAAAACTGGAAAATAGCACTAGGGAGCGTTTCCCCATCGTGCACAAGTTCATTCCCTAATTTACCGACGTGCGTCTGTGGAGGGAAAAGTCCGCTGTGCGCGGGTGCAGAATAGGAATGATACATGCGTCGGCGTACAAAGTCAATTGCGCTGGGTGCAAGATAGGGCCCTAAATGTTGATAACAAACGTTGTTTAATTTACCTTACTTAGAATATACTCAAGTATTTGTTCAAAATGTTGTTCGAAACTTCCATCTGAACAAACAATTTTAAAATTGTTATGTTCCCAGTATGCATTGCAGATTAAAATACAGCCAAAAAGTTGAGACAAATTGTACGCTAATTGAATTTAAAAAAAACTATTTAAAAGATGCACACCATACAAAGAATTGAATATGCAACATAGTGAGGTCATGTGACAACAAACTATTTTATGAAATGTTTATTGTTCCATACCACATAGTACTTTTTGTAAAGTAAACTACAGAATGTGGATGGTACTATATTTATTGCATTTAATTGCATATATGTATATATATTTACACTACAGTTAAAAAAAGGCGGTAAAAAAATGTTTTTTATGAAAGAAGTATCTTCTGCTCACCAAGGCTGCATTTATTTGATCAAAAATACAGTATAATATTGTAAAATAGTATTACAATTTCAAATCACTGTTTTCTATTTGAATATATTTTAAAATGTAATTTATTCCTGTGATGCAAAGCTTATTTTTTATACATCATAACAAATCATTCTTTAATAAACAGCTAATTAAAAAGAACAGAATTGATTTGAAATAGAAAAATGTTTAAACATTATGAATGTCTCTTTTGCTGAGTAAAAGTATTATTTCTTTTTCTTTTCTTTCTTTATTCTGTTCAAATGGTAGTGTATATATAATTATTATATTATATATTTATGCTTCATTTGAATTACTCACGTGCTGTTTGAATAAATACTCAGATATTTACAGTGATTGGAAAGCTGTTGAGTTGATTGTGAAATTGTCCAAATGGAGAAAGCTGCCTTACCTTTATACTCTACTTATGTAACATTAAAGTGTCACATTGCTGAAGGCGGCGAGTATAACAACAATAATATGAATATGATTGCAGCTCCCTCATGATTGAGCTGCTGCGTTGAGTTCATGAACGTTTATGGACAGACTATAAATCTGCGAGCTAATCTGTGCCGTGTCCTGCTGTGTCACTGCTCTTTATCCTCTCGCTCCACAGAGACCACCATTACAGACCCACCGCTGTTTACCTTCCTCCTTTCTCCCGCCTGTCATCGTCTCTGCTGAAATGTGTCCCCACGGCACGTTAAACGGTGTTTTAGTGAGCTAATAATAGAATAGGTTACGCTTGTCAGCACTTCTATGCTCCAACGAGAAATAAAAGTGGCTAATGCTGCAGTTTCGTCAAAAGGCCACACTTATACAAGCTAGTGGCTTTCACACTGACACGTGAGCTTCTGGCCCTCCATTAGCAGTGTAAAGATGTTGAAGTTGAAGACTGCATTTATTCATTATATGTTTACTTGGCCCAGCGTTGACCTAGGGTGCATGGTGAAATATTCGGTTGAATCTCATGAAATGTCAATATAAACGGGACAAAAATGTATTATGTTTTTCTCACGGTCAAAAAAAAAAAAGATTTACATTTTTTTACAATTTAAAAATGTTAATAAAAAAATATTAGAAAATTAAATAGTATTTGAATAAAATAAAATGATAAAATTAATAAAACAGACAATTCTATAGTTACTTTAAGTTTTGCTCAGTTCATTTAAATGTTTTAATCTAAAATGTTTATCTAAATAAAGAATCATGAATGGCTGGAAGCATCAAGGACATTCATTGGTCAAAAGGTTTGGGGAAACTAATTCAAAAATAAAGTCTATTTTTTAGCATTTATTTGGAATTGTGACACTATGTATAGTGTTTAGTATACGTTTTTAATCTGTTTAGCTTTGATTTGTATTTATTTCAGTTTTCTTTATTTGAAAAAAAATCATAATTTTCTTCTTTTGACTTTGGGGTCAAATATGAGCCTGTTGTTTTGCAAGGTTCACTTCTTTAAATGATTAACCTCTCAAAGAGTGTCGAGTTGAAGTCATAAATGTGGTTTATAAATGCGTGCTTACGGCGATCCAACAAGTGTCCTCCTGTGGCAGACCACCCTACCTCTGCAGAGAATGTGCTTTCTACCAGCTGTAATGTGCTTTAATAGCTGCTTTCTGATGATTTGTTCCGGCTGGAAGTGCAGCTGGCTTCACTGGCCCCTCGGGCGGACACTTTTAACAGCGTGCTTTATGTAATGGAGCGGCGAGTCGGAGTCGTTTGCTTTATGTTGGAGGGAGGTGTGACTCCCTGCCTTTGAGAGCGGAGAGTGTTAATAGTTGAAACCTGTTGAGAATAGATGCTTTTGATTGGGGATTCTGGGCATGTTTGTGTTGGAATACTATTCTTATGATATATGTGTTGAATTCTTTGTGTGTGTTTTTTTCATTATCAGGAGTACTTGGATGTTCTGGGACGGCCAATGGTGCTGGCAGGCCAAAGGGCAAAACAAGTGCAGTGGACCAACGTTTACCAGGATGCTCTGGTATGGAAGATTACCATCTTCATCATCATCAGCAAACTTAAAATTGCATTTATAGTGGCCAATTCATCGGCCTGTCCAGACTCTGAAACCACTTGAGTTGTGTGTTTGTTTATTATAAGTTAAATCAAACAATTACATTAATATTATAATCAATAGTTCATTTTATAGTTCAAAATAGCATGTTGACAGGAAATTCAAAACAAGCATTTTTATTGCACAATGGGCGGTCTAATTCACAAATCAATCAATCAATTATTGTGATTCTTTTAAATGAATCATTTGGTGTGTGAATAATGGACTGAATCGTTCAGATGACTCACTTTCTCTGTGAATCAGCTTTGATGACTCACTGAACTGCAGGTCTTATGTCCGAGTCAGAAACTTTTTTAAATAAATGTTTGGTAAAACTTACTAGCCAACTTACTCAGTAACTTAGTTGTTCAAATGATAAAGTGTACTTAAATATAAATATGCTTATGCTGCTGAAATAACTTGGTTACACTTTATTTTAAGGTGTCCGTGTTACAGTATAATTGTACATTTAAATACTGTCTTATAATAATGAACTACATGTACTTGCTATAGAGTAAGGGTTTGGTTTAGGGTTAGGTGAATGTAATTATGCATAATTTAAAGTTATTACTATAGTAACTACATGTGACATTGTAAAATAAAAGTGTTGGCAATAAGTTTTGTTTATAAACTGTTGAAGAAATTTTTTTTTTATATATATATATATATAAAAAATATTATTATGTTTTTTTTAAGCACGTTCGGGGTTTACAAGAACTAAATCCTGTAGAAACACATCCCGTTATTCATTGATTTGAGACTGAGAAAGCGCTTCAGATTGCATTGTTAGCGGTGGCCACTGGCTGTGATATTGTTCATTCTTTGTTTTATTACCAGAATGCACAAATTTGAATCTCCACAGCTAGTTTGCTTTGTCACTGCCATATAATTTTACTAGGAGTTGGACGGCGGTTTATATGAGGCAGTCTTTTATTCATGTGTGCAGTGTACTGTGAGATCCTTCCTCTAGTTCACAGCGATAACAACACACATCTGATGTTTCTGTATTTGTTTTTGTTTTGCTTTTACAGGGTTTAGGTCTCGTCATTACCGGCACAATGCCCGTCTTCAATCTCACCGCTGACAGCGACTCCAAAGTAAGTCGCGAGCAGCTTCCTGTAATTGAACTGCTGGTAATTTGTTGTGTGTACCCTGCAGGACGAAACAAATGTTGCATTATGCCGTTTTTGCATTATTAGTATGATCACGTTCCACTTCTAATTCTTAGCATGTTCCCTAACTGACATTGACAAACTGTTTGAGAGCGCATGTTTCACAGTGTCGAATGCATATTGAATAGGGCTTGACTTTGAAGACACACCAGGCCGTTTGACTTTTGAAGTTTTATATGTTATATTGTTACATTTATTTATTATAATAGCCTGGAATGAAGTTTTTTTATGATGTATGAACATTTCCATCTGAAACTATGAATATTGTCCGTTTGGCTAGATGCTTCCAGAATTGAATCTGTAGGGTTTGTACTTGTGCATTGATAGATGAGTAATTTCCATTAGATGATCAACTGTCCTGGCAGAATGACTGATAAATGGAGAGTGCATTATAATTCTACACATCACATGCCATCACATTTGGCATATTTTTTTGAAGGCACATTCATTCCTCATCTTATTTGCCCCTTCAATTTATGTCGTTTGCAGATGCTTTCTTGCCAAATTTTTTTTTACTTTGACAGTGTCCATGATAACTATGATACAACACCTCAACATTATGTATATAAAAATGAATAAATGTGCTTGTTGGGCAAACAGTGCACTCTCGAAGCATTCATCCATATTTGTTTTTGACTCCAGGCTGTTAGCTTACCTGTAGTTTTGTCATATATCAATTCTGCCCCCTTGTGGTTCTTTTCATTGCATTTTCAGCCTTTGTTTCCTTGTGGCTTCTTTATTTCAGAATCAGTTGATTCTCGGTGTCATGGGTGTAGACATCGCCCTCAATGAAATTAAAGAACTCACACCGCGCTATAAAGTAAGTGAAATAATAATTTTTCAGTCTCTTTTCTGTCTATCATCAGTCATTTATTAGTGTGTCTGTACCCAGCTTGGAGCCAATGGTTACACGTTTGCCATAGATCCCAATGGATACGTGCTGCTACACCCCAACCTACAGCCTAAGGTGAGAATCATTCGAGTTTGTCACTTGTTTATAGATCTTACATTTTGCCCTAAATGTAGGTATTCTCTTGTTTTCTTCCTACCTTCAATTTTTAATGACATGTTTATCTCCATAACTACAATAGTAATTGTTTTTCCTAATGGATTTGTATAGATCATTAACTTCAGAGAGCCGGTCACATTGGACTTCTTGGATGCTGAACTTCCAGACCACAACAAGGAGGAGGTGAACATCTCTGAAACAAGTTCTCCCCTGCAAATATGACAAATACATCATTAAAATGCCATAAAGTAACTAATCGGACAACCTGTCCTTCGTGAGATTTAGCCCAGTAGGATGTGTTTCTGGGAAGAGATTTTTCAAACATCTGTTTATCAAAGTTTTTCTTTTTACTAAAATGTTGATGGCACTTAACCATTTCTTTGATTCAGCAAAGATGCAATACATTTGATAAAAAATTACAGTAAAGACATTTTATAAAATTACCTAAATAAATGCTCATTTTGACTTTTGACTGGAAATACTTTTGAATAATGGATCACAGGAATAAATTATATTTTCAAATAGAAACTGCTATTTTAAATTATAATATTTCACTATATTATTGATTTTACTGTATTTTTGATAGAATAAAAGCAGCTTTGAGTGAGCATATGAGACTTCTTCCAAAAACATTTACAAATCTTACAGACACCAAATTTTTTAATAAGGAAACTCAACGACTTCCTAGAAAGATTAAATCACTTTAATGTACTAACATGTGATGCTAGAGCACACTGCAAAATAGTAATACACAATGAGCTTATTAAACATCTTTTATCCTTTCCTAGATCCGTCGTCTAATGATTGATGGCAAAGTAGGACAGAGGAGATTCAAGACACTAGTAAAGTCTGTTGACGAGGTGAGTCTAAAAATAATGTGTGATGGTGTGCTATGTGATATAAATCTTGCGGTTGTTTGGTAATCTGCTGCTCTGTGTGTGTGTGTGTGTGTGTGTGTGTGTGTGTGTGTTTTCAGCGCTACATTGATGAGGCCCAGAGGACGTACATATGGAGTCCAGTGAGTGGCACAGATTACAGGTGAATATGACTCGCTCGCTCATTCATACGGCTCTGTGTTTCTCACTTTGCTTCTACATCCTCTTGGCTAGTTTAAAAGTTTAGACTGTAAAACATTCAATGGCAAAATGAGTCGCATGGTTCTATAAGTTGGTCTTTATAGCAGGACATTTTGGATATTAGCCATTATTCCAATGAATTTACATATTCTGTGCATGATATTTTCCACGATAAAGCACAATATAGGGCTTTTTAACTCTTTAAAATCTTTTTTTTTTTTTCTTGTTCAGAAAATGTTCATCCTCCTCAGTAGATCAAACTGTCAGCTGTTTTTCTGGTTATGTAATAAAAGAGAATTTTGCAACCTTGTTAAAACTTGATTTTGAAACATGAGGCCTGATTTAGGTAATTGTATTATTTTCTATTAAAAAAAATGTTTATATTCTTTAATTGTTTCAAATGTTTATACTCATTGTTATGTTCTTAAATTATTTTAAGTGCACTTTTACATGATTATGTAAAATTATGGACTTAATTATGCTCTTTGATTTACCATTGTTTATTAAATGTGCCATATAAATAAACTTTACTAACCTAAGTATAAATAGCAGGGTTGCAAATATAGTTAGTTACTTAGTTACTTATATTACCCATAAATGAAAGAAAGGTACTGGTTTCATCATTGTATCAATAACTTCTTTACAGAATGCTTGAGCAGATAGATAGATAGATAGATAGATAGATAGATAGATAGATAGATAGATAGATAGATAGATAGATAGATAGATAGATAGATAGATAGATAGATAGATAGATAGATAGATGGATGGATGGATGGATGGATGGATGGATGGATAGATAGATAGATAGATAGATAGATAGATAGATAGATAGATAGATAGATAGATAGATAGATAGATGGATGGATGGATGGATGGATGGATGGATGGATAAGATAGATAAGATAGTTGGGTGAGTAGATGGATGGATGGATGGATAAGATAGGTGGGTGTGTAGATAGATGGATGGAGGGATGGATGGATGGATGGATGGATGGATGGATGGATGGATGGATGGATGGATGGATGGATGAATGGATGGATGGATGGATAAGATAGGTGGGTGTGTAGATGGATGGATGGATGGATGGATGGATGGATAAGATAGGTGGGTGTGTAGATAGATGGATGGATGGATAAGATAGGTGGATGGATGAATGGATGGATGGATGGATGGATGGATGGATGGATGGATGGATGGATGGATGGATGGATGGATAAGATAGATAAGATAGTTGGGTGAGTAGATGGATGGATGGATGGATGGATAAGATAGGTGGGTGTTTAGATAGATGGATGGAGGGATGGATGGATGGATGGATGAATGGATGGATGGATGGATGGATAAGATAGGTGGGTGTGTAGATGGATGGATGGATGGATGGATAAGATAGGTGGGTGTGTAGATAGATGGATGGATGGATGGATGGATGGATAAGATAGGTGGGTGTGTAGATAGATGGATGGATGGATGGATGGATGGATGGATGGATGGATGGATGGATGGATGGATGGATGGATGGATAAGATAGGTGGGTGTGTAGATAGATGGATGGATGGATGAATGGATGGATGGATGGATAAGATAGGTGGGTGTGTAGATGGATGGATGGAGGGATGGATAAGATAGGTGGGTGTGTAGATAGATAGATAGATTGATAAATTGATTGATGGATTGATTGATTGATTGATGGATTGATTGATAGATTGATTGAGATGATTTTGATCTTTCGCTCTCTCTCTTCTTTCCTGCAGTCTGGGTTTAGTTCTGCCGTCCTACAGTGAATACCACATCAAGGCGATCCTGAGCGACCAGATCCTCCAGGTCCAGTGTAAGTACCAGAGGCTGGCTAACTCATAGCCTGCTCACCTTTCTTTCTTCCCAAAGAGACTTCCAGCTCCCCCTCTCTCGCCCCCTCTCGTCCAATCACCGGAGACCGCCCCTTCTGACATCACAGCAGCGGCGGGCCCCGTTCCAGCCCCGGGAGAACGGGAGTGGACGTGTCCTTCTGTGAAACCCCACCCTACCTCTTCCCTCTTCCCTCCTGTCCTCATGCTGTTCTGTACAGAGGTGATTTTTCTTTCCCTGCACGGATGAAAAGAAAAAACCCTCACTAAAAACCAGAGAGGTGAAAGCTGTGGTTTTACTGTGTTTACTGAGTTGAAAATAATGGTGACCATGTGCTATTATTTTTCCTTTTGCCAAAACATTAAAAAAATGCTCTCGTCTTCTCTCTCACAATGACGATTCTGAAGCATCTTTTGTCTGGACAGGTTTTGTTTTTGTGTTCGCGAGATGTGAAAAGAGGCATGCTTTTGCTTTTCACTGTGTGCTTTATATGTTCAGTCGTGTTTATTATTTGCTCTGATGCTCACTGTGCTGTATTGTTTGCCGGCAGCCTTGGAATCAGTCAATAAATAAGAAAACAGTATCCCACAATGCCCCCTGATGGGCCATTGTCCCTCACTGGAGATGGAACGGCTTTGGTTTTCCTTTCTTTCATTCATTTTCCATGTTTTTCGTTTGCTTTTGTTTGTTCTTTATTTATTTCATGATCTTTTTGTTTGTTCTTTGATTATTTGCTCAGTCCTTTAATTTGCTCATTTCATCTTTACGTCCTTCTTTCTTATGTTGTTTTTTGTTTTATTTTTGTTTCATCTTGTTTCAAATTGTTTGTTTAATCTTTTGTTTATTCTTTTATTTGTTTTGATCATTTTTCCATTTTATTGATTCTTTCGTTCTCTTTCTTTCTTAAATAAAATTTCATTCATTCTTTATATGCCATTTGTTACTCTTCTGTTACTTCAGACCTTTTTTGCTTTTTATTCGTTCTTTCATGTTTGTTTGTTAATTTGATCTTTAGTACTTTCATTAATTATTGTGTTCATGCTTTCATCTATTTTTCTTTGATCTTTAGTTTGTTTTTTGTGTGTATTTTGTTTGTTTTACATTTGTTCTTTTGGCCTATGGCCAAACCCGTTGGTTTGAAATTAAGCTTTCTTTCTTTCTTTCTTTCTTTCTTTCTTTCTTTCTTTCTTTCTTTCTTTCTTTCTTTCTTTCTTTCTTTCTTTCTTTCTTTCTTTCTTTCTTTCTTTCTTTCTTTCTTTCTTTCTTTCTTTCATTCTTTCTTTCTTTCTTTCTTTCTTTCATTCTTTCTTTCTTTCTTTCTTTCCTTCTTCTCCAAAGCGTTCCTCTCTTCATAGCTATTGTGAGATTCTTATTTTGTGACTATATTTATATATATATATATTCCTTTTCTTCATGTTTGTCATATTGTTGGTACGGTGAAGGTTCATTCGCTCTGATTCTGGTCTTGTGTCCTCAGATGTTCTCTCCTCGTCTCCGTTCACTGCTCTCCGTTTACTTGTTGCATATATTCTTTGTGGCTTGTCATTCATTTTGGTTTCCTGTTCTCAGTTGTTCATTACTGTTTTGACTGACTTGATTTTACTTCTTTTGAAAAAACAATATTTTTATTCAAACAGTCATTGAATAAAATATTGTCTGTGACCCCCCTCCTCCCCTTACCCGTCCCCCCTGTTTCTTTTCTGCTCTCTCCTCCTCAGATGGATCAGACTTCAAGGGCAAGTATACACCATATTGGTCCACCACCTTTGTTTCTCTACTTCCTTCCTCGTACCCTTGTCCTAAACTCCCCGCTGACGCCCACCTCCACCTGTTCCAGCCTGCTTGCCTCCTCTGTTCCTCCTGCCCGCCTTGCCTTCAAGACCCTCCTCTTCCTCACTCCCTCACTCACCCACCCACCCTCTTGCTGCGGCCTAGACCCACATCTCTCTCTCTCCCCTACTCTCTCTCTCTCTCTCTCTCTCTCTCTCTCTCTCTCTCGGCTCGGACAGCCGTTTAAGGTCTCTCCTTGACATCCTGAAAAAGAATAAAATATGATTTTTCTCTCACTGTCAAAACGTATTTATGATCCCTGTGTCCATTACATTTGGGAAAGTTCTCTTCCACCTGTCTCCTCCTCCCTTTTTTCTTCCTCGGTGACAGTGTTACCATCCTTAAGTTACTCAAATTGGTGCATTTACTGTCGAAATTGTCAGTTGTTGTCTGTCACAGCCAGTAAAAGTCCTACTCTAGTTATATAGATGCAGGCATTTGTTTGGAAGCATCCCCAAAGTAAGCTTAAGCATCACGTAGTATGAATTATCCATTAGAGTAGTACAAGTATGATATTATTGTGGTCTTTGTTGAGAAGTAATAATTGATCTTTGAGTGTAGCATTTCATTGTCTGTTTGATCTGAATTTTTGGACCTAAAAATGAAAATGACTTTTTCATCCATTGAACACAAAATATCATATTGTGCAGGATATTTATTCTGCTCCATTTCTTTTAATGAAAATGTATAGTGTGCAGTGCCTGTCAACCTCCAAAAAGAGCATAATAAAGGTATTATAAAATAGTATTACTTGTGCACTGTATTCTAGGCTTTCTGAAGTCATATAAAAGCTTTGTATGAAGGACCAAACAAAATCGTTACTATTTTCACTTTTCAGTAAACATATTTTAACTTAAAAAAAAACCCACATATTTTACCTTTGATCTCGTCCCCACAAAAAGCATTATATGATTTTGTTTTTTAAATCTAAGCTTTTTGGTGCTTGACATTGCTGATCAGTGTTCATTTTATTTATATGCTATTATAGTATTTATTCATATTTTGAATTATATTTATTACTTCAAATTAAACGTATATATTTCTGTTTAATTGCCAAAGCAACTAATTTTTGTAACTAAGTTTTTTATTTAATATTTACATTTTAAGTGATATTTATTTTATTTTACTTTATTTAAATAAAAAATAAAATGTTTTAATAGTTTTAGTTTTAAGGCAAGGCAGTTTTAAGGCATTTAGTGATATATATATATATATACTGTACAGTGTACTGTATTAGCACATTTCATGCACAATTGTAATATATATACTGTATGTATTCAAAGTGCTATTCTCAGCTATTCAGGTGACTATAGCTTTGGTTAACAATAACAACATTGCCCCTAATCACTATATACTTTCATTGAATAGAATAGAGCAGTTTGAACATCTCCCATTGTTCTCCATATCGGTTTGAGGGTGAATAAATGACCTTGAATTTCTATTTTTGCGTAAACTGTTTTATTAAATCTCAAAGACGGATGTTGCCACACAGCTGAATATAAAGACAGACCTCTATGAGCATGTGATGTTGTCTTCCGTTTAGCCACAGTTTATTCTTTTAGGTTTCTCTATTACTGTTTATAATGATCAGTTGAGGGACAGGAATAGGCTGCAGATGAATTTGCTAGATGGCCTCCTTTAGGTCCTCTCCTGTTGTCTCGGTGCTGGAGCTCTTGGTAGCGGCCGGTTGGTTTGTCGTCCTCCTCTTACACCCCGTGTTTTCATCAGCTTGACCCCTCTGTGCGTCTATCACCCTCCAGACTGCCACTGTGGACGTGCCGCTACGTCTTCAAAATCCCTGACCTGGAAGTGCTAGACATTGTGGAGGGAAAACTACCTGGGCACAACAGTGGTTTCATTGGGATATATACCTTTTTTTTTACAGACTAATGTGACATTTGCTGCTTGTTTACTTGTTTGACATCATTATTTGTTGAATATAAAGACATGCAAATGCTTCAATAACATGTAGTAGATTAAACTGAGTTGCCCTTCCTCTTGCCCTTCACAATGCTGGGCACTTTCTCTGATTGTGTCTCTGGAGCGGCTCCGCGGTGCCAGTCTGGGGTGATCACCTCCATCAGGACCCCTGTCTCACCCACTCCCAGCTAAACGGTTGGCCATGTTGATGCCTGTTGAAAAAGAAAGCGGCACGACACACACTGTTTATGAAAATGACGTCGGAGAACTCGCTTCGTCTCAATGTGTATCCCGGGAGTCGAGCCAGTTCTCCGACTTGCAAAAGAACGAAATTTGAACAAAAATTCCAATCAAAATATTCAATCTAAAACTGTCTGCTTTCCCAATTTTTGCATTATTTTGCCCAATGCGACTCCATTGAAGGCACCATAGTGGCTAACGCTGGTATTCCCCCATGATTCCTCAGTGTTGCGTATGGTAACGTCCCCACTGCGTTCCTGCACCTTTTGAAGAGCAGCTGATGTTCATTTGTTTCTCAGAAGCCTCCCTGTGTTCTCCACCCTCCGCTTCCCCCTGGATAATCTTGCCCGTTTCTGTTGCAGATTTTGAGTCTCTCCTGCCAAACACTTTTGAGTCAGAGGGACATGTGTTCATTGCCCCCAGGTAGCTTTGTGTGACTTCTTGAAGCCACGTTCCTGTTTTCGTGCATACGTCCATCCCTAACTTCCTTTTCAACATACCGTAGTGACTGTAGTCTCTGTGTGTTTGCTGTGCGTAACGTGTCCTTCCATTTTAACCCAAGTGAATGTGTTTATTTGTTGTTTTGTCTGTCGAGACTCCTCGCCGTCACCCGTAGGAAAGAAAAAAATCCTAAAAAGATCTCTTTAATGTGTCAATTAATTCTGCTAGACAGCAGTAAAAACAAATGGAGAATTTTACTGTTCTGGGTTCATTACAAGTACACTCTTAAAAAAATAATAATGATTCTTTATTGCAATTGATGGTTCCATAAAGAACCTTTAATGAACAACCTTTAAATGTCGTTTGGTTTTTACAAAAAAGCAGTAGTTATGCGCACAGTATTTCACTTAAAATTGAATTCTATTGGAGCCAGTAAATTAAAGCTTGTATTTTTCTTAAACCGCTTATCTTATTTCTTCTAGGGATGTTTAATCAATGCATTTTCTGCAGGTGAAGTATGCTCTATTTAAAATACTTTACTCTTTCCCCACCAGCGTTTAAAAAAAAAGCTAGCATTTCTTTGATAATTTTCACAAAAATTTCATGGCCCCAAGAATAATTTGTTGCATGAATATCTGAATATGCAATATATCAAAAGAAAGAACAGAGCCTCTGCTTTTAAACAACCAAATATATTGTTTTATTCTAGCTTAATCCATTCTTTTTTCATCAACACTTGAATGGGTGTTTCATAAAAAAAAGCAACATTTTGAACAAAAACATGAGAATATAAAAAAATTGCATAGACTACATGCTTTTATCACTTTTTTCTGCTCCTTTTTTGTCTGTGTTTTGATCCAGAGATTCTGTACACTTTCAGAATATACGTAATAGCGCCTCCTACCGTATAGCAGTGAAAACATGGAAAGCTGGAAAACTCCGTCAATGGCGGGGAAAGAGTTAACGGTAGTTATAAAATACACTGGAAAAAAATCATGTTGTTTTTACAAAACAATCCTGGCACCTGTGGTTTCCAGAATAATTCTGTAAAAAATACAGTAAAAATGTAAACATATTTACAGAACAACCTGTACATTTTTTTTGTATAAAATTTTTACATTTCAATTTAAACCGGTAACTCTGAAAACGCACACTGCTACTAAAATCTGTTTTGTACCTTTAACATATACTGACAACCACCATAAAAATGCAAGTGGTAAAAGCGGAAGCCTCATGAAGAAGTTGATCACAAGTAGACTTTCCACAAGCTGACCTGTACTAGTATACAGAAACACAAACACAAAGCACCATCATGGGAACACATGACACTAAAATAATCCAATAAACATTTATTAAACAACAGAAGATGTAACATAAAACTCCTCGGTTACCACTGTAACCTCAGTTCCCTTTCAAGGGAACTTGCGTTGCGTCAATTGGTCTGTGAAGAAGTTATTTAGGGCAACAAAAAGGTCAACATCTCCAGGCGGTTGATGTGCCATGAGAGACTGTGTTCCCTCCACAGACCCTGAGCCAAGCGTCCTTCTAGGATCGCTGCCCACCCCGTGAGAGAGGCATCTGTCGTTAGCGTCTTGCGACGAAACAAGAAGCTCCCAACACGGGACCCTCAGACAGGAACCAAGGTTTCTTCCACATAACCAGGGCACGTAAGCATCGCCGCGTGACCCTGATCATGTGAAAGAAAGAGGTTACCCCTCGGGGGACCCTTTGGTCCTGCGCCACCACTGCTGGGGTATCATGTATAACAGTCCAAAAGGTATTACGTTGGACGCTGCTGCCATCAGACCCAACAGTCTCTGAAACTGTTTGACAGTGAGTGACTGGCCTAGCTTTATTCTTTTCACAGCCGAAAGGATGGACTCTAAGCGTGCCGGTGAAAGGTGCGCCTGCATCGACTCGGAGTCCCAAACCACGCCTAGAAAAGTGCTCCTCTGTAGTGGAGAAAGCACACTCTTTTTGGCGTTTAGCCGTAATCCCAACTCTTTCACTACTCTGTATGAAACCGGTTTCTCCCACCGAGGTGTGGAGATCAGGGGAAAACGGTTGGCCCCGGCGTTGAGGTTGTGACTGTGATGGCAGGAAGCATTCGTCCAGCTTGCTTCTGGAAGGAACATCCTGCTCATCTGCTGGCCAGTCAATACTCGGTCTTTCAACTGCTCTTGTCACAACCTCAAACGCATGAAACTGAGGTGGCGAGTCCTCAGTATCTCTTGCATCCACACTGATAAAATCTAGTTCCTCAGAAGGAACCGCAGCACGTGTTTCCAAACCCTGAGAGAAGACACTGGACCTATTAGGTGAAGGCAGAGATAACCCCGCTGATAGATCCACCCCATGACTGCGATCGCTACTGTGCCTTGGCAGCAGTGGGACCAGAGCCCAAAACTGCTGCTTTCTCGCCATGACTTGTATATATATATATATATATATATATTTAAACTTTATAGTTTCCTCGTTCGTGACGTCAACCGCCTCTGACGTTCCGCCACACCATTGGACTGATTTTACATGTGCTTCGAGACGTCATTACGCGAAGCGTTCCCTCAGCGTTAATCGACGCAGCGTGAGTTCCATTGAAAGGGAACCCAAATGTGCATAATTGATTAAGAAATAGAAAAAAACTATTAAGAAACATTAATTTAAACTAAATATTTTCAAATGTGAACTGTCACACAGGGAATTCTGGGAATGTTTGTTTACAGTTTTTCACTGTAAATTATAATTTGATTTGCCTTTTTTTACTTCTAAAAACTGTACATTTAACAGTATTTTACTGTAAATTACATGAAATGAATTTTACAGTTTTTCCCTGTATATAGTATAGGAACTTACTGTTAACCTATTAACGTTTTTTTAAGGGTTTTTTCGTAGCGTTTTTTACAATATTTTACCGTTAAAGTTACACTCATTTTTGGTAGCAAAAATTACAACACCTTACTATGTCTGGCCTAATATACTTTCACTGTCCGTAGTATATTATAATAAATGTGATATTTGCTTGTTTTAAAACCTTTTCTGTGTTAATGAAAGCTGTTGATAAAGTTTCACTTGTTATGAACCTGGAAAGTTCCTTTAAATCTCCTGCTTTACGGATTTTTAACCTGAGAAAAAGACCCCAGTAATCTCACATGTCTCCTTTAGATTTCAGAAGAGATCTCAACAGTGTCTCAAACTGCTGAGAGATTTTAGTGTGCAGTTACTGTAATTTGAACTCAAATGTTCATCTTTGCTATATGCACAATTTTATAGACAATTTAAGGAAAGACATCTGAGGTACAGTTCATACTTAGAAAGCCATGTGATGAAAGCCAAACCTCTGAGCTGTAGATTTTCCTCTGGGTATCTCTGTGTTTGAGCTCATTGTCGTCTGCTGTGGTGGATCAGCAGATTCTCCACATCTCATCGCTGCAGCTCTCGCCCGCCCGCCCGCGCGTCTCCTCTGTGTCTGTGTGCATGGCCTTCTCCTCACTTCCTTCATCAGTATCAAGGGGAAGGTTCACTTTGATTTGCATGTTAAAGCAACTGATGGATCTAGAGAAGTTCACGTGCATGAATCATCTCTCTCTGTGTGTTTGTCCTTTGCATATACACTCCAAAAATCATGTTCTTAGCCAGTTGTTCAGTAAAAACATCCTTGAAACAAGATACAGTTATCTGAGATTTTGCGAGAATGCATATAAGTGTATTTTAGGCAAGAGTTTATGCTTAAATCCACCAATGAATCAAGACTAAATACACTGATTTTACTTCTCAGGTAAATGTATCTAGTTTTAAAGATGTTTCTGTTAAGTACTGGTTAAGAATAGTTTTGTTGTTTTATACATGTATTTGGTGTTTAATGTGTGTTTAAGATGTATACATGAATGTGAGCAAAGTGAAATATTTGTTAATGTTATTTGTTAATATCAAGGTTTCAACTGTTTTTGAAGTGAATCTCTAAGAGTTTTTAAATGTGTGTCCTGTCAGTGAGGAATGACATGTGTTTTCCTCAGGGAATACTGCAAAGAACTGGAGCTTTCTAACAACAACACGGAGTTCCTGCTCAACTTCATCGCTCTGATGGAGAAGGTCACACCAGACTCCAAACAATGTGAGTCTCGCAGATCTTACACACGCCAGTGTTCTCATCCCTCTTACCAGTGTGTGAATTTATTGACTGACTTTACGACTTTATAAGGGTTGTTGAGGAATCTGTTGATGGTCTTCTTGCACTACTTTTGCCGTCTTTAGTACAGTTTACCAAACGCCAGCTATGTTCCTGCTGAAAAGAACATCTTAAACCAGCCTTGCTGGTCTGAACAGGTCTGCTGGCTGGATTTAGAAGGTTTTGGGCACTTTTTAGCTAGAAAACTGACTTGCCCAAGCTAAGAAACCAGCTGAGACCACTTTAAACCACATAAGAATCTGTTTAACATACTGCTAACATCATTTTTTGTAATGTTTTTTTGTGCATACTGTCATGGACCCCACATAATTAGTGTTATTTTAGAAGTAATATTTACATACTATTATAGTATTCGTTAATATCTTGTGTTAACTTTTATTTCTATATGATCAGTTTTCATTTTAACTTTAGTTTAAGTAAATGTGCTTTTATCATTTGTACATTTTATTTAAAATTAAACTCATTTTTGTTTTTGTTTTAGTAATTTTAGTACTTCAACTTCTTATCTATTCCAGTTTCCAATTTTTGTTTTGTAACTAAGTTTTCATCTTTATATTTTATTTATTTAAGCTTTATTTCAATTACTTAAAATGATTTTTTACTTGTTTTAGTTTTAGTTAGCAATAACAACACTGAGCGTAATTCTGACTCTCTTTGACTAATTCTTGAACTCAGAACAATCTTGTATGAAGATATCAGCTCATATATCCTAATATTATCCTCATTATTCCATGCAGGTGACAATTTCTTGCTGCATAATCTGATCTTGGACACGGGCATCATTAGACAGCTGGTAGATAAAGTCTGGAAGACCAAGGACCTCAACACGTATGTATTCAGAACCAACCACTGAATTTCCTCAGATTTATTAGCAGATTCACACCATGCTAATGTAGTATCATAGTCTCAAGCACAAGAGCACCTTCATTAGAGCTAGAGGTGCTGTAAATGTGAGTAAATCTGTGTTGTGTTACTCTAGGTATGGCTTTCTGGCAGTCTTTGCATCCACAGATGGAGGCGTCACTCGAGTTTTCCCTAATAAGTGAGTGTGGTTCTTTTTTATCTTCGTCACTGTTGTATCGTAAATACCTGCTGAGGTAAAGTGTGTGTGTGTGTGTGTGTGTGTGTGTGTGTGTGCGTGCATCAGGGCTGCTGAGACCTGGGAGGAGGATCCAGAGCCATTTAATGCTAGTTATTACCGTCGCAGTCTGGACAACAAGGGCTACATCTTCAGAGCCCCCTATCGCACCGGTGAGTGTGTGTGTGTGTGTGTGTGTGTTATTATAGAAACACATCAGAGACTAACTGTCTTTACAGTCACACAAGTCACACACTCTTTAGGCAATGTTTTTACTATGCAAAGTGCAATTAAAGTAATACCTTTAATATGAACAAAATCATAATTTAAAACATTTATAAAATAATTATTCATTATATTGATTAGATTACACTCTTCCATACTTTGTTTCATTTACAATGTCTTCAGACTTCTCAATCTGAATTTTTAACTAATATCATTTATATATTGTTCATTTTATTATGTAATAGTTTTCAAGAGCTGCTCTTTTTTGGGGGGTTTTCAGGCAATGATGACATGCTGAATCCAGAGAACGACACCATCGGCATTCTGGTTAGCACAGCAGTGGACATTACCATAGGAAGCAAAAACATCAAACCTGCAGGTACAATAAAACTTCTCAACAAATGACAATATAACAAATAGGGTTCACATGAAAGCCTTTTAAACCAGAAAAATTACACAGCTTGTGTGTGCAAACAATGGCAAGATCAAATGTGGGATTTGATATGGTACTCTTTAACATCTTAAGAACTTCATCTAATAGAAGGTTGGACATCTGTCATTTACTGTCCGGACAGCATCTGTGTTTGAAGACATGATCTTTCTCACTGCAATAAATGCACTGAGAAAACAGTGCCATTTTGGAAACAGTTTTGAAAACAGACACATTTTTTTTTTTTTTTTACTACACATCTACAGTGATATGCTGTGGTTCTTTCCAGATCTCATGATCATGTTAGGATTACCTGATCGGCACAGATAACTGCTGCTTTAGGAATCTGGGTTTAGAACATATTCTGCTCTGAACATCATTGTAAAGTCAACTCTGTTGAATTAAGTTGATGTAAATATCTTGCCAAAGTAAAGTAATTAAGAAACCATACCTTAAAATCCTCAAATACTGTAATTAGGTGAAACAATTAGAATATCGTGCAAAAGTTCATTCATTTCAGTAATTCAACTTTACATCAGCATGAGTTTGAAAATCACATTTCATTGGTTCAGACTCATGCTATGGAGAATAAATGTTTCACTTGTTTTGCCTGTAGCTTGTAATCAGCCTGTGCGCATTCACACTCGTTTCTGGGTCACATTTAAGTTGTAGACCAGAGGTTTTAGGGTTTCTTTTTCTGTCTTATACTATCTTAGTTGTGGGTGTGAAGCTTGATCTTGAGGCTTGGACTGACAAATTCAAAATCTTGGCAAGCAACCACACCGACAGCAACCGCCAGGGCTCTCAAACGGTAAAACACACACACACACACACACACACACACACATATATACACACACACAAGTACTATTGCTAAATACTGTTGTTCCTGCCTGACAGTGTGGACCAACCAGTGGCTGTGAAATGGACTGTGAAGCCAACAGTGATGTAAGAGACTCTTAATGCACTCAGATCCATCAATACTGAGAGCTATAGATCCGATCTATACATCCTCATTCACAGCTTCTTTTCAGAGTTTGTCCATTAAGTGTATGGCTGATTGATCTAGTGATCTTACCATTTAAATTGACTGATTGATTGTCCATGTCTGACGTGTTGTGTAAGAACAGTAATGCGTTTACTAGAAGCTGTCCTTGTTCTTTGCAGGACTTGCTTTGTTATCTGATAGATGACGGCGGCTTCCTCATCATGTCCAATCAGAAGGACCACTGGAATAAGGTCAGGAAGTTCAACAGGACAGCGATGTGAAAACTGACTGTATTTGCTCCTGTTTTTCACCCTGTGCTCTTCCTCTTTTCTCTGTAGATTGGGATGTTCTTCAGCGAAGTCGACCCCATTCTCTTTTACAGCCTCTACAACAACTCCTTCTACAAACGCAAGCAGTCCTACGACTATCAGTCCGTGTGTGACCCCGTGCCCAGCAGCAACACAGGGGCCGCCCCGCGAGGAGTGTTTGTGGTAAGAGGATGGATGGATGGGATAAGACGACGGCTATATTTACATGCAACCCAATTACATGGATGTCACTTCTTCTTGAGTCTCTCATTGTCTGACTCCGTTTTAACATTAAAGACAGAACAGTTTCTGTCATTTTAGTGTGTGTCTGCGTGAGGTAATCGCAGCTGCTAACACACACAAGCTCTTGAAACCCCGCCCTCTGCAGCAGCTCATTTGCATTTAAAGGGCCAGACACAAAACAGTGTGTTTTCAAACCTTCAAAAAGTGACAACTTTAACATGCTTTATAAAAAATATCTGTGGGGTATTTTGAGCTAAAACTTCACACACACACTCTGGGGACATCAGAGACTTATTTTACATCTTGTGAAAAGAGCATTTTACAACCGCTTTAATAATCTGATCCGAATCTCAGTCGGACACGTGAACACCTCAATCAATCTAAATTTAATTTCATTGAATTAAATCGGGGTGGTGTCGATTTTAAATGCTACATAAACATTTGAGACATTTCATATAAACATTTGAATTTGAAAACACCTTGCGCACATGTGTGGTGCCATAGTGCCATAAACTCAATATTTGCTAAAAAGCTTTTCCGGCACATTTTTAGATGTCATTTTTAGTCGTCAAGGCAAACACACCAGTTATGCTCATGGATATCATATGATTGCAGTGATTTTGTCCTTTTGTGAATGTGGAGACTTGTGCACTGTGTGTGCGCTGAAGTTTTCTTCGGAATGGATGTAATGTAAATGAGTAATGAACTGTTGCAAAGTTTAGGGAACATATAAACAATACGTTTGGAATCTACAGTCGGATTGGATTACAGAATGTAGTGTTGTTATTGTTAACTATTTTACTAAATTAAATTAGAACCATTAAAAACTGAAATAAAGTAATAATAGAAAATAAAATAAAGTAAAATATATATATATATATATTAGATGAAAAACTTAAACTTAAAAAAACTTACATGAGAAATTTTGCCTTGGCAACTAACTAAAATAAAATAAGTTAAAAGCTAAATGGAAATATTAAAAACACAATAACTAATCAAAATTATAAAAGCAATTAACAATGCTAAACTATTACAAATCATTTTATTAATAGAAATAAAATAATAAAATAAAGTATATGAAGAAATAAAATAAAGTAAAATAAAATAAAAAATTTATAGAAATGTCAAAATCACAACAGGATTACTACAGAATTACTATTTGCATTAATTGAAATAGGGTAATAATAAAATAAAATATAGATATTAGATGAAAAACTTAAATGAAATGTTGATTTTGGCAAATAACTTAAATAAAATAAATTGAAGTATTAAAAGTACAAAAAAAACAATAAAATATAGCTAAATATATATATATATATATAAAAAAGAAAATAACTAACTAAATAAAACAGTACAATTGACAAAGCACACAACAGAATTACAAAAAAATTTAATAAAAAATGAACATTTCAAAATATTAATGAATAATATAATAGTATAATATGTTTACTACTAAAATCCCACTGACCGAATGATTGGATGGATCGAGGGATGAATAAATGGATGGATGGGTGAATAGACAGATAAGGGTTGGGTATTGGATAGATGATGAACTGTGGCGTAATCAAATGTCATGTGTTTCCTCTCAGCCTACTATTGCTGATGTGTTAAATGTCGCCTGGTGGACGTCAGCGGCGGCCTGGTGAGTTTCTGTCTCAGTCAATTATAATGTCTGATCTCAATGATGATGAGCTTGTAAAGACGTGTATGTGTGTGTGTGTGTGTGTGTGTGTGTGTGTGTGTGTTGTGCTTAGGTCACTGCTGCAGCAGATGCTGTATGGATTCACCTATCAGAGTTGGTTCATGACAGGTGTGTGACGTTTACATTGATTTCTAAAAGGTCGTTGTTTAAGGGAATCAATAAGACAAATCTGACGTGTGTGTGTGTGTGTGTGTGTGTGTGTGTGTGTGTGTGTGTGTGTGTGTGTGTGTGTGTGTGTGTGTGTTTGTAGATGAGGTCGATGCTGAAGGAATGGACCACAGAGCGACCAGCTGTGTGACGGTCCAGACGCAGTTTTACTTCAGTAACCTCAGCAGCTCCTACAACATTCTGCAGGACTGTGACAACTGCTCCAGGTCACACACACTTCAGCCATGCTCTCCGTGTAGATTATACTGATGATGAAAGACGGTTTTATAACAGTGTGTCTGTTTTACAGATTAATTCATGCTAAGAGAATAAACAACACTAATCTGCTGTTTGTGGTGGCTGAGAGACTGTCCTGCAACTCCTGTGACATAGAGAAACTGTCCCAGGTGGAGACGGAGTGTATCCTTCTGCATAAACATGCTTTTAATATGATATATTTTAAAATGTAATTTATTCCTGTGATCAAAGCTGAATTTTCAGCATCATTCCTCCAGTCTTCAGTGTCACATGATCCTTCAGAAATCATTCTAATATGAAGATTTGCTGCTCAAGAAACATTTCTGATTATTATCTATGTTGAAAACAGTTGTGCTGCTTCATATTTTTGTGGAAACAGTGATACATTTTTGTTCAGGATTCTTTGATGAATAGAAAGTTCAAAAGAACAGCATTTATTTGGAATATTAATATTTTGTAAAATTAACCTTCACTTTTAAACAATGCAATGCATCCTTGCTGAATAAACATATACATTTCTTTTTCTTTTTTAAACCTTACCAACCCCCGACTTTTGAATGGTAGTGTAAGTTTGTAAGTTTGTTAAAAAGACATTCCTTAACACCCTCCGTTTCTCAGACAAAGAAACGCATACATGCGAGTCGATGACAACAGCCCGGTATAGAAAAGGAACCACGAGCTGTTTCGACTACAATGTCACAGTGCGTACACTTGTTTATCCAAAGAAACATTCTGGAATTGGATGTCTATGGATGGCATAATAAGTGCTGTAAATTCCGCTCACAAGAATAATGTCCATAATGCATAACCAAGTAGCATTTTGACCGAAGAATAATTAACAAAAATATGAGCTTAACATTTCTGTAAACCCTAATGCACAAACTAATTAATTGGTTTGAGTAGAGCAAACTTAAATTAAACAAATTAGTTAAACTTTTGGGAGTATTCAGAACTTTCTTTTCATTTTGAGTTCACAAAACTGACACATTTCAAGTAATCTGAATTGCTTTATTGTTTTTTAGTTTTATGAACGTGTTCCTTTTAATTGAGACAAACTTAAATTGAACTGAAACTGGGCTGGGATTTCTATTTCCCAGCATGCTTTGCCATGGCACTCTAAACAGAGTAAATGCTCAAATGAAGTGTTATATGATGTTTTTTGTGCAAGATTAATGTTAAAGGGGGAGATTTAGTAGTTTAATGTTTTCTATGCTAATTTAGAAGAGTTTCTGTTATGAGCATGAGCTTGATTTGAGAACAGATAAATGTTAAATGTTCTATATTGCTGTACTCATTCAGCAATTGCTGTTATGCTAATGATGTCAAAGCATTGTGTTACCAATTAGCAAGTTAGCTTTTTAAAGCTTGCCAAGTTTCCATTACTAAAAATATTTAAGTTGAGACAACATGATAATTTTAAGTTAAATGTATGAATTAGCTTACTCCAATATTTCAAGTTAAGAACAATTAAAATGAGTACAAAATAAAAAATCTGCCAGTTCTGCTTATCTAAAATTTTAATTTCTTATCTTAAAATTTTTAATTTGTAACCTACACGAGTTTTGACAACTTATTCGGGTTTACAGAACACTTGTAAGTGCATTAATAAGGGAATTTATCGCCCGTAATGTGGACAGCAGACACAGATGCCAGACATAGACATTAAAGTCAACATGAAATCTAAATATTTACTTCCTTTAAAACATTTTCCTGATCTTATTGTGAACGTTTCATCAGTACACGTTATTCTGAAGGAAGTAATGAAATATCCAACGTAATGTGGTTTGCGAATGTCATTTCATGTTGACAGTTGTACATAAACCCAATCTAGTATTTTGTCATGAAACAGAGTATTAACCAAAGCACATGTTTGTCTCCGTCTCTCTTGCAGGAGAACACATCAGACTGTGGGCGGGGTCACTCGTTCCGCCCCTCCCTCATCACTTTACTCCTCCTCCAGCTCCTCCTCCTGTCTGTTCTGGCACACCCCTATGTTTAACTCCATCCTCCTGTCCTTCTCTCCCTCCTTCTCGTCTCCTTAATTCCGCATTTCTCCTTTATCTCCCCGTTGCTCTAGTCATAGGTAATATAAAGGGACTTCCTTCTGCCCTTATATGGAAGCCCAGTCGTACTGCTTCATCCACTTAGCTTCACAGGTTGTTGCTTAGTGACCGTTGCAGAACTTTGTCCTCTCCTGCCAATCAAGAGCGTTTGTTGGAGGAGCTAAAAGTGTCTTCATGAAAACAGGAAGCTAGCGATGAGAAACCGACGGCCATCTTGGAAACGAAGACGTGGTGGAAAATTACACGGACTGTTCCCTCCTGCCTTTGCGGCCGTTACGGGGTTGAGTTTCGTTTGAGTCCACCTCTAAAGGGGAAAGGTCATCCTCATCTTCATCCTGTAACCCGTGTCATGAGGCTACAGGACATTCTGACGCCGTCTTGCTTCCGGTAATAAGAAAATAACCGAATATGTGCAGAATTTTAAGTGATTCTCAAAAAAAATATCAATAACAACATGTGAGTATTAAAAACATACCTCCATATATTAGGGTATTTAATGAAAAAGGGAAGACGATAGATGTTATTTATTCAATTATCATTTATTTAGTTATGCACTATATCTACTTCTTGCCAAAATGAGACTTGTTACGTGGTCTAATTTTTCTAGCCAAATTAGGAGGTAGGAAAACCACAGAGAAAGAAAGTGAAAGTGAAATAAAAGCAGTATCACAGCATTCCTTCATCCGTCACAAAGGGCTTCATATATTTATTATTTCTATGTATATCACTACCCTGACCCGGTTAGGTTAGGCTTTTATTTGTGGAAACTTTAAAACTATATTAATGCCTCATTTATATAATATTTGCAGCTAATATGTAATAGCATGTGTTCATTTTTAAAAGACTAGTTCACTCAAAAATGACACTTCTGTTTGATTTATTCACACTCATGTCGTTCTAAACTTGTATGCTGTTATATTTTCTGTGGAACACCGAATGAGAAATATAAGAATCAAGAGCGATAGTGACCATGACTTTCCAGCTCCAAAAAGACAAATAAAGTCCCATTAAAAGCAGTCATGATCAGCTATCATATGGACACAACTCAAATGGACAACTCTTCTTGATCTATTTTTTGGAGCATGACAGACACGGTCACTGAATGGAAAGCGTGTAGGTGAAGATGAGATGTGCTAGCGGAGAGATTTTTTGATGGATTGAAATGCAGTATTTTAGCGATGATGTCAGTTTGCAGTCTCTACAACTCTGTTCTGTACAGTTTTTCACAATCTCAGAATGTCGAACACACATTGCATTTGTTTGTTTGCACCATTTTTTTTGCACTGATGGATTTTAGTCGTTACCATGATCTTAGTCAATGTGATCATGTGATATACAGTATATATATATATATATGTAAGGCCCAAAACAGCATTTTGAATCTGCTCTTGCGTATTTGCATCGAGTTTTGTTTCTGGCTTCGACTGGTTTTTAGTATCTGTCATGATATTATCTCTTATGTTGAAATGTTAGTAATGCGATGAAACTTAAGCAAAAACCCTTGTTTTGGGCCCTCTATCAAGCTTCTTTTAGCCGTGCCTTGATGCACTTTTACAGTGGACAGCAGTGGTCATGGTGGAGGTCGGGTCAGTTCAGTGCGAGTCTTTCATGGGCCTTAACTTTAGTCAAACAGGTTGTGTTCGAAATAGAGTACTCATGCTACTTTAAAAAATACTCACTGATGAACATTTTTATGCCATGATCTGGTCACATGATTTCAATATTGAGCATGTTTATCCATGGCCGGTTAAGAAAAATGGTTATTTTGCGTTTTTTAATCAAAGTTTGTGTCCAAATGATGAACGGATCAAATAAGTCAAGAGTGAGTAGTTGAAATAATCAAAGTTGATATTGTTTCCGGTCATTCATCACACTTGAAATGACAGGTCAAGTTGAGTGCATTGCATTGTGGGACACAGTATTCAGCATTCCTTTTATTATAATACACATGTTGACAAAGCATATACACTCTGCATACTATGTGCAATGTAAATACAGCATAGTATGCTATTCCGAACACAGCCAGTGCCTCCAAACACGTAACCTGACTGACATAAGGGAATGCGATTTATCTTCTTCATTTCGAGTATTATTGAGCCGCAGTGTTTGCCATACCCTTCAGCTCCATGCCTACATGTACTGAAATTTGACAAGCACTTTATGCATTTAACTTGTCAGTAAACAGGGTTACATCCGAACCTCGCTTACTGGTTCTTAGTTGCACATTTGGCATTTCAGTGGCCACCACCAACAGAGTGAAGCTCCATGGCAAGACGTGTCCAATAACAACCGCTTGGTTTTTCAGGATCGTCTTTGAAAGAGCTTTTCACTCGCTGATAGTTGTGGCCAGAGTTCGATCTTGCTGCTGAGTTTTGGCGAAGTAGGTTTTGGAGTTGAACCGACTGCTCTACACAACCTCAATCCATCATAACGGAGGCAGTATACACACATACTTCCCTGCTGTAGTTTATTCGTCCAGTGTGTATGAGGGGAGTGAGTGTTTCTGTGTGTCTGAAGCTTTGCTGGTGGTTGAGGAAAAGAATCGATGTTTGCTGTTACGTGAAATAACTGTGAAAAATTGACAATTTTATGAGAAGTATTTTGAGAGTATTGTCATTGTTGGTGTTGAAGGAATGATCCGTGTCAAACGAATGTTTCGAATCTGTCTGTCTTGAGGCCAGATCTGTTAAAGCCTGCTTTATTTGCCTGTGCAGTTGAAAAAGACAGCACTTAACATGTTCAAAAGTCCCTCTGTGTCGGTTTAAACAGAATAGCTCACCCGAAATGTACAATTCTGTCATCATTTATTCACCTTCTTGTCGTTCCAAACCTGTATGACATTCATTCTTCTGTAGGAAACAAACGTATGGAAAGAACATATCCATTTGTGTTTTACAAATGAAAGAAACTCATGTGACATGAGTAAATGAGAATATTTTGGGTGAACTTATTTATGTTCTCGTTTTCTCATGAAAAGCTGTCAGGATGCCATGTATTTTGTACACACTTTTGTTTGAGAGGTGGGCGATGCATGTCTGCTGCTCGTGGACACGATTCGTACATCACTCGGCTTGTTTTTCATTCACCTTCAGAACTGATTGGTGAGGTTAATATGATACATGTTGTGCTAAGAGTTGTACATATCACTAATATCTGAACTTGAATGCAATCCTGATCCTGACACCATCACATATGACTCCTGTTTATAACCCACATCCGGATGGATTTATGAGTCCAGTATGAATATATATATATTAGACCCCATTGAGACCTATAAATGGAAAAACACAAATTATGAAATAAAAGGTCATATGTGGTAATGTAAAAAGACTGTTTAAGCCTTTGCCCCCCATACCTTAATGGCAAAAACCGAGGTGTCGGTATGATAGCGCTAAAGGGATAGTTCACCCAAAAATTCAAACATTTACTCACCCTCAAGTTTTTCCGTTCACATTTATAGGGTTTTTCAAGTGCCATTCAAAAGTATAGTTAAATATAGCAACCAGGGGTTGTTAAGCTCCTAAAAGGACAGAAATGCACAATAAAAATATCATAAAAGTTGTCCTCATGTCTTGTGTAATATATTTCAAATCACTGAGTTGTTATTCATTGAAAAATTACTCAACTCTCAAAGCAAGTTCTCGTGGATGGCGTGATGGTGAGTAAAATGATGACATAATGTTCATTTCTGGGCGAAATATTCCTTTAACCAACTACTTTAATGTTGAACCCTGTTAAACCGCTTATGTGCACCTCTTTCTTTGCCTGGTTATGGAAACAGTCTACAATTTTATTTCATATCAGGGCAAAGAGCGCTCTGAAAGTTGGGGAAATGCCTTGTTCTTTATTCTGGTGAGTTGGTTTAAAACTTCGCCACACTTTTTTATTTATTTATTGTATTGTATTTTATTTTTAGGGGGGAAAGTGTGTAATTGTTTTCAAACTGGAACACTGTCGATGTACAGGGGCACTGAACTGCCTGAATTAGCGAAACACATTTTGGCAAGACACTGCGATTAAATGATCATGAATGTGTCGGTCTTGTGTCACAATTCCAAGTACACTGTGGAACAAAAGTCCTTGTTTTTAAGTGGTCTGAAAGATTTGCTTTTGCCAAAAAAAGAGAAAAAAAAGTATTCAAAAAGAAAAGCTAAAAAGAGGAAGCAGCTTGCGCAAGGGGAGGGGCCTGATGTATAACCCACCCGCTGGGAGGAGTCACTAGCTCAGACCCTCCTCTAGCCCCTCCCCCTTCAAAGCAACATCATCGTAGGCGCGTTTCCATCAGCGAGACGTGTGTATGTGATTACGTAGTCTTTAGTCTGGTGTTCCGTGACAAATGTGAACAAAAAATATATATTAAAAAAAAGGAGAAACTGAATTTAACATGAGTGAGGTTTTAAAATGTATTAACGATTAAAAAAAATAGAAACACAATACTGCTGATAATACTCATGAGTTGAGGTCTGAAATCATGGTGAGCGTTTTTTTCTTTGGTTCGTTTATTGGATTGTGTGTTGGGGGCTCAGTGCCTCGTCTCTGGGTCCATGTTGCTCCATTTTTTTGTACAGACAACAAAAAAAAAGACGAGAAAATTTGTAAAATATTGTGTCTGTGACTCCTTGTAAAATATTTTCAAATTGTTTATTACAGAGAATCAGTTATTAAATAATGTTCATATTTTTCACTTCAGTGCATTGTGTAGTGTTTATTTTTCTGGTGCATTCATCATGTTATATCAGAAACAGTGTCATTGGTCCCAATGTTAACGTGTGGCATCACAATACTGTACTTCATTCTTAAGACATGCTCAAAATATAAAATAATGATTGGTTGTTAGTTGCAGTTTCTAATTATCTGTCTTTTGAAAGCAAAAAAGTAAAATTGCACTATTTAGTCAAAAGTATGTTGATCATATCATCACAAAAGCGGACTAAATGATTGGAGAACTTCTGTATACATCACCAGAGAGAAGTCTGTCAAGGTTCGGTTATGATATTTTGATCAAACATTATGAGGTCAAAAAAATGAATTATTCACAATAAGATCTATAACATCATGCATTTATAAAATAGTGTATTTTCATTTCATGCTAACTTTAATATGTTCTTATGCTTACTGTGAACGATTCATCGTTGTAAAAATAAAAAGAGTTTGTTTCGCAATCTTTCATTCAAGTTATAATAACTTCTGAAGCGACTTTACTTTTCAGGTCGTGTAAAACAGGCGTACAAGTTTCAAGCGATAGATGCTGGCCGTGTTTGAGAGATGTACATCTGGCCTCATTCTGGTATGAAACACCAAGTTTTCAAAGTCCAATCAGTTCCAGAAGGATAAAAACAAGTCCCGCCTACATTATCATCTTATTGGCTGTGTCCGAAAGCTTAAAAATGTTGCCTTCAGAGGATGGACTCCATAGGAAGGCATCGATTGTATGATCGAATCCAATTCGCATAAATGTATCCTTCGCTGCCTTTGATATCCCACAATCCTGTGTTTTCCATTCTGTGACGGTGAGCTAAAAAATAAAGGCGGCGTCTGAAAGTTTGCGGTTGGTGGTCAGTTTGTGTGTAACCAATGTTTCCCACTTCTGATGTCATTTCTAGTGAGAAATTACTATTGTAGTAATTAAATATTAGTTTAGTTATCACCAAAGCTCTGTCTATTTTGTTGTAGATCATTAAAGCGTTACGTCTGGAATTATCAGTATCGTGAGGAACCTTCGTAAGAAAACGCTGCCAGCAAAGTCATTGCCTGATAAGGCAGTGAGAAAACAAGTCAAGCTTACGGACGCAGCCATTGGCTATCCTCTGTCATTCAGAAGCACATATATTTGTGTTGCAGACAGCATGTCTCGTGGACTCAAGTCTTCAGCAAATGCCAGGCATCCACATGAAAATCTTTGCAAATAATAGCACAAAAAGATGAATACCGGTATGCAAGCAAAAAAGTGAGTGTTTCTGACATGACAGAAACATTAAATGTACTTAATATTGGTTATGTAATTATTTTTTTCAATTAGTACACTATTAGGGTTTTTAATACGATCACAACAACTGTAGGAAGTCGAGGATTGCCTTATGCCAGGTCTCTGGATCATCAAGGTAACAAGGATGCCCCGCCCCCTTCATTACCACCACCCTGTGATTGGGTAGATGGCTCAGGTTGCTTAGCGACGCTTCCCCAAGCTGAGTGTCCTGGTCTCCATAAACTATAAGAGCTGGAGTCTGTGCAGGTACATAAGGATGAAAATCACACATTTTTATCCACAGATAGACAGACAGACAGACAGACAGACAGACAGACAGACAGACAGACAGACAGACAGATAGATAGATAGATAGATAGATAGATAGATAGATAGATAGATAGATAGATAGATAGATAGATGGATGGATGGATGGATGGATGGATGGACGGACGGACGGATAGATAGATAGACGGATGGATAGATAGATAGATAGATAGATGGATGGATGGATGGACGGACGGACAGATAGATAGATAGATAGATAGATAGATAGATAGATAGACAGACAGATGGATAGATAGATAGATAGATGGATAGATAGACGTGTCACCTGTATGCTGCTGTACTGCTCCGCTGAGATCTTCTCTGTACAGATCGGAGCCACAGGGATGTAGGCTTTGACCAGCTCTGAGTGCTGGATGAGGAACGGCAGCGAGTACATGCCGCTGAGAGACGGGCTGATGACCACCACAGGACCCGTGTTCAGACCCTCACACACCTGTCTGAGGAACACACCTGGAGCCAGCTGACCCACTGGAGCCGGGGCCGGAGCCGCCTTAGACTGACCCAGGCCTGAGCGAGCAATGACACACAGAAATGAGCCGCTTTAGGAGAGACAGCAGGCGGTGATCAGGTAGTGAGAGAGACTAAAGGTGTGTTCACACTCAGCATGTTTGGTTGGATCAAAGCAAACCCTGGTGTGATTGCTCTGTTAGTGCGGTTCAGTTGTATAAGTGTGAACGCTGCCATCTGAACCCTGGTGTGCACCAAACAACAGGACCGAGAACACTGAAAAGATGAGTCCAAACAACTCGATTCGACTGAAATATGAACACAACACGGACCAAAGACATCTAAACGAACCAAAATGTAATATATATAATTTATTAACAATATATACTAATACTATGATAATAATAGCAAATAATATATTTAAATAAATACTTTTATTAACAAAAAGTATGTATGATAATACCATGGGTTTTCCCATGATACACTTATGGTCATTTTTGCCAGAACAGTACTTTTGTGAAAGAAAGAAAGAAATTAAATGATACAGTATTTTATACCTAAAATATATTATAGTTTTTTTTTAATAAATATACATATACTGTATTGTATGCTTTACATAACTTTCCATATGTCTATTTTACATCACTGTCCATAAGAAATGCAATTGAATGCTATTATAATTATTTATAATAGTTAAATATATAATTATAATAATATAAATAAATTGTGTTATACAGCCATAATAAGAATATAAACTAAAAATATATTTATATGTTTGAATTTTACAGAAAGTACCATGGTTTTTGACAGCACCACAGTCATACAAAATATTTTAGTTATGTTCCATCTTCCATGCTAATATTATGGAACATAAATATGGTAATTATGTGCCAGGCATTATTACCACCTGATGATAATATCACTGACCGTGGTATCATATATTACCACCACCTGATAATACCATCACTGTACCATGGTATACCTTAAAATACCATAGTATTAGCATCTGGTGATCCCATCATCACTGTAGCACCATGGTATTGTACCTGTAGCTCACCTGGCAGGTCTATCGCCACAGCTCGGTAGCCCGCGGCAGCAAGAGTCTCCAGAGTCCCGATCTTCAGCCAGTTCTCCGATGAGAACCGGATCCCGTGCAGCAACAGGACGCAGAGTTTCCCGGTACCGCTCGACGGAAGCGCCTGTCGGTAGAACAGCGTCTGATCTCCGCAGATCTCCACCGGAACCGAGCCTTCTGACATCTCAACCGAACACATGATGAGTGACGGACTCTGGAGAGCAAAGGTCACGAGCAAAACACTTCGATTTCTGCAAAGATTTATATAAACAAACGAAGTTAGAATAAGTTACAATATAAAATATTCGAACAATTTGGTTGGTTAAAGTTCAATAATCCACCTATGAGCCTGAGTATAGCATAGTTTTTGTACCAGAGTAAACTACGAGTCCCGGAAGCCTGTCAGTTTTACCAGAGTGACACACTGACCTCTAGCGGCTCTGTCGACAATCACAACCTTCATATGCTATAAAACATTTACTCATTTCTCATCATAAATGTACTAGTCACACAGCAGATTTTAACCAGCTTTATTAATTATTAATTCAATATTAATTTATCCTTAAATGACTGAATTACAACCAGCTTTTAAGCTTATTCGGTTCGGTAGGCCTACTAAATAAACCATTTTTAACATTTCATGCATTAGCCTGCAATGTGGCTACCGGTAAATTGTTTTGGCCTTTTGATTATTTGTGAATATATTTGGTTTTTAATTTTGGCAAATTGCTCATATTTAGCTTTTTACAAGTTTTCCATTAGTAATGATGAGATGGAGATTGGAAAGTAAAACGCTATTTGGTTGCCAACTCTCGCATTTATTAGATTGCGGTCATTTGCATTGACATCATCCGAACGTGGTGAGAATCGGTTCCTGACGATCCAAATGAAGCAATCCGGTCTGAGTAAGTCTTGAGGGCATTTATTTGCATATGTTTTTCATGTGGTCAAGTGTTAATGTGATCAGATCACCTACACAACCTGTAGGGTAATAGTATGTTAATGGACCATCGTGTCAAATAGCCCTCTTTGGTTAAATGAATCTTTTAAGTGAAGGTGAATCGTTTTTACTCGCTGCCATGCATCCTGTCTTTCACTGAAGTCCCATCCTTTTAAAAGCATAATAATACGCTAATGCTTAGCTTCATAATTTATTTAGGCAATTTCTCTTATAGCCTATAGTTAACTTTGATTAAAAAAGAGCAAATTCCTTTGAGAAAATATAGAAATGAAGGTATATTTTGTTTTAAAAGATAAGATTAGTTTTGGTCATGAACAACTATTTTGCACGAATCGGTTGAATGATTCTATGACAGACTGAATTATTTAGGCTAATTAGCACTCATAGCCTACTGTAAAAAAAACATATATGATCAATAAGTTAAGACAACATGTTTTTACATTGCTTTAACTCATCAAAATAAGTTATACAATTTGCAACTAATTTTTTTAAGTCGGTTTAATAAATGTAATTTAAGTTGATATTACTTAAACATTCAAGTCGATTTTACTTTTTTTAAATCAGTGTTGTCTTTCAAACAAATTAGGTAGAAATCTATAACAGGAAATCTGTTTCAAATCAGCTTTACAGTGATAATAAATTACAGTAACAGAGATTGTTTGGGCTTTACAGCAGCTCTAATGACTCAAGCTCTAGAATAAAACAAAAAAATAACAATTACTAATAAAGATATAAAATAAAAAGTTATTATTATTATTTCAGTATTAATAAACAGCACTAATATGATTCATTTATTATGTATTAATGATGATAATGTGTTATTATTAGTTTGTTTCTGGCATGTGTTTACTTTAGCTGTCTTCATTGGGAAATGTCCCGTTCTGTCCGAGTAAACACACACCCCTTCATCAGTTGATCCAGTGGAGAAGACTCAAAGTCCCTCAGACGAGCTCTGCTGTTGGAGAAACACAGCTCTTATAACATGAGTTCACTCTTCTTCCTCACAGCGCTGGTGCTTTGGCCTGATGCCGTTCACGGTAAGATCAATCCTCTCCGAAATAATGCTTTCTTTTCACATTAAGTGTTTTAATACATTACTTTTTTTTTCTTTTTTTTTTGACAAACAGTGCGTAGCTCAAATTGCAAACTCCTTACAAGTATTTACCATGGTAAACCAAGGATCTACTCAAACACTATAATAAAACTGTGTTAAAGATCCATTCATTATGATTTTATAGTTACAAATAACTGCAGTAACTGTGCTATTTTGGATAAAAATTATAGTTACCATGGTATATTTTTGTAAGGAACAGCGTTGATTGATCCATATAAACTAAATTCAGATGTTTTAAATATAATATTCCAGTTGAGTAACTTTGACAAACAAAGTAAAAAGGTGGAAATACCATGGTAAATTAATATGATTCAGTGCCATGAAAGAAAATGATATTTCTATCACTTCCACAGTACTCTTGTAAGCAAATGAAATTGTGGTAAAGTTGTGTTTTTTGTCACTAATGCCACTTTTTGGTCATTTTTGGACCTTTTTGCTCACAGGCACATGTTCATGTAATGGATTTAAACACAAACATGTCAGATTCTGTGTAGTTATTTGGGCATCACTGCGTGATCGTGTCGTGCCACTGGGAATTTTGTGAAACAGATCCAGTAGTTTACAGATCCAAAGGTCATGTGTGTTTAAGCACCTCTGAGAAGACACACACAACACTACAGCGTTATAAGCCGGCACAAAAAGGTTTTTTAGACAACACACCGTGGCAATTGCATCTTTTTGGACATTCACTAAAAAAAAAATTACAATAAGGTTTCATTAGTTAACTAGTTTCATTAACATGAACTAACAACAATACTTTTATGTTAATTTCAACATTTACTACCGTAATATATTAAAATCAGAATATGTGTTTTTTAACATTATTAATGCACTGTGAAGTAACATGAACAAACAATGAACAGCTGGATTTTTACTATTGGATTTTTACTATTTACAGCTGGATAACTAACATTTACAAAGATTATAAATGCAGTAACAAATGTATTGATCATAGTTAGTTAATGTCAGTTAATAAATTCACTAATGTTAACAAATGAGACCTTATTGTAAAGTGTATATTTTAGACAGCATTGTTTTCATTTAATATCTGACTCGAGAAGTAATGTTTTTGGGAGTTTTAAGAGGTTCAACTTGATTTTTGTTTATTATTATATCCAAAGTGGTAAAACATGTAAATGATCTGAATAGCATGGAAAATAAATAATGATTTAGTACTATGGTATCAAGGTATATACAATACAACTTGGAGGAGAACTGCTTTATAGATGAAATGAATAATTTAATAATCGATGATCTTTACAGTGGAACTGACTCCAGCTGAACAACGGCACTATTCTCTTTTAGAGCTGCTGTATGTTTGAATCATTGAATCATTTTCCTGTTATCACTGTAACTGCTTTGAAACAATCTAAAGCGCTATAGAATTAAAGGTGACTTGACTTAAAGCACGTTGTGACTCTCGTTCAAGCGTTCTGGTGTGTGTTCACAGCACACCGCAGCGCTCTCAATGATTTCCAGAGATCTGAGGGGAGAGAGCTGGTTCTGAAGTCCTGGAACGTGAACCGTCTGACTGAACTTCCGGGGATCACTTTGGAGGATTGTGCTAAACGCTGCACAGCGAGTCCAGAATGCAGGTCTCGGCTCCTCACTTTTATTTACTATTTAATGAAAATGTATTCATTTCAGTTTATATTAAATGTAATTAGTTGTTTCGGGGAGAGGGGTTTGTCTAGGACTTTAGTACACTCCACATGTATGTCATTTCAGAATTACAGATGAAACTCGGAAAATTAGAATATGGTGCAAAAGTTCATTTATTTCAGTAATTCAACTTAAAAGGTGAAACTAATATATTATATAGACTCATTACATGCAAAGTGAGATATTTCAAGCCTTTTTTTGTTATAATTTTGATGATTATGGCTTACAGCTTATGAAAACCTTTTCACAATATTCTAATTTTGAATTTGGGGTTTTCATAAACTGTAAGCCAAAATCATCAAAATTATAACAAATAAAGGCTTGAAATATCTCACTTTGCATGTAATGAGACTATATATAATATATTAGTTTCACCTTTTAAGTTGAATTACTGAAATAAATGAACTTTTACACGATATAAATTTTTTTTCGAGTTTCACCTGTATGTCTTTTCTTTCTAAATTTAAAATATATTAACTTTAGCAAATAACACTCTACAGTTAAAATTATAATCAAAGTTTAAAGCATGACAAAAGATTATTAAAACATTGATTTAAAATGCACTGTAAAGTAGAACTTTAGGTAGACATTATTACAAACTGCAGTTTTTTAAACTGTCGTGAAAGTGTATATATTAATATATTATCTGTATGAATATTTTTTGTTATTTAAAATACACTACAAGTGCACATTCAATATATTTAAGCACACTTTTTTCACTAGGGAATACAATTTTTATTAAAAAATGTTTACAATATGTATTTGAGCTGACAAAAAGTTTCTGTGAACTTTACAGAGCTTTCAATTATGAGTTCCGTCCGTCTGTGGTGTGTAAGCATCTGCCCTGGGTCTTCGACAGAGACAATGCAGACGTCAAGAGAAACGTCAACTGTGACCTATACGAGATGAAAGGTGAAATGTGTTCCAGTAGATTTTGTGTGTTACATAAAGTATCCGAAAGTTAATGTTCTCCTGTATACTCAGTCTATGTAAGGAAGTGCATCGTGGGTAAAGGAGAAGACTATCGAGGGAAAGTGTCGACGACTAAGAGTGGACGAACATGTCAACAGTGGTGGTCGAAATTCCCTCATGACCACAGGTATGAGTCAGACGTCATGTGTAACATCTTACAAAAATGCAGCTTTATGTGAAGATTTGTCTTTGAAACATGTTGTTTTTTATTAATTATTTGTAAGACAGCACAGTGGTCTCCAAAGGTTGGACACACTTAAAACTGTTTGAATGTCAGTGCATTAGATACAAAATATCAAACCAAGTTGCATCTGCAAACAAATGATGCACAAGCTTTTCTCAGAATTAAGAATTAAGCATGCACTGATAAATCATGTACATTAAGACCAATATTGTGTATTAAGAAAGTAAATAGGATGTTTTGAAACTTGAAAGTCTCTCGTGTTCATTAAGGCTGCATTATTTCATTAAAAATGCAGTAAAAACAGTAATATTATGAAACATTATTACAATTGAAAGTAACTGTTTTCTATTTGAATATATTTTAAAGTGTAATTTATTCCTGTGATCAAAGCTGAATTTTCAGTCTTCAGTGTCACATGATCCTTCAGAAATCACTCTAATATGATGATCTGCTGCTCGAGAAACATTTATGATTATTATTATCAATGTTGAAAACAGTTGCTTAATATTTTTGTGGAAACTTGATACATGTTTGTTTTTTTCAGGATACTTTGATGAATAGAAAGTTTAAACAAATCATTTATTTTACATCGAAACCTTTTGTAACATTATAAGTGCCTTTACTGACACTTTTGATCACTTGAATGCATGCTTGCTGAATAAACAGTAGTGTATACTCTTTGATCCTCATAATGATATTAGAGTGATGTTTGGAATAGATGGACTCCGTCCGCTACTAATGGCCTGGAGCTGAACTATTGTCGTAACCCAGACGGCGACCGCATCGGCCCGTGGTGCTACACGACCGACCCCGAGCGCAGATACGAGAGCTGCGACATCCCTCAGTGCAAAGACGGTAATACTCACATGGTCATTTTAAGAGCGTTTTCCCCTGTACGGTTATACGTGATGTTTTTGTGTGTTTCGGCATTAGAGGTGTGCATCACTTGTAATGGTGAAGACTACAGAGGTCAGGTGGATCACACGGTGAACGGTAAAGAGTGTCAGAGATGGGACCAGCAGTATCCGCATCAACACATCTACCAGCCAGAAAAGTAAATATTACATAACCATGAACCATAGCCCTACAGTCACACTTAAACTTGTCTTTTCCTCTCAATTGGGACGTATATCCGAGTGACACGGATTCTGAAACCAGAAAAGATGAGATGAGCTGCAAGAGGAGGAGAAGTTATTTTGATAAAAGATTATTAATGGCACATGAATTTTGGAATCATGAATCATTTATAATTAATACTGCAATATTCCAATATGTTGATTTCATGGTGATTTCAATCATGTCAGAATGTAATTGCATTGGATGAAAGAATATCATAGTGTGTGTATCTGCGCTCAACTGCGATTTTCAGAACCATTTTTTGCACTGAATTTGAATCGACTGGTGTTGCAGTGGTTTTTAGTGGATGCTGAAATAATAATGTAAAATGTCTTTGTACCTGATGTTTGTGTTACCAGATATCCTGATAAAAGTTTGGATGATAACTATTGCCGTAACCCGGACGCGTCTCCAGTGCCCTGGTGCTACACCACTGACCCGACGGTGGAGAGAGAGAGCTGTGATATACGCAAGTGCCGTGAGTATTTCTGAGCCTTACCACCACCACAAATACTTCATTTCATACAATTCATATTTCATATAGGGTTTGTTTTTTAATTGCATGACTTTTACCATGATGATAACCTTGCTGCTGATAATAAATAAATGATTAAATAAATAAAATGTGTGATTTTATAAGCCTCAAACTAATACTGCACTGGTAAAACCATAACACTATACACTATAACAAAATATTATCAATATCTGTGTTGCTTGGATAAGTTTATCTTGTTTGAATGCACAGCTATTGTTCAATTGTCATCAAAGTAAGGACATGCATTTTATAATCATTTGTAGCAATATCTGAAGAAAAGGTTCTATATATAACCTTAAAGAGTTCCATCAGGCACTTCATATATATATATATATATATATATATATATATATATATAACCTTTAAGGGATTCTCATCATTGGATCATTTTAAGTTTTAATTATTTTAATTTTAATCAAATTGTATGAATGAAGCAGCTTGTAAACATAGTTGAAATAACCCATTAAACATGAAAGCATTATGCAATCATTAGTCCATTTCACACAGTTCTAAACCCCGCTTTTAACCCTGGGTAAAGAAAGGTTTAGACGCGGGGTTAGCACCACTTTTTACCCAGGGTTATGAGCAAGGTTAGCAGGTTATGAGCTCCGGAGCAAGGTTAGCACTGCTTTTGTGACAGTGTGAAACAAAGCTGTGTTAGAATGTTGTGTTAATAGTTCAAGTGTGAAAAGCCCTATAGAAGACATTTCCCAGTTTAAAGAATCTTTTGGGCATAAAGGGTTCTTTATACAATTGAGTCGAGAACCCTAGGGTTCTGTACTGATCCTTATTGAACTTTTTTTGTAAGAGTATGATCTAGTCTGAGCATCTGACCAGCAGCAGGGGCTAAACAGCCAAACCTTGACCTCTTTGCTTTTATCATTCTTTATAAGATAAACAGAAGCACATGCAGGATATACAGTAAGGTTAGCGTTGGCTTTGTGAAGAAATAAAACACATGAGGTCTGCAATATCCATGTGTCCATGAAAGCTTAGTTCAAAAGTCAAAGTTTATGACGCATATCAGAGATTAACTTGAACAAATACATTCTTCTAAGTCCGTTTTGATGCAAAGTCAACTTTAAAATGCTCGCACAACACTAATAACCTTTAACAGTCGTTTGCATTCTGTTAGCAGTGCATGAATTTCAATCTCCATGCAAATCATTTGGATTATTATTCATTCATTATATTTAAAGGACACAGATCTTCATCGTCCCGGGGACATCACTGTCATTTCCAATCGCATCAGTGCTTTTCAAAGAGACAACTAAATAATTGAACATCAGAAACTCGAGAGCACAACATTAATATCAGTTTATTGCATTGGGTTCACAAGACGGACTATATTATTCTTTGTGAATATGCAACGACTGATCCATCAGTTGTTAGGACAGCATCTGTCCAGTATCCTACTATACTACTAACTAAAGTCCTTTTAACAAGTAGATCCTCTCCTTTCCTCCTGCAGCCGAGTCTCCCAAGCGCCGCTCTCGCTCCGGCTACACCACTAACTGCTTCCGGGGTCGTGGAGAGGACTACAGGGGCAAAGTCAACGAAACAACCTCTGGAATCTCCTGTCAGCGCTGGGACGCCCAGAAACCCCACGAACACCCGTTCTTCCCCAAAACCTACGAGTGCAAGTGAGTCGAGAGGGGCTGGAATATGTCCTGAGAATCTATAGAACTGGACTTGTGACATTTCTCTCTTTCCTCTTTCCACCTTTAGGGGTCTGGAGGAGAACTACTGCCGTAACCCGGACGGTTCAGAGGCGCCCTGGTGTTTCACGTCCATCTCTGAGATGAGGACGGCTCTGTGCCTGCAGATCAAGCGCTGCGCCGACGACATCGAGGCCGAGGGTACAGCTGGCGCCTACTAGTGATTAAAAACATCAACTGCAGATTCATTTTTTAAAGAGACATTTTGACTGTGCAGAAATCCTCAGCACACACTTCATAATGACTGAACATACACTACCGTTCGAAAGTCTGTGCTTTTAAAATAAATAAATGAATACTATTATTCAGCAAGGACACATTAAATTGATTATTACATTAAAAAGACACTTATAATGTTTAAAATATTTATATTTCTAATAAATGCTGTTCTTTTTAAGTTTCTCTTTCCTCAAAAAAAAATGTGTCATGCTTTTTTACAAAAATATGAAGCTGCACATTCAACGGTTTTAAAAATTGATATTGATGTCATCATATTAGAGTGATTTCTGAAGGATCATGTGACACTGAAGACTGGAGTAATGATGCTGAAAATTCAGCTTCGATCAGGAATAAATTACATTTTAAAATATATTCAGTTATAAATGTATATATAAATTATAAATATATAGTGTAATATTTCACAATATTACTGTTTTTACTGTATTTTTGATCATATAAATGCAGCATTGGTGAGCAGAAGAGACATCTTTTAAAACATTTTTAAAAAATTGACTTAGCTCAAACTTTTGAACAGTATTGTAAATAACCAGATTTTTTCCCCTCCATAAACTAGATTGCTATAATGAAATCGGCAAAAACTATCGGGGTGTTGTCCGCAAGACACGTAAAGGTATTCTCTGCCAGAAATGGAGCGTCAATACACCTCACAAAACCAAGTAAGTCTAACAAATGTTCACCATAGGATCACACAATGCATAAAGCGTGTATTATCCTATGGAAAATTACAAAGTAAGTCAAATAAGTATAGAAAATTTTTAATTTAACCGCAGAATTAAGCTTTCCATTCTAGTTTGTCTCATCTAAAGCAGGTTTATTGCTGTATGACATATATTCAAGATCATTTATGGACATATATTTGCAGGATAAACCCCCAAACACACCCAGAGGCAAATCTGACCGACAACTACTGCAGGAACCCTGACGGGGACCACCACGGACCCTGGTGCTACACCTCGGACCCCAAGACTGAGTTTGACTACTGTGCCATCAAGCAGTGTGGTAAAGTTACCGTGCTTATAGATGCTCTTTTCAATCTACTTCAGTCATTTCTGCTCTTTTAGCCTCTGATAACCAGGCTCACTCAGAATCTGTGAGCAGAAGTTTAAGGGCCAGATTTACGAATCAGGGCAAATTACTGTGAGAGCCCAATTCCCAAAAAGTGATGAAAAAGTGAATTGGTGATTGGTTAGCTGGCCCAGTGTGTTGTGATTGGTTGTGATTTCAGGAAATGTCACGCCTCTTACCATAACCATGAGTTTCATCTGCTCAGGTGTAAATATTAAGGATGGCATCAATTTCAAATATTTCAGAATGGTATGTTTTTGTTTTTTTGTAATTTTCTTATACATTGTAGAAACATTATACACCATTTAATCATGATATTTTTTTGGAAAACTATGGTAATGCAAACAGTAATCGATCACAAAACCAAGGTTCATTTTCCGAAGAGGCGGTGAACCGTCTTAGAAAAGCGAGAGCTTGCAGAGGCTAAAGTAAACACCACATTAATACTGTAATGTTAGTTAGCAGGCTAGCGGAGGCAAAGCTCTGCCCTTTGTTTACATCATAGCAACTACATAAATCTTATAATTGGAACTGTTCATAGAAAACATAACTACAAATAATAAGACATGCTTACAAGTTGTGACCCATAAACTTTACAGATTACAGATTGGCCCTTGCTAATGTGAACTGCTCTATTTCAGGAGAAGCTTTTATGTGAAGCCTGCATTACTCTCTGGAAGCTGTTCCCCGTAAAATGTGCAGCACACAGATAAACCTTGTCAATTTGTACCACTCTAGGTTTGTCAGAAGGTCAAACGAGTGAGTTTTGTAAACGTGGTGGACAAAACAGCGTCTCTATGACATAGCGACTGAACACTGTCTTCTCTAATGCAGCTCAACCAGGCCTTGCACGTTTTTCTGTGTATTCTGTGGGCGGGGATTATTTAAATGAGTAGGCTAACATTATGACTTCACAAAGCCCGGAAAAAAACGTGTTGTAGTCCAAACGAGTCATTCGTTGTAGTTCTTATTGATTCTGTTAAATAAAATATCTTCCTTTGGAGTGGACTTTGAGCTTTGTAACCTTGCAGATCTTTTTCATGCTCAAACATCAATATTACACACTAACTAAAGTTGAAAAAGTGGAAAAGCATAGGGACCCCTTTAGACATGCTTCTTTTTTTTTTGCCCGTTAAATAATGGCGCAAATACCAGTAAATTGACGAGCGCAAACCTTAGTAAATCACCTCATGTGATTCATTTAAATACACTCGTCACATACATTTTGCATCTGAAAGGGAAACTTAAAATGCACCTTGAAACTACAAATGCATTTGCAATAAGGTCATTTTCAAAAAGAACTGCCCATGCCTTTTCAGCGCTAATTTTTCACTGCGTGTCTTTAGTAAATCCTGAAAGTAGTTTTATAACGCCAAAAACAGAGTTTGCGCTGGTGCAAGCTGTTAGTGAATCTGGCCCTATAAATGGTGAAATGTATTAGTACCAAATGAGCTATTTTTGTGAAATTCTGCAAGTAAAATTATTAATAATTATTTTATTTTATTTTGTTTTTATAATTATTTATAATTATTTATTATTCAGAATTACACATTAATAATAGTACTAATAACTAATTAAATGATTTATAATAATGTATTATAAATGTATTTTCTGTGTGCTCCTTTATATTGTAATAGCTGGGGAGAAAGTGCCAATCATCGGACCAACAAGTAAGTCAAAACCATTATACAGAGAGTAGTACAGACTCTGATGTGTGCAATTGTGCTTCTAATATAATAATCTATGTGTGTAAACAGCGGAGGTTGTGTTTAACGAGTGTGGAAAGCGTGACAACCGCCCTGTCAAGTCCAAGTTAAGAATAGTGGGCGGCACACCTGGAAACTCTCCCTGGACCGTCAGCCTTAGAGACCGGTTAGTCTTACTATTTTTGTGCCTAAATAAACTGGCCCAAAATATGTCACTTTATGGAAGTAAAATGAACAGTGTTTATTGTAAGCACAAATATTTCTATTCTGAGCTGATTAAATCTCCTTATCTTCACAGGAAAGGAAATCACTTCTGTGGAGGTTCTCTGGTCAATTCTGAATGGGTCATCAGCACCAAACAATGCTTTTCTTCCTGGTAACTCACAGTCTGCAGTGATTCGTAGTTGGACAGTACGGGCGTTTTAATAAATGTTCACGTGGTTGTTTGTGATTGTATGCAGTTACGTCGAGCTCACAGGATATAGTGCTATGATGGGCACCTTGTTCCGTGATCCAAAGGATGGAGAACCAGACAGACAAACCATTGCTCTCACCAAGATCGTCTGCGGCCCGTCTGAATCACACCTGGTCATGCTTCAGCTAGAAACGTACTTCATACCACACACTAACACATTTACACAGGCTTTGGTTCCACCGTGGTTTTTTGGACATGTACCATGGTATTCTTTAAAGTATCTTTGCCCTTTAATAGACACATGTGTCGCTCTTCTCCTGCAGTCCTGCCCAGTTTAATGAGCGTGTGTCTCAGATATGTCTTCCTCCGGAGCGCTACATCGTGCCAGAGGCAACCGTCTGTGAAATTGCTGGTTGGGGAGAAACAACAGGTGATGATAAATCAATTGTATTCTTTTATTCAGCATAAATGCTGCTGTACTGAACTTTTTATTCATCATATGTATCACCGTTTCCACCAAAAAATATTAAGCAGCACAAGTGTTTCATATCATCATATTATACTGATTTCTGAAGGATCATGTGACGCTGAAGACTGGAGTAATGATGCTGAAAATTCATCTTTGCATCACAGGAATAAATTAAATTTTTCAATATATTACAATAGAAAACAGTTATTTATTTAACATTTTAATAATATTTGACAGTGCAAATGTTTGTTTAGCAGAGAGGATACAACCTCTGAAAATGTTTATTCTTTTTCACATTTTTCCAAAGTATGAAGCTAGAAATTCTGACTTTATAAAATTCTTCTCTCTCTCTCTCTCTCTCTCTCTCTCTCTCTCTCTCTCTCTCTCTCTCTCTCTCTCTCTCTCTCTCTCTCTCTCTCTCTCTCTCTCTCTCTCTCTCTCTCTCTCTCAGGAAAGGGGGATGAAACTGTTCTGAATGTGGCTCAGATGCCTGTACTGAGCAATAAAGATTGTAACCCATATTTCAAGGGTCGTGTCCGTGAGAATGAGATGTGCACCATGCCGTTCCAGGCTGGAGTGGGCGCCTGTGAGGTACTGATGTGCTGACCTGTTGTTTGTGCTTTTATGCCTTTTAACACCATATAAGTTAAAGTCAGCATGAAACAGAAGTTGCGATAGTCTTTTCTTCCTTATTATGACGCATGTCAGAGTGAAACGGGATCTGGAACAAGAACAAATGTTCTTGGAAAGCTCGAAAAGGGCGGGACTTGATTTTGATAATGGGGAATTGATTGAATGGTTGTGGTTTGCTATTGGTGGATCTTGTGTGAGTGATAGGTAGCCCCGCCCTCATCATCAGAGAAGAGAAGAGGAGGGGAAGTTATTTTGATTTACGTGAATTAAAAAAATAATGATGTGTGCGGATAAATCATTTATAATAAATACTGCAATATTCCATAAAAAACAAACAAGAATTGTCAATTCTAAATTCATGGTGACTTCATCACTACATAATGAAAGCATTGCTATATAATTTAAAAACAAATATGAATTGATGTAAGTTGTGATTCATGTGTAAAGATCAGTGCTTCTCAAATGACAGTGTGTTCAACTTCTGACATGAGAAAGCAGTGCTAAATGCAAATAATAAGATGCAACTGCACACATAATCATTCATAGTTAATAAATATTTTTTTTAGTAGAAATGAATCCCATATTATTCGTTGTTGATGTCAAAGCCTGTGTGTCTAATCAAACTTAATTCTGTTCTTATATTTTACTCAGTATTTTGATAAATTCATCAGTCTTTTGGTATAACATGTTGTGGGGGTTTTGACATTTATTTTAAGCATTTTTGTAATATAAACATGTCAAATCTGTCTTAAAGTAAAACTAGCACTGATGCCGCTTAGCTTGCAAGTTTTTTTGCAAAATGTGTTTAAAAGTAAAGCATTTAGTGCTTCAAACATTTCCTTTCTATGCGTTTGTGCGGCTACATGTAAAGTTCTGCTTTTGCAATAGATGTAAGTGTGGATTGTGAAATGAGTGAGACGTGCTGTGTGCAGGTGCACTGTAACGTTCCTCTTCTGCGCTCTTTCAGAGAGACTACGGTGGCCCTCTGGCCTGTCAGAACAGCGACTGTTGGGTTCTAGAGGGAGTCATCATACCCATGCGCCGCTGCGGACACACAGGACAACCAAACATCTTCATCCGTGTGTCTGTTTATGTGGATTGGATTAAGAAGGTCATGGAGATGACCTAGCTGACAGACCAGCTCATAACACAACACAACACTACACACAACACAACACACACTTGACTTTACAAGACATTTCACACTGCCTCATCTTCTAAAATATAAATATATTAAGTAGATGGAATGTAATATACTTAAAAATGTGTTTTTATAAGATTATGTATAAGCATTTTTGTATCGTTCTGAATTTGAGAGTTTAATTGACATTAAGATGTATGCTTGCAATTGTGGAATATATACAGGTGCACATAAATTTACATTAAAACTGACATCACTAGTCTGAACTATACTGAACTTTGTAGAATTTATTATTAATAAAGTATTCAAAATTCTATTTTTACCCTCCAACATTTATCTAATGCCGTCCCACAGAATTACGATTAGTAATTATTAATCCCAGTAATTGACTGCAGTTGTTACTGTATATATAGAATCCTTTTAAAGGGTTAGTTTACCCCAAAAATTAAAATTATCCCATAATTTACTCACCCTCAAGCCATGTAAATTACTTTCTTCTTTCAACCAAACATAATCGGAGTTATATTAAATAATATCCTGGTTCTTCCAAGATAATGGGAGTGAATAGAGCTTTTGAAGAGTTTTTGAAGCTTCAAAAAGTGCATCCATCAATCATAAAAGTAATCCATACGGCTCCAGGGGGTTAATAACTGCCTTCTGAAGCGAAGCCATGCGTTTTTGTTAGAAAATATCCATATTTATAACTTTATAAACTATAATCACTGGCTTCCAGTTACACAATGGTTTTGATGTGACTTTGTGTGGAATTTTTTTTGTGTCAGAAGCAAAACCAGACAATTTGTATCTAAAATGTAAATTACTTGTTAACTTCGTTTATTTAACTGTATTATAATATAAATCTCACATTTGCTAAATGCCTTTTGGGGACAAAAAGCATTTGCTTGTGTGATAGCATTAGCTTATTGCTTAACTATATCGTTATAATAAATATAAAAATCAGGAACTCATTATTAAGGCATTGCTTTCCCCCCATAACTTAATTTTTGGGGGCATTTTTGTTGATTTTGATGTCATCATTCAGCTTGGTGTGTTTGAGTAGAGGGGGGAGCGGGACTAATTAGCATATTCATGATGTAGGCTATAAAGAGTTACAGTCAAGCTTTTTTAGGCATAGGTCAATTATTTTCACAGGGGGGAAAAAACGTTTAAATTAGTCATTTTGATTATCAAAGATGATCAATTATTGACTGCAGGGGGACTTTATTTATATTGCATTATTTTTGTCAATAAATATCCACATTATATGATATTGTTTTATATGGTATCATCATGGGACTACAATGTTCATAATAATACAGATAAGTGAAATTCAGGCCTATAATGATTAAAACAAAATAAAACAGAATCTATCTAGGCTATAGGCTACTTCATAGTAATACCATGGTACTTTTAGGGACTTTTGTTAGTGCTTTCTCATTCTTCAGCTAATGACTAATTTTGTTTTCTTGAAATACTTATTTAGGAGAAGAAAAAAAACCTGATTACTCATTCCTTGACGCTATGGTCATGTCATCCCTATTGCAAAGGGCAAATATTCTAGTAAACTATCAAACTGGTAACAGATCGTGTTGTCGGTAGTTTAGCCTTTTTAAATGGATTTTTATGGGCGTCGTGCTCGTGACGCGATGCCACAGACTGTACAAACAAAACTGCTATGCGGCAAGAAAGCGTCAGCATCCAGTCCAGCGTCGCGCTCGCTGGCAGTGTTGATAAAGGGGCGATTAGCCTGACATGAAAGATGCCATTACAAACAGCAAAAGAACAACTGCAGAGCCTTGGCAAGAAGAAGACGAGCTAAAAGAAGCGTGGTGCTTCAGTTCAGTTCTGAGAGAATGATTGACGTGACGTGAGGAGAGGATGGGCGGGGCCAGAAATGATGTCAATCATGTAATGTTGATGCTACAGCTCGCGATGCTTCTCATCACTCACACGCGACGCCGCTGCCCCAGGTGAACACAAAGTGCTGAGGACAACGTAAACAAGGTAAAGTGCTCTACACTAAATGTCAACTTATGAAATCAGTTCAATCAAACTTTTACAAATCAGTTTTGTTAATGCTTAAGTTGTGTTGTTATCTGGTGATGATATCTGAATATCTCAGATTTCATGTCAATGAAACGCAATTTTTAATATAGCCATGCTACAAAAGGACAGTATTGTACTTTATGTACAGTATGGCACTTATTTTTAAATTAAGAAATAGACGTAAAAATTAAAAATAAATATCAAAAAACTTTTTTAGGCATGTAGTAGGCCTACCATAGTACCATGTTATTCTTCAGAGTACCCTGGAGTGCCCTATAAATACTATGGTAAGTTTCAGTGCTATGGTATATGAAATTATGCCTGATACTATCACTGTACCATGGTTCCACAGTCATAGTACGATTTGTAAAAGAAGTGTACAGAAAGTACTTTGTTGAATGCCATTTATGGTACACCAAAATATACCATACCATATTGATATACCATGGTATTTGCATTTTAAAAAGAATACTAAAGAATTAGCATGGTATATGCCCAAAAATGTCATTGCCATGGTACTATCTTTAAAAAAAATAAACATTGTTCATGATATTTTGTCCTCAAAAACATGGTAATCCCATGGTACTTGTAGTTACCTCTGTTGTTGTGTTTATCTCTGACGTGTTTCTCTTCTGTGGCCGCTGAAGTTGTTGTAGTGTCTGTAATAATAAGTTGTGTCTCCCTCTTTAAATGTTGCTAAGGCTGTGTTTGTATCCTTAGGACACCGCAAAGCGTGCTCGTTTCGCGCTGTAGTTCACGACCACCAGCTACATTTTTCTGTAGGTCTGAAAGTATGTGAAAAATGTGGGCTGTCGTAATTGCCCACCATATGGAAAAATATTTTAAAGACTACTGAAAACTCACTGAATAGCTAGTGTCCATTCCAGACCTTTTATTTATTTATTTATAGCCCCTAAATTTGTTCTATTTTATTTTTTATGTGTTGGTATATGTTCAAAAACACCTGATAAACCAAAAATGTGGCACCACTATGGTACATTTGGGTACTTTTTTGTTAGTGTGTTCTCCCTGATACAAAAAAGTACCTTATTATTACCACAAAATATGCATGGAGAAAACATGTTTTTTTGTCATCTACCACGATGGGAATTCTATGAAGTACCTTACATTGACTTTTAAATACCGTTGCATATGAACATGCTAATCAAACAGTTCAGTAGCACATGGTACTAAAGCTTATTAGGTTTTCTTATTAGGAGTCACTGAGACATAGTTTATGGTGTAGAGCGGTTAGTTATATATGCACGAGAGGAACATGGAAAGTTATGTTTCATGTGAATAGATGCCATTGAACAGGCTCCTAGAAGATCCCTCTCTGCCAGCAGGGGTTAAATAAGCTGTCATTGATGAAATTCATGTGTATATACATTCACGGCCAATAAATTACATGTGATCATATGAACGTGTAGCTGTAGGATGAAGAGTCTACTGTGAAAATGATGATATTGAGTAGTAAATACTGAACACTTGAAATTACTCGTGTTTTCTTAGGTTTATATATATATATATATAGAGAGAGAGAGAGAGAGAGAGAGAGAAAGAGAGAGAGGGAGAGATACTTTATTTTTGTGGAATATCAAATTTTCACGCCCCAAGTTGTTACTGTTAAAACTATGACTAATGTCTGTGTCATTGTAATGAGAAGATTATGTCTGAGCAGAGGTGACTGTAGAAGATGAGAAGTTGATTATGAGACAGAGATTTTTGTGACCGTATTAAACTAATGGCAGTGCTCGACTGATGAGGACAAAGCGTAAAGTTATGATGCAATTTAACCTCTCACGCATCAAACCACTATGATTTTTATTTAGCCTAACTGTTTGTTAAGTAGTTTGCCTGTTTTCATTTTAGGTGCCTAAAATTTCATGTATTTTGAATTTTCTTTTCACATAATGAAATAACTTAAACTCAAATCAATATTTCATATCTATTAATGTATTTATTGGGTAAGTAGCCATGTTAAAAGGTGGGTAATGTGCAGTAAAATAAAAACCTCTCCATCTCACTTTATTTTCCAATACATTCCTGCTGACTGTACAATTTACACTAATTGTAGGCTCTTTCTACATCCATCAAATTGTCCATTAACCATATCTCTCTCCATTTCTTCCTGTGTCCACTTCAGTCTCGTTCAGATTGTGTGTGTCCATGCATGTGTGAGGTGTTCTGGGGTCAGGATGGACGTGGAGGAGACCGATGCAGGTCAGATGGACGCAGTGGCCCCAGAAGAAGAGCCACCAGCTCCCAAACGCAGCAGAGGACGACCTCGCAAACAACCACAGGTCAGAGAGATGCAATGATGGATGGATGGATGGATGGATGGATGGATGGATGGATGGATGGATGGATGGATGGATGGATGGATGGATGGATGGATGGATGGATGGATGGATGGATGGATGGATGGATGGATGGATGGATGGATGGATGGATGGATGGATGGATGGATGGATGGATGGATGGATGGATGGATGGATGGATGGATGGATGGATGGTTGGTTGGTTGGTTGGTTGGTTGGTTGGTTGGTTGGTTGGTTGGTTGGTTGGTTGGTTGGTTGGTTGGTTGGTTAGATAGATACTAAATAAATTGAGTTAAACCAAGTGAATTGATTCCCTCAGGAGCCTGTTGAACCCTCAGCTCCTAAGAGGCCGAGAGGAAGACCAAGAGGCAGTAAAAATAAAGGCCAGCGGGTCACAGCCAAAGTAAGACAACTTGCTGGAGTGCACTTCAACTTAAGCTCACTGATTCTTGTTCAGACATATAACATGCGCTCTCTCCTTCATCTGCTTTTGGATGCAGGTTGAGCCACTGAGAGAACGAAGACCTCGAGGTAGACCACGAAAATGGGTGAGGATCACACACTTTCCTTCAAACTGTAGCATACTGTACGACATGTTAAATTAGCAGATGATTAACTCAAATATAACAGAATTTACATTCTAGAAATATACTTTTTTAAGCTTTCAGCATTTAGAAATGGTCTGGATAGACTAGTGGAGCATTTCTCCATTGTTTATCATACTCTTTCAAAAGAGTACAGGATCCCAATAACATGACCCCTTTTAATATGAAATCAAACATTACCCTATTTACTTGATTAGATATTAATGTTAAGTGCATATGATTCCTTTATTCTTGCTTGTTAAATATCCTGTTTCACTATTTATGTGTTGAGTTGGCAGAAATTATTTTTTTTCCTCACCTTCTTGTTCTCTCTAATTTATAGCCTCAGAAGACCATTCATCAGGATGAAGAGCAGGTAAAAAACAACATATATATGCTTATTATATATATATTTATATGCTTATTATCAATGTTGAAAACAGTTGTGCTGCTTTATATTTTTATGGAAACATTTTTTTCAGGATTTTTTGATGAATAGAAAGTTCAAAAGAACAGCATTTATTTAAAATAGATTTTTTGAAACATTGTTTTTGCTGTCACTTTAATGCATCAATTCAATGCATCCTTGCTGAATAAAAGTATTAATTTCTTTAAAAAATATATAAAAAATGGTCGTTTAATAAAGAAAGAGACATTTAATTGCTTGTCTACAGTTACAATGCTCACAGAATACAAGTGTTCATATAAATGTTTAAATTTAAAGTGGGAAAGACTCGAATTAATAATGAAACTCGATTAGTTGAGTCGATTATTTTCATTATCCGTCATATTGATTCGTTTTCTGCAGCCCTGCAACCCATAAAAAACGAAATGAAAAGAACTAAATGAATAGTAGTGCATGAGAATCATCTCATTCCGTTAAACACTTAACCTGATAAACCTGTCAAAGTAGCTGGTCTTTTTTTAACTGAAACCCAGAAATGTGTTCAGAAACCGTTTAGAAACTCCCCGTTACTCAAACAATTCACAGGTTAGAACAGAACTAAATGACTCAGTGAGTTTTAGGGAAATCCAGCACAGCTCCTTACATTTCTTGGTTTCCTGTCCCAACTGTCGTGATTCTCAGGTCACGCACACACACATTCCTCATGCGTTCTCTGTCCCCTGCACCTAGACTGCTGAAGGGGCGGAGTCAACAGAAGACCCGCCCACTCAGACTCCGCCTGCTGCGTTAACATCACAGGAGAGCGACTAGAACTACCTCACTGATGACTTTGATACTTCGTCAGGGGTAATTCTCCATCTCAACTGCCTTCATGTACACTGTAAAAAATGAAAACGTGCCAGTCTGCCAAAATCAGACATGCATGCATTTTCAAAAGGTACCCTAAAATCTAAAATAATCATTTTATCACATCATCTTTTCATTTATCATGGATTCTTAGTCAACAAGAATTTTAAGTTGAACTGCTTTGCTTTCTTAAAACACGTTTTTGCGCACAATTTTGGTGGCCAGACACCGTAGTATGTCTTAAAGCCCGTTCACACCATGAACAATAACTATAATGATAACCCTATTAGCGCCCACACCAGCAGACACTGCAGTTTTGTCGTCTGCCAATTTAATGCTCAAGCTCTTTAAAGCAGGATGGATTCTGAATGGCTGTCAATGTTGTTATCGTTCTGGAAGAAAAATGGTTCTGAAAGTGATTCCAACGATACGTTTCTCTGTGCCGTTATCGTTGTAGTTGTGGTGTGAACTCTGCTATTCTTTTATATTTAGATTTTTTTTTACAACTAAATCTTTATTTTTATCATTATAGTTATTGTCCTTGGTGTGAACTGGGCTTTTATCACAACAAAAAACATGAACTTGTTTTGTTCAAGACATTTATTTAATGTTCAAGATCATGGGATTTAAAAATCAGTGCACCACAAAATCATCTCGGTGTATGGATGATGCCTGATGATGGGTTATATAAAGTTTGTTTAATCATGTACTTCTCAGGATTCTGGAAACATTATATTACCAAAGCTTGAAATTACTCATCATTTTAATGTTGAAGCATTTGTAATGATTAATATTTTAATGTATACTTTTTCATTGGGTAACCCTTTACAATAAGGTTCATTAGTTAACTACCTTAGTTAACATGAACTAAGAATAAACAATACTACTATAGCATTTATAAATCTTAGTTAATATTAGTTAATATTAATTATTTCAGCATTTACTAATACAATATTAAAATCAAAGGTTGTATTTGTTAACATTAGATAATGCACAGTGTGAACTAACATGAACAGCTCTATTTTGATTAACTAACATTAACAAAGATTAATAAATTCTGTAACAAATGTATTGCTCATAGTTAGGTCACACATTAACTAATGACTCTTATTGTAAAGTGTTACCTTTTATTGTTTTAGTTTAATGTTTACAGTGGAATGAATAGATTCTATCGTGTCTGTTTACACCAAACAGAAATAATGACTTCATCAGTGATGTAAATGGTCAACAACAATCATTATAATTGTAATTCAGTACCTCAACACCAGAAACCTCAGTGAATTTGTTTGCTCACTCTACACAATGGGTCTTTTGTCATTTGTTACAGTGAAATGCATATATTGTCAATGCAGACTTTGGAACGTTATTGTTTTGGCACTATATTTTCACAATTAGCTTCTTTTTTTTAAACGTCCAATCTATTTTTTACTTCTCTGAATTGTGTTATTGCGCTGATATGGGGGTGATGTTTACAACATGACTGATGTTTAAAGCATCTCCAATACACAATACAGTTGTGTAACATATTACAGTTCATATACTGCAAAATGCTCTTAAAACAGATCAAATGGTTCTTAAAATTCATTTCAAGAACAAACTTTTTTTTCTTATGAGGAATTTTTTTATGTGAAGTCAACCATGCATTGTTCAAAGGCATCATGGTATATAGTGAAGTTGCGTATTAAACATTTGACAGCGTGCCTCATAAATACAGGCTCAGGTAACTTTCTTACCTCTTTTCTACATTCCTCAAAGGCCAGTAATGCTGTTTGTGCAGTCTTATGTTCATGAATAAAGTTACTTATAATCCATCAGTTATTGTCTTTATTATTATGTCCAAAAATGACTAGTTTTCAAGAACACACATGCACGTGTCATAGTGTAAATATCCTTTTTATTATGTCCTTCATTGTCATAAAAGTTAAAAACGTCTTTAAAATGATCTACCGCTGGTTTGTGGTGCACAGAGGATTATTACATCTACACACACACGTAAATCTTGTGTAATCAGTCAATGCAGACTCAGAGACAGAACATTTGTGTTTCAATGAACAGTAAAGCTCATATCACATGGAAGATCTTTATAATACGGTCTCACTGATGTCATGTCTGACAGTTCATCACAATTTAAATGAAACAAATGTAACTTTAATGCTGAGATTCTCTTCATGGGAAAGTACAGGTGTGTACTAGCAAAATTAGAATATCATGCAAAAGTTCATTTATTCCAGTAATTCAACTTAAAAGGTGAAACTAATATCAGCTATGAAAACCTTTTCACAATATTCTAATTTTGAATTTGGGATTTTCATAAGCTGTAAGCCATAATCATCAAAATTTTAACAAATAAAGGCTTGAAATATCTCATTTAGCATGTAATGAGTCTATATAATATATTAGTTTCACCTTTTAAGTTGAATTACTGAAATAAACTTTTGCACCATATTCTAATTTCTCAAGTGTAATTCCTTTTAGTAAACATCAATTCACAGATCGCTTTCATCTGTGAATAAATAATAAATCGTGTGGTTCTCTCATTCACCAAACTAATAGATTTCTCACATACAAAAGTTGCATTTGGATTCCCTTCTTAAAAATAAATAATCTGCATAACTGATTATCTTATCAGTCATTCAGATTCAAGTAACACAGTGAGCCTCATCCAGTGTTTCTATCATTGTTTGCTCAATTGTCGCATTATGCAGCAATTTATGACAAAATGTTTTAAAGGATTTACAGAGACATTTGTCTTGCTCATGTTTCATGAATGAGGCTCAAAATTATTCTTATTACACCTAGAGATTATCTATGAAAATAAGTCCCTGTTGCATGAGTGTTCATACAGTCGGACAGATCCAGAGGACTTTTGCATTGAAGTACTTTTTTTTTTTTTAAATCACGTGTCCTTAAAATGTATAATGTCTTATTCGTCAGTGAGTGCACACCGTAAAAATTATTCATGACATTGTGTATTTGTTGATCTCAGTGCTGCAGATTGTAACTTTGGCTTAGCAATTATTAATTAAAAAGGCAGCAGTTAACACACACTTTTTTACAGTGTACTATACTGTACCAAATGTCAATGCAAATATTCCTGAATCCCAGTTGTCCAGATTTGGTGTCCCTCTGTTCCTGTGCAGCGTGTGTGTGTCGTCATGCATTAATGGCGTCGGCCACGTCAGTGAAAACAAGTCGGCTGGGCTTTTGAGTAGTTCCCTGACTTGTGGTCAGTGTCTGTGGCGGGAAAGAGAGAGTGAAAGTAAGTGAATATCATACGACATTGACGGAAGAATATTATAGAATAGAATTAATACACATTTAAACCTAATTATACGGTGTACTATTGCACAAATATCAATTTGCAAAATGTAATGAATTGTGTTGACAGTATGAGAATGAGACTACTGAGCCAGGACACAAATGGACGAGTGTTTAAAGGTGGATTCAGTCACAGCTGCTGTTTGATGAAGATTAATAGTGATATTAACATATGGACGTATGGATAAACATATTTACAGTGATGGATACTTTACCACAAATAACAAACCACATGGCCTTGTGTCAGAACTTAAGAGAAATGAGAATGTAGAAACTGAAATTAAGATAAAGCATTTAATAATAATAATAATAATAATAATATGGTAGAAATTATTTTTGAAAGATACCCCATGTTGTCTGTCTGTCTAACATTCTATTGTTCGATCATTGTATCTATCTATCTATCCATCCATCCATCCATCCAACATTCTATTGTTCTATCATTGTATCTATCCATCCATCCATCCAACATTCTATTGTTCTGTCATTGTATCTATCCATCCATCCATCCAACATTCTATTGTTCTATCATTGTATCTATCCATCCATCCAACATTCTATTGTTCTATCCATCCATCCATCCAACCAACATTCTATTGTTCTATCATTGTATCTATCCATCCATCCATCCATCAAACATTCTATTGTTCTATCATTGTATCTATCCATCCATCCAACATTCTATTGTTCTATCATTGTATCTATCCATCCATCCAACATTCTATTGTTCTATCATTGTATCCATCCATCCAACATTCTATTGTTCTATCATTGTATCCATCCATCCAACATTCTATTGTTCTATCATTGTATCTATCCATCCATCCAACATTCTATTGTTCTATCCATCCATCCATCCAACCAACATTCTATTGTTCTATCATTGTATCTAATCATCCATCCATCAAACATTCTATTGTTATATCATTGTATCTATCCATCCATCCAACATTCTATTGTTCTATCATTGTATCTATCCATCCATCCAACATTCTATTGTTCTATCATTGTATCCATCCATCCAACATTCTATTGTTCTATCATTGTATCCATCCATCCAACATTCTATTGTTCTATCATTGTATCTATCCATCCATCCAACATTCTATTGTTCTATCCATCCATCCATCCAACCAACATTCTATTGTTCTATCATTGTATCTAATCATCCATCCATCAAACATTCTATTGTTATATCATTGTATCTATCCATCCATCCAACATTCTATTGTTCTATCATTGTATCCATCCATCCAACATTCTATTGTTCTATCATTGTATCCATCCATCCAACATTCTATTGTTCTATCCATCCATCCATCCATCCAACATTCTATTGTTCTATCATTGTATCTATCCATCCATCCATCCAACATTCTATTGTTCTATCATTGTATCTATCCATCCATCCAACATTCTATTGTTCTATCATTGTATCTATCCATCCATCCAACATTCTATTGTTCTATCTATCCATCCATACAGAAATAACAAATTTATTTTAAAATCAGGAATGTATGCCCTAACAATTATGATATTATTTGCTGGTATGTTTAGCCTGCTTCAGCCCGTGTGGTGTTGTACTCTTACTTTGGAGTTTGGTCCTGCTGGGCTTCCGTCTCGTCCGTGATCCAAGAGTTCCTGCTCTAGATCATCCTGTTCTTCAGCTGGATCAAAGTTATACATGGGCATCAGCTGGTGTCTCAGTTTCTCCAGCCTAGAGAAGAACACAACACAGCTTCTATGTGGGGAAACATCAGAGGCCAAACCTGTCTTTTAGCCTCGTATTAAATATTCACTGTAGAACCTTCGATTTTCAAGGCTGTAGTGAAGCGATACAGGAATGCACATCGTCTTACCTTTTCTTTTTCCGGATGTACAGAAGCTGGTAAGGAAAAGAAAAATGTTATGCATAAATGTTATGTAAGACACAAATGTTACATAAATTCACATATTTCATTCTAAATCAATTCAAACAAACAGAATGATATAATAAAAGACCAAATAATTTCATCACAAAAGAGAGTGTTACATTTTCAATGTGTTTATCTGCTTAATTTTGTCAACCTTTAGAAATACACAAGCATATACAATACCGTTCAAAAGATTATGTTTTCGAATGATTTATTTGTTCAAAAATTATAATTAACTGTTTGACTGGATTTTAAAATAAAATGTATTCCTGTGATGCAAAGCTGTCCTCCGTGTCACATGATCCTGCCTAACATGTTTGTGGAAGCCATGATTTATTTTCCTCACCACTACAACAGCCAGGCCAATGACTGTGATGATGCCAAAGGGAACGAGCACCATTCCCATCCCAGCGCCTTCCACCGACGCGACGGGCAGCTGCGTGGAGTTCAGGCCCGTCCCGTTGGCGGACCACGTGATCCTGGACGTGACGTTCTCCGGCTCAGTTCTGGGCTCTCCTGAGCTTGTGAGAACAGGAGTGAAGGTGGTGAGGGGGAGGGTGGGCACTGGGAATGGGCTCAGGGTTTGGGTGGACGTCAACAACTGGGGTTTGGTGGTGGTCAGAGACATGGTTGTTGCAGGACGCCGGCGTGGAGGCGAGCCGAGTGTGTTTTGAAGGCAACCCTACTGGGATTCAATCCTCCAATGGGCGGCAGCCATGATGCGCTCACGGTGTTCCTGAACTCCTGCAGGAATCCTGTGGAGGAACATACTCAATGTTGGGTCGAATTTGGCTTTGTTCTGAAACATGGTGAGTTAACAAACTCCCTACATAGGCTGTTTACACAGCAAAGTCCTTAACACTGCACAGTGTTTATATAATCCACACTCAAAGAGTGTTATAATCTGACGCAGTGTTAAAGTTAATGAGATAATTAAGTGAATAATTGAGTGATTGAACATTATTGAAGACACCTGATGTTAACAAGCAGAATCACTGAAGGAGAAAACTGTCATTTTTCGTTTTAGTTGGGCTCTTGACCCTTAAATCATTAACTTTAGATTGTGTTTGGCTGCTGTATCTGAGTTATAACAGCCAGATGAACAAATAGAAAAGGTAATTTGATGGTGTTGGTTGTGTTTTAACATAATCATTATTACACAATCATTTGACCTGAATCACTGAACTCATATAGAGCCCAATTTCCAAGTTAAGTTTACTTTATTAATTATAATCAGCCTGTGAATCTCAACAATGGTGATAATTATAAAGCATGTTGCAGTGCATTCTGGGTGCCATCAATCAAAACTCATTCATGGCTCCCATCATGCATTGCTGCATGAATAAATAATGAGCTTATGTTCAGAGGTGATCTGTTTGTCACCATTGCTGAGATTCATACGCTAATTCTTCATGTCTGTGTGTGCCTACATAACATTTTCTTTTAGAAGTTATTTTTTGTAATTGATTTGATCATTTGGATTTCATTGAAAAGGCTCAAAACGGTCAAATAGCTGTTATGTTAAAACACAACCAACACCATCAGATCACCTTTTTTTCTTTGTTCATCTGACTGTCATAACTCAGTTAAAGTAAGCAAACAAAAGCTAAAGTTAAAAATGTACGGTAAGGGTCAAGAGCCCAACTAAAACACACGCTGACATTACAGTTTTCTCCTTCAGTGATTCTGCTTTCATCAGGTGTCTTCAATAATCCTCAATCATCACTCAATTATTCACCTAATTATCTCAATAACTTTAACACTGGGGATTTTGCAGTGTAGGGGTCCATGAAAAACACAAAAACTGAAGAAAATTAATATATTTATTTTATTTTTGTATTTCATATTTTTGTTCTTTAATTTTGACATTGTTTCATTCTTCTTTCAAAATAATGGGGTTAATCATGGTTTAATTCAATTGATAGCCATAGATTTGTTTCTTTTCAGGTTTATTTACATTAAAAAATATTATACTGGTGTGTAATAAAAAAGAAACAATCTAACCTAATAGAAACATGTTTTCCAGATAATATTTTACACACTTAATTATATTTTTATTTTTAACAGTATAAATTTATACATGAAAACAACTGCTTTTTATACTTTAGTAAGAGATCCCTCTCGTCATATTTGGCATGAATAGCATTACTTGCATGAAGCAAGCGAACAATTGATTCCACTCTCATTTACCGTTTACTCATTAAGCATAAAAATACAAATACTGGAGAAAACGGTCCATTAAAAAAATATATATATATATATATATATTATATATATATTTTTCAGTACTGATTGAAAAGTTTTTGGTAAAAAGATTTTACTTTTTTTTTTTTTTTAAAGAAGTCTCTATAATGCTGCATTTATTTGCAGCATTATTTGACACATGATCCTTCAGAAATCATTATAATATGATGATCTGCTGCTCGAGAAACATTTATGATTATTATCTGTTAAAAACAGTTGTGCTGATAATATTTTTGTGGAAACCGTGAAACATTTTTTCAGGATTATTTTATTAATAGAAAGTTGAAAAAGAGCAATAATTATTTGAAATAGAAATCTTTTGTAACATTTTAAATGTCGTTACTGTCACTTTTGATCACTTGTAAAGCATCCTTGTTAAATTAAATTATTAATTTCTTTCAAACTCTCTGAAAAGAATGCGATTTGGTCAAATGAGAAGTGCTAAACTCAACGAGAAGCATTTTCTTGACAAGTCTTTTTTCTTTATAAATTTCTGAGATTGAACCAATAAACTTGGTTTATTTGAACTCAAGTTCAAATTATTACTTTATTGTCCCCAATGGGGGAATGTGTTGTGCAGCAGATAGTATAATACAAATCACACACACACTACAGAGATTGGCTACTTTGCAGGCATAGTTAAAAACAATAAAAACAGTAAACAATCAATAAATATATGTCGATAAGTTATATATGGTTCTTGAAAGCACCCAATCAATTAGAAACAGTTTGTGTGTGTGTGTGTGTGTGTGTGTGTGTGTGCGCGCGCGTGTGTGTGCGCGCGCGTGTGTGTGTGTGCGCGCATACAAACCCTGTGGACAACATATGGATGTGTGAACTTTTAAGATACTGTTGGCAAACCGCACGTTTCCTTCCACACTACAACCGTTAGGATCCGTGTGTGTGTGTGTGTGTTTGTGGATGTGGGGGCTGGAGGCAGGAACGAGACTCGCCGCTTAAAATAGAGAATAGGAGAATCTGCTGTTGAGATCTCGTGGATGTGTGAATGAGAATGTAGAAATCTCCTAAACCGCAGACTGACTCCATTCACAAAGAACTTCTCATGCTGTTAAAGGGGCATGTCAGAAAATAAAAGTCGGTTATTGTTGGCTCACCTTCATAACAAAACAAATCCAATGAATATTTCAAGCCCTATGATATCTTGGTGAAAATTTTATTTATATTTCAGTCTGTTCCTCACACAAAGCTATTGTATGACTTAGTTCAGAGGACTCAGAATATTGTGCATGAGTCATATACTTTTATGAGATTTTCATCCAGTAAAAAAAAAATAAAAAAATTATACGGGTTTGGAATTACAGACCATGTAGATATGACCATTTTGAAAAATATAGCTTGATGAACACAAATATACAAGACTTTCGAAACAAAGATGAACAGCTTTTGGTGGCATGAATCAACTTAGTTTCTAGAATTAAAAATTTGACATGTAGGCTACAGTTAAAAAGTGTGTTGTGTAGTTTTACTCTCAAAATACCCCTGTTTGGGGTCAGAAAGATTTTTTTTTTTGGAAGAAAGATACTTTTATTCAGCAAAAACACATTACTTTGTTTAAAAGTAACAGTAAAGACAATTAAATTTTTTACAAGATTTCTATTTCAAATAAAGGCTGTTCTTTTAAACTTTCTATTTCCTGAGAAATAATAAGCAACACAACTTTTGCAACAATGCAACATTGATAATAATCAGAAATGTTTCTTAAGCAGCAAATCTTCATATTAGAATGATTTCTGAAGGATCATGTGACACTGAAGATGTAGAAGAAATTGATGCTGAAAATTCAGCTTTGATCACAGGAATAAATTACTCTTTAAAATATATGTAAACAAAATACATTTTAATATTTTAAAAATCTAAATGCAGCCTTGGTGAGCATACTTCTGTGATTACAGACAAACAGTAGTGAACAGTAGTGTATGTATGAAAATGTGTTTGAATATAAATTATATATTATTTCACAAAGCTTGTAAAAAAAAAAGGATTTCACATCAAAATAAAGCTTATTTTTATGACAAAACCATATTCAGGGTTTTACTATTTATTTTACGATTAAAACATTCTCCTTACTGTAATATAAAAAGAAAATTAATAAATTACATATTTTTTTAAATGAAAATTATTTATACATAATAATGGTAGACTGTAAAAAATTTTTTTTGCTGATTTAAATAATATTTTTTTAAATAATATTAATTAAAAACAATTCAATTAAAATAATGAAAATTTGGCTTGACAATTTTTAACGGAATTAGCATGAATATTAACTGTCACACTGACAAATATCTTAAAGGTATAATTCACCCAAAAGTCTTACAAGTCTTCTTTTGTGTTCTGCAGAAGCAGGTTTAGAACAAAGGCGAGTTTTTTTATTAATTTTTTTTATTCTGAGTGAAATTTAAATTGGACTTCTTTTGATGAATTCACCCATAATTCTCCTTAAAGTGCATGTGTGTGTGTGTATGGCCGTGTGTGTGTGCGTGCGTGCGAGTGTATGGGCGTGTGTGTGTGCGTGTGTATGGGTGTGAGTGTGTGTGTGTGTGTGTGTGCGAGTGTATGTATGGGCATGTGTGTGTGTGGGCGTGCGTGCGTATGGGCATGAGAGTGTGTGTGTGTGTGTGCGTGAATGGGTGTGTGCGTGCGTTTGTGTGCATGTGTCTGTGTGTGTGTGTGTGTGCGTATATGGGTGTGTGTGCGTGCGTTTGTGTGCATGTGTCTGTGTGTGTGTGTGTGTGTGTGTGTGTGTGTGTGCGCGTGCGTGTGTGCGCGTGCGTATGTGTGCGAGTGTATGTATGGGTGTGTGGGTATGGGCGTGCGTGCGTGTGTATGGGCGTGAGTGTGTGTGTGTACGTGTGTGTGTGTGTGTGTGTGTGTGTGTGTGTTTGTTTTGTTGCCGTTATACTTCTATCCTCCCTGCAGCAGTAGGTGTCGTGGCAGGATGTGGGTACGAGAGTGGCACAGAGAAAGACAGTGAGATACTCTACCTAGGAAAGCAAGTACCCAGAAACACGGTACACGTTGAAAGACGTGCGTTTCGTAAGAGATTCACAGATGTCATCTTGCTTGCTCTCGCTGTTTCTCTCTCTCTCTTATTCTCTCACTTTCTAACAACAGGCCTGAGGCCACCTGCAGCTGAGACGCTGAACCTTTCTGGTACATTCATTCACACACTTGCTGAATTTATATGATCATATAAGTAAGGCAAACATCAAATGCTCATACTTAGTGATTTGAACAAACCCCAAACACTAAGAATTAAAAGAATGTGCAGTTGTGAAAAGTGCTAAAGTGATCGGACTTTTCAAAAAAAAATTGGATGATAAAACAGGGGGAAAAAAATACGACATACTTACATTGAAGTAACTACCCAGAATACCACAGCAACTACTTATCAGAACCGAACCAGTGTTATTTTAGTTAGCATTATAGTATTAATTAGTTTTTAATTTTTAGTTTAGCTTAAGTATTAGTACTTTAGTCATGTTCTCTTGTCATCTTTATTACTTTTAGCTTTTTTTCTATAGCTATAATTCATTTTTATTTAAATTTTAGTCAAATTTATACTTTAACTTAAACATATTCCAGCCAGTTGCCAATGCAACATTTATTTGCAACAATTCTTGTATTTTTTTTCCCATCTACTAATTTTATTTTATTTTATTTAAATAACCAAAAAAAGATTTTACCAAACAATATTTCAGGCTGCTTATCTTTGTTTTCATCCTGAAACTTACATTTTATATTATTTATTTAGTTTGAAAACATTTCAGAATATATATATATATATTTTTTTTATATATATTTTATTATTAGTTCTTCTTGTAATTAATAAAAAAGGGGTGAATGTAGTAAAAGCATGGTAAAACCATGGTAACATTCAAAAGTTTTTTTTTTTTTTTTTTTTTTTTTTTAATGTGCACATTCACTGAGAAGTTTACAATCGGTTACAATATAAAAATCTTAAATTATGACTTGTTTTATAAGCTTAATTTCCACTAAGTTCCCGGGAATAAATCAGGTGTGTACAGTTTTTAATGCATTAAAAGGGTTAACAACACTGGTCAGAACACCCCATAGCAATGCCCTAGCAACTACCTAGAACACCTTAGCAACTAATCACGCCACTTTAAAACATAGACCACAAACAATCATCTCAACTTGTCCCTCGTTGACCAGATCTTTCCAGGAATGCACTTAACAATAGTGTAGGGGTCCAAACTGGAGGATTTAAAAGCCAAAATGTGCAGCTTACATATTTTCTTTCATGCACTTTAAATAATTATTCAATGCATAAAGTGTTATTTGAGTTGTAAAGTCTAAATCATCGTATGCATCAATTCCTGGATGAAGTTTGCTCTATGTAAACACTACTGATATCACATCTCTTTTGCACGCATTTTTACCGGCTTTACGTTGTCATCACAGGAGTCATGGTGTATTATAAGACATAACTTTGCATCGGTAAGCAAATCTCATGATTTTATTTTACATTAACATTTACAGTGTTGTGAATGCTGTACTTTCAAAACAGCCAAAATAAGTATGTATTCAAAAACTTCCCTGGCGAAATCCATTGCTCAGACTTCCATTGCAAGCACAATCCTGTAAATGTGATTTAGTTTGTTTATAATAGTCAACAAACTACATGTGTTTGACTTTCTGATGTTTTTCCCTGTCAAAAAAAGGACATTCAAACACAGGAGACAAGAATATCTGCAGCAGATCCCAGTAATCTGTGTATTTGGGTGGTGTTTATCAATGATTAACTTCTTACATAATCATTTAGACTGTGAAAGCTCTGTCTCGTCAATGTGTAAACAGTCTGCACGCTTAATGAAGAACATGTTAGTCCTCCGGCCAATCAGAACGCTTCAGGCTTTCTTAAGCCTGCCTCCTTGACCAATCAGAGGCCACCACAAGACAAAGATAGACACACCAACAGACACCAAAATAAGGTGCCTGCTCCTGTGCCTTATCAGTTATTATAAATCTGTTTTTCTGCATTGATTGAATTCCATAGTGCATTTAAAGAGTTTAAAATGAGTGTAAATAAGATGAAATCTGATTAGAAAATGTTTTCTATTGTCACAAGCTGCTAATATGAGAGATACAGACCTATTCATGGAGAAATGTGCCCACGGACGATGTCCTTCCAAGGTTTTCCAGGCAGCCGATGGAAAAAAAGGAGAGGGAATTTCTCCTTTCACCCCTCCTCCTCCTCCGTTCCTCAGCTAGAACAGACCAGATGAGAGGCTGTAAATGTAAATGTTTTCCCCCTCTGGATCCCAGCATTCACCACATTTCGTCCCACCGTACAAAATCACATCTCATTTTTCTTTCTTTTCAGCTGTTTTCTGTTTTTCTTTCATGTCCTTTTATTCAGAGACAAGACAAGAAGAGCTACAAGGATGCTACAAACCCAAGCTATGTGATCCAGCAACGTCCCTCCTCAGGTCCTGCTCTGCTATTGGCTGGCTGCGGGGCAGCTGAAGGCTGTGATTGGCTCAGCTGGCTGTCCGTCTAGCTTAGCAGGAATGAGGACAGGATTTAATGGTTGGACACAGATGCTGTGAATGTGTCTAGGGAAGAGAGTTCAAATATGTTAACCCCTTGCTGCCTCACCTGTGCATTATTATGTGAACTCAAATCAGACGATGTATGGGTAATGGTTCGGGTCTCAAACACTAATGAAAAGGCATTTTAGTTCATTTTAATCTTAGTTGTTTTATTTAGTCTTAATTAATTAATGTGTCAGGAACATGCAGAGTCAATTCTGTATTCACTTTAAATTAACAAGAATCCTCCCAATTCTCAGATTATTAGATTACATTGTATAATACTTTATCATGCTTATATATACAAATAATTATTATTATTTTTTTTCTCTGAACTTTTCACAGACACGTGTATATATATTTAATAATTTATATATAGCCTACTATTTTTGGGTGCATCTCAAAGAGAAATGTTCAGATCATATTTAATTTAAAGTGTGTGTGTGTGTGTGTGTGTGTGTGTGTGTGTGTGTGTGTGTGTGTGTGTGTGTGTGTGTGTGTGTGTGTGTGTGTGTGTGTGTGTGTGTGTGTGTGTAACACCTACAATAAACTATATAGTGTTGAAAATGAAAATAATCCTACAATGCAAAAATCTATTTTTTATTATTATTCTAACTTCAGTCTCTAAATTAAAGTAAGTAACCCAGAACACCACAGCAACCACTTAGCAACCTGTCAGAACCAGTATTTTAGAAAGGCTTATTATTGAAGAAGAAAAAAACTTTATTGTTGTTATTAATTGAATTATTTCTTTTTAGATTGAATATGATAAGAACATTTCTTCTTGAGATGCACTTAAAAATAGTCCGCTAATGATATATACACTGTAATACACAACACATGTATCCGTGAAAAAGTTGTTTTAGGCTAAATGATGATACAAAAAAAAGTAATTTACCTTCTTATCAAAGACTTTAAAGGCCACACGTCCTGCATCTTGATATGTTTAGCCTCTTTCGTGGTACAGAGCCATAACCCCATGCCTTTACCTGTCAAAACAACATTTTATTATTAATATTATTAAAACGCATTTTATCCAATATGTGTGTTGGTATGCTACCCGCTGAATGTGGGACAACTAATCCTTGATTAAACTGAATTGTTGTCTAAAAATAATCCAAAAGATGGATGGATTATGAATGATGTAATTTTAAAAATGGGCTCAAGACCAAAGCACACCCGTTGACTAATGTTTTGTAACAATTATTAAAATGTGTTCATAGGCTACACAATCTGCAGATGGCGTCGTTATGCTATTTAATACCTCTTCCTGTCAAACGGCGCCTCCTAGTGGTGACAGTGCGTTAGTGCTTATCCGCTGTAATCCGCTTATTTGTCTGTTTATGAAACATAAAGCCAAACTGCTCTCAAATTAACTGTCTAGCATGCTAAGAGGAGTAAAAATAATCCTTAGTTACAAGATATTAAATGTAAGCAACACTCAGTGTACCATATGTTTACTTCATTTGCCCAAGTTTGATTTAATTTGTCCCTTCCAATGATTTTGTATTAGATTTTTCATTGCAAATTATATTATATAGCCTACATAACTTGAGTAAAAAAAAATTGTTAACGTTTGAAAAACGTTTTATTTATTTCAGTCATCTATAATTTTTGTTGTTTATTTACAGGCTACACACCGCAAGCATGACTTGTTTTTAGAAATCAACCTTTTTTCAGTCTTTCTGAGAAGAATACTGTATGTCAAAGGCATTCATTAAAAAACATATTCTTTGAGGACATTTTATTTTCTGCACAGAAATTAATAGTCCTATATCTGACTGCTCATTTCTCAAGTGGCAGTGTTTTTCTCAGACAAGTTATGTTTTACTTTTACATGTTATATAAATTGTAATATGCAGTATCATGTATTAAATAATATACAAAACATATTGATGGTATGATCATGGTAATGAATATGAAAATCATGCAGTATCATGACCCTGTATCATAACATGTTCTTGACAGGTTCAAAGTAGCACATTATATTTTTGTATAAAGAAAATGTAAACTATTTAGGACCGCTAAGATGATTTTGCACTGTGACATAATAATTTTTTTTTTTTTTTTACAAATTATAAGCACACTGTAAAAAGTTATTGTTGGTTTAACATAAAAAGGTAAGTTACCTGGTTGCCTTAATTTTGAGTTCAAAATTAAAAATGTGAGTTAATACAATGAAGGAGATTGGTTTAATTAACATACACTCAAAATATTATGTTATATTAACTACATTAAGTTGATTTGACAAAATATAAAAACTTGTGATAACAAATCATGAAAATAATTCCCTCTTAATTCTCATCATTACCATTAAGTCTAAAACCGACTGTCATTGTGCTATTTGTTCATTCAAAACAATATTTTTCACCAAACAGGATGTTGCTGTGATGTCAGTGCCAAAAGGGAAGCAGAACATTTGTTTCATGTTGCAGATATTCATCACACATTGACCTTGTCGCTTTGATACACTAATAACTCAGGGTTCAAAATCTGGAGAACTAAATAAAGACGTTCTGGATGATTTTACAAAAGCTCCCTCACTGTCATTGCAGGAAAGGTGAAAATGAATGGTTCTTAAAATAATTGCTTTTGTTCCTCAAATGTCTCATTTCAACATTAACATAAGTGTTAAAAATGTCATTTTTGTATTTGCTCATAATACCATGGTATTCTTTGAAGTATCTTGAAATACAATGCAAATTTCATGGTCAGTGATGGTCAACTCAACATTATCACTATCCATGATTATTCAATGGACATGGTACCATTATAATGTTTAACACTTACAAAACAAGTACTAAAATGTACAATATCTCTCATGTACCTCCCCTCAAAACCTTCACAGACAAGGCTTAAGATAGTCCCAGACTAAAATGCATGAGCTGTTTTAACATAAAGCAACTTTCATATAACTTGCATTTAATTTTTTTTAAATATGTCAGTGAGATTGCTTGGTCTCAAGATGCACACCAGTAATGTTTTCCTAAGGCACGTTTATAAAAGACTTAAACAAAGGCCTAATCCTGACTTGCTGATCCTGATCCTGACCCTGTCTGTGAAACCAGGCCTTTATTTAATTGCAAATCCTCATTTCAGCAGCCTTCAAATATTTAGTTTCATTTTCTTTTCTTTTGTTGTTGCTGTATCAGGAGATAGGGGCGAGTTGTCACGTCAAATGTTGGTTAGTTATACAAATTTAAACCTGTAAAGACTTTTATTGTGACTTTTATAGTGTAAGATCATGCATGGCTATTGGGGCATGTTGTCACAGTAGGCCAAATTCTTTAAAACGTCTTTTTTTTTTTTGCTTGACAATATCGGTGGAAATTTTCAACTTCCTAGTCGTGTCTTTAAGATGTGTCAATATACGAAACGGTCTTCCTAAAATAAGCCCATACAGAGAAATACTGCCAGGAGGAAACAAGCGTAACAACTAAAGTCTTCTTGCTCTTGAAGTGTAATTTAACCCCTTAACTGCCCCCCCACCCCCTAAAAAAATAAAAAGAGGAAATGGCTGTAATTCAAGAATGCTTTGGAATAGACCTTTGGTCTTTTTATAAAAAAGACACTCAATTGATTATAGCTGAAGTAAAAGCACTTAAAAAATGAAAGTATGAAAAAGTTCAAATCAAATGTAAATCAAATCAATATCACAAAAATTGAAGTTCCTATGATGAGATTTTTTTTGTTTAGGCGCTATAACAAAAATAGCCACCGGGTGTCAACCATAGGTGTCAGCCACATTCCATTGAATTCTCCTGTTACAAATTAATACATTTCTGTCCAAATATCACTTCTATCACAAAATATGGAACATGATTAACATGAAGATATGTGTTTAGTCAAGAAAATGTTTTGATTATAAAGTAATTCAAATACATTTTGTAATATGAAACCTGAAACCGCTTTAGGGGAGGAGAGCTAAAATAATTTAGAGTACCATTTCCATGGTAACGCAAGGTTCAATTTCAAAACGATTTTCACAGGATGAATTTTGAGTTTGTAAGCTTTCGAGGGTATGGAAGCTTGTTTCCGCCACAGAATAAAACATTTTAAAAGATAATTGCGACTTTTTATCTCACAATTGCGAGTTTACATCTCGCAATTCTGACTTTTGTTCTCGCAATTGCAAGTTTATATCTTGCAATTCTGAGATTAAATGACATAATTGTGGGATAAAAAGTCGCAATTGGGCTTTTTATTTTGAATTCTGTGGCGGAAACAAGCCTCCTTGCGAATGATACCTAATTTACAATGATTACTAATATGTGATTTCAACTTTTTATCTCACAATTGCGAGTTTACATCTCGCAATTCTGACATTTTTTTCTCGCAATTATGACATTTTTCTCGCAATTGCAAGTTTACATCTTGCAATTCTGACTTTATATCACGCAATTAAACATTATATCACGCATTATATCTTATACGCATATAATATTATATGCGTATAACATATATTATATTATACGCAATTCTTTATATCTTGCGATTCTATCTGTCGCAATTCTGACTTTATAACTCGCAATTGCGAAATTACGCAATTCTGAGATTTAAAGTCAGAATTGTGGGATAAAAAGGCTTTGTAGTGGGCTTTTTATTTAGAATTTTGAATTCTGTGATGGAAACTAGCTTCCATACGAATGATACCTAATTACTATTACTAAAATATGTGATATGAAAAAAGGCGATAAATAAAAAGAGCGCCACTTAAGGGTCCTGCTAGAGGTGACAGATTTGAATGGCATATATTTGTATAATTACAAAGTCAATGTGTAAAAAAAAAAGAGACGGTTAGCCCCCAAAATGTACATTTGTGTGTACAAATGTTGCTAAATTGGCTAGGAAATGTTTGTGTCAATTCCATTCCTGCGTAAGAGCGCCGCTCGCTCGCTCGCTGCGGCGTGGGGTTTCCCAGGGCAGACTGCAGGGTTACCGCGCCCATCTCCGTCTGATGGCCGGATGAGAGGTGAACTCAACTGGAGAGAAGTGCTCCTTCAAGGAAGGCAACGGGAAGTGGCCACCGACGGACTTATTCTTTGACAAAAGTCACCAATCGGACATTTATGACTGCAATTTTTCATCGAAGTTGAGATCCCCCTCAAACAGGCTCATTTCCCGCCCGCTGGAGCGAGTTTTGTCGCTGTGGAAGTGGATTCGGTACTTCTCCCACTGCTAGTTAGCGAGCTAGCTCGTCTTGTTCGTTGATGCGTGGATTTGACAGCCACACCATCGTTTATTTCGGTCAATGCCATATAAACAAAGGCCATTTACGACTGAGAACAGGTATGGAACACTATATGCTTATTTTATGTGTGTGGAACAGGTTGTTTGGTTTAAAACGGATAAATTTGTTGGATAAAATGCTGGTCACCATAGAGAATGAAGGGGGGGTGGGGTGAGGCGCAGGTAGCGGCTAGCCGACCGATTTACATACACAACAATGCTAGGCAAATGGGCAAAAACAGTTATTTTACTCGGCTATGTGCGCTTATATTTCAGTATTTAGACTTTTTATAGTGTTTAATCGCTCGTTCCTTCATTGTAGTGTGAATAAAGTCGGGTGACTTCACTTGAGGCCGTTTTGCGCGAGTCAGCTTGCTAGCACTTAAAAACGGCGTTACCTCCGAAATTAAACCGATCGAGGATTGCGGGAATTCTGTCGTGTGGTGATTAGGGGTGTTTTAAAGGGAATACAAGTTGGTTTTGATATAGAGTGGTTAGGGTTTTGGTTGAGAGGCTCTATAGGCTAACTGGCTAATTACTGGAGCTTCTGCTGGCAAAATATTCAGCTTTTCAACCCAGCTAGGCCTTCCTCTATGTTAACGTTACAGAATCGAGGATTTTTTTGTACGCCAAATGCTGGTTAACACATTGCCGTGTACTGAATGTGAATATTGATCGAATTGCAGTCGACAAATAAGGATTAGTCATTTATTTGTTCACCCGATTATGTAGCAGTAACGTATCTGTACCAGCTGGCTAAATATTTCAAGCTATTCTACTGTGCGTCTTTACTATAACATTATGTATTTAACGCTACGTGCCAATGGATTTATAATGTGTCCAAGTGGCTTAACCTGAAATCCAGTGTGCATTTAAGCGACTTGGCGTGAAAGTGTTAGTCTTTATTGCATTAAGTGTTTTAACTAACGTGCTCTTTAAAACAACCTAATTGGATTGCATGAACTATCTCCAAGTCTCTCTTTAAAAGGCCTTGCTGTTCAGGTAACGTTACATAGGTGCACTGACTGACTCCCTTTCCCGACATCTCAGTGATGCTCCACTACGATCCTCCCTAAACTGCTTTTGCTGATGATAAAGGCATGTTAAGTGTGTTTTCTCCCGCGATCCGGCCAACATTTATCACAGTAATGCAGCAAAAAGCACTGCAGCTCTTCAGATACGCGGAATGAATGGAGCTTGATGGCCTTTATTATCGCTGCTGGAATATTTTAAGAACGGGCGAGCAGCTCAGTATTGAGGTCACTATTAAGGGATTGGTCGGGGAAATATAGGCTATGGGATAAATATGTTTCACCCCCTCCTTTTCCCCCTACCGATCGAGTTTGCCTTTCTCTTCGGCTGGCATTTAGATAAAGGAACGCCGTTCATGAATAAATAAATGGAATCAATGAATTCTTCAATGTGGGGCCCAAGAACAAGATGGCGTCCGTAGCCTCTCTCTCTCCCTCTCCGGCTTTCCTCTTCGCACTCATGTCAGCATGCCGGTGATTTAACCCGCTGAAACGTCGAGGAAATGCAACGTTCCGCTATAAACACAGCTATTTGTTTTCTAAACGAGCCCTGGAAAATATTTAAATGCAAAGTTGATCAATTTTGGAGTTAATATCTCTTTATGCGCCCAGTGCACTGAAGCTCCATATCCGTCATTTTACACTAAATGAATTGTGAAATAATCGCATATCGACTCGTATTTCGAGTTCTCTGGGACATATTAAACGCATTTTTTAAATGCTCTGCACTTCTGTTGGTATTTTGCTAGACGTGTTTGTATTCTCTTGCTCACAATAGCATGTTGAGTTTAGGTAATGATATTTTAAGTGGTTTATACATTTAAACCGAAAGCAAAAAGGTGCTGCTCTTCAAATATTTATTTTATAATTGTCAAAGCCAGGTATTTTGTGCTTTCATGTTCATTGAATGTTTCATACATTTTATTAATTGTTCATTTTTAAATTATCTTTGTATTTACTGATGCATTGTTTGTAATCCACATGCATTTGCATGATGTGCATGTCTTATGTATTATCTGCATTGTTTGCTTGACAATTTTGCATTGAATACAATACACACTAACATTGATTTATTTTTGCATTTGTGGGTAACTAAAAGCATCAGTTTGATTCCCATTGGACGCCTTAGAAGCTGATAAGTGGATGGGTGTGATGGCATAATCGATTTCTGTTCAGATAATGGAGTTTCTGAATATCTTTTTTTTATTTTCATGCTGACACCCATTTGTGCAGTTCAGTTATTCAGGTGATATCGTGTTGAGATCGGTCATATAAAATGACTGTTTCTATTCTATCTCCTAATTCTTGGTTTGAAGCAGTGAATTTGTTCCCCCCTTCATGTTCAATATGAAGAAGTCATTAAGATAAGTAATACGAGTAGTGTAAATTGTTGAATTCAAAATGCAAGCTCTTCTGAAACAATAACACAAATTCCTAGACTTCAATCCCAGCTCTGGACAGCTGTTTTTTCCATGAGTGATGCTGAGAGGGATTACAGATTTACTGTAGGTGGATTTTAGCTTTTAGGATTACAGGCTTGGATAGTGATAGTGCTGGTTACTGTCTTTTCTATGATCCAGCTTTAGCAATATGCATTTTATTTTTCTTCTGTTAATGCCTAATAATCTGCATCATCCTCAACATTTGCAGTAATTTATGTTGACGGAATAAAGTTCTGTTTGGAGATCGGGCGGTGTGTGTTATCAAGTAAATGTTTTTGTGTTGTTCAGATCATTTACAAGGATTTGGTCAAATAAATGTTTTCTAAAAGGATCTAAGAAAGAGTTGCCCTAAAGTGACCTGAGAATACGTAGTCTGTGGCACCTTTAGGCCATTTCTTACAGCTCTCTTTTTGTCCTGCAGTCAGCTGACTCTGATCAAGTGTTTGTTGAGAGGGTGAGATTGAGCTCTGCTAGCACATATGCTGATGCCATAGCCATACTGCATTCAACCATTTGACTTTGCTTTGTGCTATCTTATACTCTAGCCTTTGGCACAGAATATTGAGTAATTATTATGTATAATGAAGTTTCATTTTAGCAGATAGTAAAAGGAAAAGTTTGAACCCTGCTCCATGAACCATGTTTGAACGTATTGATGACCATAACATTATCAGATTATATTAATGTCAAATCTCTTTATTTTTTTAATGATTTGCATGGTCCTGTATAAGATGATACTGTAAGCCTCTAATATCTGGGCTTATTTTTCCCACATCTTGTTTTTAATGAAAATAACCGTTATTAATTGTCATAAACAGATAATTTTCGTTGCGATAATTTTCGATCAGCATTACTCTGATTAGGGCAGCTGTTAATATCTGAGTTTATTTTTTTGCAGTTGAAGTAGGTTTTTTTTCCCTCCTGTATTTTTTTTTAAAGTAAATGAACAATAATCAATCTTTTTTTAAAGGGGGGGTAAAATACTTAGTTTCAGTCAATCTCATGTTAATCTTGAGTACCTATAGAGTAATAGTGCGTCCTTCATATCTCCAAAAAGTCTTTAGTTTCATCATATTTATAAAATAAAAATACAGCTTTCCGATTCTAACCGGAAAAAGCCGAGGTCCTTGATTCTGGGCGTGGGCGGAGCTATAGAGTCAAGCGGGAGCGCCCGGGAAGGTTTGCTTATTATCGATCGTGGTGCGGTATGCCATATTACTATATATATATAGTATTTGGTTTGCAAATCCAGCAACCTGGGCCTTGTTAATAAAACATTCGTCACTGAAATGACCAGAACACAAAACCGCACTTGCCACACTCCTTTGCTGTCCCGGAAATACAAACTGCATCCACTGTTCCAGTAACACTGGGTTCTTTGGGAAGCTGAACAAGGTAAACTTTCCCTCACATCCCAAAACACACTTTTTTGGAGACATTCTTGACATCAACCATTCCTATAGCGCTGCTGATGATGATTTCCGGTAGTAGCGCGTCGATGCATATATATTATATAGAGATATATGTGACCCGATCTGGCGAAATGAGTCGGAAGTCGCAACGTTCCATTTTAAGATACGGGCCGATAATGTGAAAAAACAATAAAAAATAAAAAAAATTTTTTTTTTGCTAATTTCAAAGAAAAGACATTCAAAAATAATCTTCCAAAGTTTCGTGGTCCAGATAATTGAGCAAATGTATTTAAATGACTATTAAACTTGACAAAGTTTTACTAAATTCGTTGGAAATGAACATTGCTTTTCTCAAATCCTCTCGTCACCTCTGAGCATTTCCCGGGTATCCCCTGAAACGTCCCTATCTCTGCTCTCCAAATGGTGTTACACGTTGTATTGAGCCAATCAAAAAGTTTAGAAATGTACACAAACGCTGATCATTTGTCAATGGGAAGCCCCGCGGCACGCGATTGGTCCAGCCATCCTCCTGTCAGACTCGCAGCGCTCTGTGTTAACCCAATATTTAACTGTTGGTATCTCCGTTATTAATTTGTTACACTGTTATTGTCAACTAGCCTACACACACACACACACACACACGCGCACGCACACACACGCGCGCGCACGCACACACACACACACGCGCACAAACACACACACACACACGCGCGCGCACACACACACACACACACACACACACTCTTTCTCTCTCTAGCTAAAATGTAGCACTTCTGTTCAATCTTTCTGATTTTTGTAAATCTTTGTAAAAGTGCCTTTTAAAATATTTATTCAAATAAATACTTTACAATAATTTGATCTTCAGCCTGGTTTACTGTAATAGCATTTATATATATTAATATCTTTGGTCAAATTAAGCTGTAAAAAAATAGTTTATCCCTTTAAATGCAATGGATTTTGAAAGATATCTACAAAAATACGGGCAAAAAACTTTAAAAGCTATTTTCTCAGGTTTCCAGTTGGAAAAAGAGGGCAGACGACCATAATTCAAATGTGTATATCTTTAAAACCATTCAAGGTATGTCTTTGACTATGATATCATTTGAAAGCTTATTATCTCCTCTTTCCATTGATATCAAAATCTCAATTTTGAAATTTGGGTCACTGTGACTCATTTTGCTGGATCAGGTCACATATGATGTCTATGCGTCGATGAGCGCGGTCTTTCTCTCCTCTGGTCGACGTGTGCGTGAACGCGCTTTTCCGAGAGCAATGCTCATATAAGGAGTTCCACTCTGGTCTACGTCATTAGATCTACGATAGAAAAAAACCAGCCGAAACGTGTTGCAATCCGGAAGTATGATTTTCAGCACAGAAATTCTCTGTTATTCGTTCAAAATAACTTTTCAAACTTTGGCCATTATTAGCATGAGAATCCATCTCTTTAACACTGTAAACAACTCTGAATACATGAAACACCATTGTACCCCCCCTTTAAATATTTGCATTATTCTGATGTGGGGATGCATGATATATCTGCCACCATATCAGCATTCTCCAATATATGTTAATTTATAATGTTATCATTATCGGCCCTATAATATTTTTCCCTGATAAATTATGGATTATTTTCTTAAACTGACACTTCAGTTGCGCACAGTTCGCTATGATGGGTTGGGTTTGCGTGAAATGTTATTGGAATCACTTCGAAAAGGAAAATCCAGTTATGTGCAACATAAGTCTGTCATAAAGGCTACATGAAATTATAATGAAAACACAGGGCTTGAATTGCTTGATAGCACTAGTGCTTCCTATTCCCAAATGTTTAGGAGCCCCCACTGAAAATTAAGTGGGGGCCCCCACAACTACAATTTATATATATGAAAATCTTTATTTTATTTAAAAACACCATGCTTTGTTGAGAAATGAAAATGTAAGTGATGCACCGATCACGATTCAGATTTTATACAAGCGAATTGTGCAATTTTTCTTTAAGCAAATTTATTTGTTTATTTTCTCTATAACTGGCCAAAAAAATGCAGCATGAGCAGTTGTTTTCGATTTAAATTAGATTGCATAATTTCAAGACTTGAAGCAAATAAAGATACATTCATATATATACTGCCACCCCAATTTAATACTGATTTTTCTTCCTGTATTTCAGTTGTCTTGCTGTGCCTGGTATTTTCTCTGTTGCGTGTCTGCGCTCTCCTCTTTGCGTCCGTCTTCAGCGTGTCCCATCTCTGGCCTGTGTTACTGTCCTGTTAACAGAATTATCAAGTCTGCAAGTCCAGAATATTGAAATTAAGCCAAAAATATGTAAAAAAAAAACGTCCGATTCCAATTTGTACTTCAAACACACTAACGAAAATTGGAAGGTTTTTAAATTAATTTTGTCTGATCTCTACTCCAGACTTGCACAGTCGACTGGTGCATTTCTAGAAAAAAGGTCACACCAAAACAATTATTTGCACTCGCACGAACTCTACCAAATAATAGGTCGCACAGATTAAATTTCGGGAGTATATGTGGCCAAAATGGTTGCTATTTTGCTAAACACTATTGTAAAAGAATGTTGTGAATTCTTTGTAAGCCTGTGTTTTAGCGTGTTTTTACGGATAAGCGTATCCACAACATCCATGTCGACATCCATGAGTTATGACTAAATTCGCTTGTGCATTTTCTAGCCTTTTATTTTGTAAGTTGTTTATTTTGTGTATATCTGATTTTGTGTGTATCTTATTTATCTCATACAGGATGCGTTTATAAAACGCACCGGTGATCATCTTCAGCTTCATCACATGCAGCTCAAACAGCAATGCACAACATTAATAACTATGACTAGGACTGTCATATCACATAACATTATAGTTAGAACACTATTGTAAAAAACATTGTGAATTATTTGGATTTAGTTGCTGTGTTACAGGATAAGCGCATCCACAACTTTCATGACTAAGTTCACTTGTGCATTTGTGCCAGATATAGCCTAAGTTGTAATTTTATGTTTATTTTGTATAAATATCTGATTAATCTCATATAGGATGCATTTTGTTGAGTTAGCCTAAAGGGTCATGAAACCCCTTAACACATTATTTGAGATGTAAACAGATAAGAACAAGCTGCACTGAAAAAAGAAAAGTACTCATAAATTAGTGGAAATTGGTTATTTTTGCGTTTTTCCGTGTTGAAAATCAGTCAAATCAACATTGTGGAATCTGAGGTAGAAGCGTTGATTCGGAGTGTTAGATTGGCTGCCGGGGCTGGAGAGAATGATTGTACGTCATCCTGTTCATGAGAATGAACTCTTTTAACCTAATCACTGCGCTGTATTACGCATGAGATCAAGACAATTTCAGTGCTGTTTCTTCACCTCTGCCTGTTCAGCGCTGCGATCAGACACGTGCCGTAACCGTGCGTTCACACCGCCCTGCCAACGACGCCGTGGAAAGATTCGTGGACGCTCTGATGCTCTGACGTAGGTAGAAATCGAATGCTCTGTCTTTTTTTAAACTTTATTTAAAGGGGCCGCAAAGCAAACAAGCATGTTGATCGTTATTGTTGCAGAAAATTTATCGATGGAAAGAACTTAACAATTATAGTGACATGTTTGCTAACGAAGTAAACCAATTAAAAGCCATTTGTGTGGTGTGGCTTTTGTGATCATGGTTAAGTGCTATTCTAATTTGCATTCCCCCTGAAAAACAAGCGTTCTAGCGCGGAAATCTTGCCTATAAATAGTGTTGCGCGCCGCCTTATCAAATTCAAATGATCAACCTCTCTATTTTGCTTGGAAACTAATGTGGTCGGAACCCAAGTTTACAGGACTGGAATCCTCTAAAACGGAGCACTTCTACATTCCGATTGGTTGCCGCCGAACCGCGTCATAGCTCATTACCATAAAGTTAACCTGACTTCAACTCTCCTCTCCGTCCAAGACGCGCCGCCGGAGCTCGCCGCCGGCTCTCATTGAAAATGAATGACTTCCGGCCACTTTGGCGCTCTCGCGGTGGCGGTGTGTAAGTGTACGTCTCCTCAGCACAGTTGCGCAAAGTTTTAATTTCTCCCCGATGATGTCAAGAGCTGTAGCGCAAATGAGAGCAGTTTCTGTGCGGATCGCCAAGATGAGTTTAAAAATGCTCGCAATGTGGATCATATACAGACTGGTGCTATCATATATACAGAATGCTCTAAACATTAACCAGCACTGTGTATGCGCACATATTTGTGACTCGCTCTGCCGAAATGAGTCGGGAAGTCGCAACGTTCCAGTTTAAGATATGGGCCGATTATGTGGAAAAACAATGAAATAATAGATTTTTTTATTTAATTTTTTTTATATATTTCAAAGAACAGACATTCATCTCCCAAAATAATCTCCCAAAGTTTCGTAGTCCAGATAATCGAGTAAACGTATTTAAATGACTATTAAAGTTTACAAAGTTTTACTAAATTCGCTGGAAATTAACATTATTTTTCTCAACTTCTCTCGTCACCTCTGAGCATTTCCCGGGTATCTCCTGAAACGTCACTATCTCTGCTCTCCAAATGGTGTTACACGTTATATAGAACCAATCAAAAAGCTTAGAAATGTATACAAACGCTGATCATTTGTCAATGGGAAGCCCCGTTTCGACTGGCCCCTTAAACGTTAAAAGGATGATACAACAAACATTTCGCTTTCCTTGGACACGGCAACCTTTTCACGAATATATGACTTGACCTCAAAGACAGACACGGGTAATCGCACGCGCTCAGTCCATCTCTCTCATATCACTGTTTAGGCATGTTAAGTGCAAATCCATGAAGCCTCAGTACAAATCACCATGGTAAACACAGCCTTATCATTATTAACTTATTTAACATTCAACACCCATGCACGAAGTTCAAAACAAGAAGGGTATAGCCTTATGAAAAAAGAAAACATGCGTTATACTTGCGGTTACTTGCATTCCTCTGCGGTTGGCTTGTCAGTAGCGCGGTACTACAATATTGCGGTTATCTCGACAGCCCTAAGAACAATGAACAAAAAAGTAACTATGCCTTTTATTCTTTCTGTGTTAAACTGACGTGTGTCATTTGTTTAGAGACTGTAGTGCTCGTAAATGTAATGAAAATATTATTGGGAGGAGGGTTCGTGACACTTTAAGTAGCCCGCTAGCAAAGCTCTTCAGTTTCCCTGACAGTGTTCATTGCTGCTCTTTAAAAGTTGAACCTATTTTAACTTCAGTGCCGTGTTTTTAGATCCCCGTTAATGGGATCTGTGCATTCGGTCTTAAAGTAAGCAGCATTCGGCAGCCTAAAAAACATTCTTCTATCCATGTCATTAATGTTAATCAAACAACAAAATGCAAAGAGAAAATCACTTTTGAAGCTTTAACAAAGATTAATTATGTTTCATTTATACAGTGAAGACTGTGCAGTGTTATTTTAGTATTAGCAAATGCAATCACAGATACCGACTCCCCAAAAAAATTATACTATTAACGACAATGCATTTTAAGTATAAATAAAATCAGATGAGAAAGTATCATGAATTGACAACTCTTTATTTATTGGCTAGCAACATGTGCAACATACTCCATTCCCTCTGAGGTGATTAGGAGCAGCTTAGAGCTTAACATTCCTCTGAAATAATGAAAATAAAGTCTTTCAAAGTAATCAAATGTAAAAAAAAGCTCTGCATATTCTTCACTGTATAAATGAAATATAGATTTATCCTACTAAAGATCAGTGAGTGATTTTCTCGTCTTTTCTTGTTGGATTAACATTATTGACAGCAGGAATATTAGGTCGCTGTTGCTTTAAGACCGATTGCACAGATCCAATATACAGTTACACATGCAACTTTTTACCCCAACTTTTTGTTCACATGAGACATAACCGATGGCGTTTAAAAAGTTAGTTCACCCAAAAAAATAAAATGATCTCATAATTTACCTTATTCGTCGGGTCAGAGGTCACTCTTCCACCGGAGCTAGACTTGCCTATGACTTTTACCGGAAGCCAGTGATTTGAGTCTATAAAGTTATAAATGTGGATCTTTTTTTACAAAAAAAATTTGCACCGCTATAAAGGAAAGAAACAGACTAAAATCGCACGGCCGGAGGGTTGCTGTTGTTACAATTTCACCGCTCTCCGTAAAGACATTGCAGATTTATTGTCCTTTTCAGACACCTAGTAGAACTGCCAGACCGGTTAGTGAAGCAATTTTAGCTGCATAGAAAAATTGTCTTGCAAGTTTTGCGTCATCTTATTGGCCTTTATAAAGACCACCGATCAAACTATTCGAAGCTATTATTGGCCAATAATGATTGGTGCCCGATCAATCAGAGCACCGTTAATTCAGTATCTCTACCTTAATGCTGTTAGACTTCACGGGAAAACAAAGTACTGTTTTTTTTTTATTTTATTTTTTTTATCTTTATTCTATTGTATTTTTCTATGCTTGCAATTTGATTTTCTATGCAGATGCACTCCCCTACAAGATCATACCATTATTATAGAATGATTAATTATTTCCTAATAGAATTATTCAAGTAATCTGGTGTAATTGTTTTCATATCGCAATATTTATTGCAGAAAAACTAAATATTGCAAATGTCAGTTTTTTTTTCAATATCGTGCAGCCCTACTTTGTTGGCATAGGCCTGATTATGTTGATATTAGGAAGCCCATGATAGTATTTTCCCCCCACAATTCGAGCAGTAGAAACTTTATATGCTGCTTTATTTTTCCATTGTGTGATTGTCGCTGTAATATAGAAATAAAAATCACTGTCTATATCCATCAAGCTATGTATATTGGTGCTTCTCTGGTAGTATCCATGTTGGGTTGTGCTGTTAGAAGAGAACTAAAGGTGAGGTTGATGGACTTACCTTTTGTAACCATGTCATTTTGATCAGCAAGATTAGAGGACTTAGGCGAATTGTCTTGATGCAGGCCCATTTAAGAGGTCAGCCAATCAGGAGGAAGCAAGTGTATAGGAAAGGATAAGACGTTAACCAAGAGAAACATTTTCTTGCTGTCAAATACAAGGAGCCTTGTGCAAACCACATAAGGTAAGAAATTCAGAGTATAACCTGAAAGACTTTAAGAAAAGTTTAAAGGTCTCTGTCACATTGGTAGGGTAAGGTGTCTTAGGAAGTAAAATTGCTTGTTGTCTTCAACATACTTCAATATTTTGGTTCTGTAAGCTTGGACTTGTTGATTTAAACTGTTTCCTTGTCTGCTTTCTTTTTAAGCTATGTTTGCTATGCATGTAACTTTCTAAACCTTTTTTTGAATCATTTGTTCACCCAGGTGAACGCCTACATGAGGTGCTTAGTTCTTTCGTTGGTTGACAAACTCAAATGTCATCTTATGAATACTTATCCTGCTTTTTCGGTCACACAGCTAACTTTTTACATTTCAAACATGGAGCCATTGATTTCACAATTAGGACCTGGCATAATACACCAGAGGGCAATGACAATTACAGGAAATGGATCCTACCAAATTTATAGTGCTAGATTGCCTGACCACAGACATCTGGGAGTAACACGCATATGTGTGGCTTCTCTGTTATGTAGTGCTAATGTCACTCAAAAAACGTATTTATCATTGCTTGATGGTACTCAGCTGACCCATTCAGCTTGAATAGCGGGTGTTTGTCATTATTTCTTCATCCTTTCTCCTCTTAGCCCTTCCTTGGTCTTGATGTTCATCTGTACGGTCTATACTCAAGCTTGAACCTGCATTCATCTTGCTCAATCAGGACAACTAAGACCAGGATAATGGGAAAGATGACAGCTTCTTAAGAGCCAAGATATTGTGCAGCTGCAAATTGTTCTATATTTGAAGTCATTTTTCATGTAGGTCATATAATGTTGGCCTAGAATATTCACTTCAACATTTAGCAGAACATGGAAACATTACTGGGATGTGCAAAACAGCATTTTTTTTTTTTAATTGGCTGAACAATGGACTGTGAGTAGTTAATTTTGTCTGCTAAAGACCCATTAGTCAATGCATTTAAAAAGTGATAGTCTTGTAATTCTTAATGGCCAAAACAAGAATCCTGTCAATTTTGTATGCATCATGAATAGACCATATACCTAACTTGGCCTTGGTTGCTAATCCAAATAGGGTATTCCTCAATATATTTGAAGAGTAACAGTATATTGCAGTGTGGATTACCGTGAACGTGCCACACTTATACTTGCATTAACTTGAAACCTTTGTTGTCCATCATTGCATCTCTTGCAGCGAGCAGATCCTTTCCATGCTCTTCACATACTCACAATTAATCCCATCATTAGCTGCCTTTCTCCAGCGTTAGATGCGTACACTCCAATGGCCCATTAAAACAGCTGCCTTCATCAGCCGTTTGTCTGAGCGCATGAAGGATTTGGGTCAGCAGGATAGGTGCTGCTCTTCCGATCAGTGTCCCCGGTGTGTCTTAACTGGATTTGCCTGAAGGAGCTGAATCAAGCGTGTCCCAGGATTATGTCAATGACACTGTGGAGAGAGAGGTGTGAAAACACTGTGGGCTGGGAACGCTAATAGGATGAGAGCTGGCCTAGAAGGGCTCGCTGTTGTCAGTTGAGTGTGTTTGCTCTAAATCAAGATTAAAACGGACAGGCTATAAGGGTTTTGAAGTGCGTCGGGTTATTATTCTTATTAATAATAAACAATTGAATCAGCGTTTCAGCCTGGAAACCAGCACTTTGTATAGACAAACAACAGTTGCTGGCTTTATTGTTTAGTAAGGACATTGCAGCATATTTAGCTTTAATGCTAGCTGTCATAGTTCTTTGCTATTAGTCTATCGGATGAAATTAAAATGACTCCATTTACTTTCCTGGTGTCCATAAAGTTTATTCTCCATAATCATACATTTAAATGTTATAAATTGCTCCGCCTTTGAAACGACTTTCCTTTTCAGCTGTTGTCATCAAGCCCTCGTTTTTTTTCTTTCGTTTTTTTCAGCCCTCCCTTCAACCACATGACCCCATTCTTGGATGTAGCACCCAGTTTTCATCATCCAATCAATTCCCAATGGATAAAATCCTGTCCTACATTCTCATTGAATATCCGGTTTTACTCATAATTTGTCACATTATGGATGTAAAATGCCATTTTTTTAATGTTATTATTTTTTTCATGCTAGAGTTTAAGATAAGGTATTTTTTTTCCTTGCTGATCATTGACATAATAAAAGGACAGAATCACAGCTCATTTCTTTCCGTTGTTCTCTTTGTACTTTTTCATTTTTCATTAAGGAGCAACAACTAATTTCACCACAAGAGGAAATGGTTCTTTGTGTGCTTTCAGTAGCTAATGTGGTGGGATGGAAACTTGGTTTACACCCTTGTGTATTGATAAACAATCTAGCCAATCCATTAACCAATGTTACATGACATGGTAAATGCAGTGATTATTCCTCTTATAGATGAAGCTAGCATGTGATATCAGTGGAATGATATGGGTGTTTTCGATATCGGATGCTAATGCCCAGAGACGGTTACATAGTGGGAAGGAACATGTTTGAAAACCAGAAATATGCACAATTAATTTGTTAATTGGTAGTCTCAAATTGTCTATTGAATGGATAACATTGTAATTGGAGCCTAAATGTTTTTTTTTCCCCTCCTTTTTTGTGTGCTGCAGATCAGAACGTGTCCCGGCAGTAGGAGTGAGGCAGAGCTTTAGAAGAGGAAAATGAGTGAACTGGACCAGTTACGCCAGGAGGCTGAGCAGCTGAAGAACCAGATTAGAGTGAGAACCTTTATCTCTTGTATATAAATGCGTTCCTTAATCCCTAAACCATACATATATAATGTAAAGTTAAATGAATGGTTATTAAACATGATATAAACTAAATGTTCTAAATGCCCAATCATCTTGAAACGGTCAAATATCTAGGCTACTACTAGATTGGCCCGGTCAATATCAATCCTCTTACTGATATCTGCTGATTATTTTGCCTGCATGATTTTAACACACAAATTGAGCATCGACTAGAACGCCGGTTGAAAGGGGTCAGTAATTTTGGACCACCAAGACACTAAAGAAAAGTAATGCACATACCGGTACTCATAATCAGAAAATTTGACACATTGATCGCATTTAAAATATCAGCTGTATTAAAACTAGGCATATTTAAATTCTAATTTAATCAGGTGTTTTTTTAGATTACCTGGTAGTCTTGTTACGCCGTAATATTTGCATAACCAAAAGACATTTAAATACAGATGGTGGTTGTTTACACAATGCAGGAAGAGCATTTACTGTAACTGTACTGTTCTCATTCCTCTCAGCGTCCAGAAAGAATTTATACCCGATACTTCCTCCATCAAGGCGCTTTACATATAGTCTAAGCCAGAGATGTTTACCAAACCTCAGCTATTGTGCTCTTCAGTTTTAGACTGAAATTGACAAATGTGTCTCTCAAATCTATAACCTTTTAGCCGTAATCGATCAATCAATGATTAAATAAACCTTAACGGGCCAATAACGCAAACAATTAGGATGCTCAGTTTGTTCAATGGGTGGATTATATGAACAAAGCTTATACATGTAATTGTATATCACTGGTACAACTCTCATGTTACTGTATGGTTATTATATACAAAACATTAACCCTCATTTTTTTGGTTTATTACATTATCATGAAATAATGCCTCATTCCACAGCGTCTAAACTGGTTTTCTTATTTTCTTTTTTGTAGGATGCAAGGAAATCTTGTGCAGATGCCACACTATCACAGGTAAGAGCTTCCACATGCAAATAAACTGTTTTATTCTAATTAAGTGACCCTAATTGAAATAAATGGATTAAGCCCCATACTGCTGCCATTTGTATGTGGATATTTTTTAAATGGCACATATATTTTCAGATCACAGCCAACATCGACCCCGTTGGCCGAATCCAGATGCGCACAAGAAGAACACTGCGGGGGCATTTGGCTAAAATCTATGCCATGCACTGGGGCACCGATTCCAGGTACAGCATATTTCAGAACAGCTCCGTCACGTTATTTGCATGACAGCCTGACCTTTTTTGCAAGCTATTTGAAAACATCCTTATACATCAGAGTGAGATACACAGAGGGGTTTCCCTTTCGCAGTGAGGGTGTATGGGTTCATGGCTCGTGTGGTGGCCACTGCACGCTATCCCTTCTGCATTGAATCATGTTCTTTTATTGTGTTTGTGTAGGTGGTGACTGATGGTTGTAAGTAGGTGTTATGACTAAGCATGTTGTTACTATTATAGCTACAGCCAAGAAAAATCCATAATGGTACAATTTTTGTGCTGGATGGTGCTGGGAATAGCTTGAGATTGTTCTGGGAGACAGTTCTCCTGATTGTAGTTGTGCAAGCTGTGATTTTTACTTCCACGTTCTCTATAGGGTGTAATGTTCTCAGGATGTAAACCCCACTCATTGCCATCTTGTGTTTTCTGTGCAGGCTGCTTGTCAGTGCCTCCCAGGATGGAAAACTCATTATTTGGGACAGTTATACTACAAATAAGGTATGCTATTTAGAACATTGGGATCCCTAGACGAGGGTTTAATGAACTTTGTTTTTTGTGAAAACGTCATATTCAACCAAAATTTTTATTTTTCACTTGTTTTGCTCATAATTGGCCTGTGCGCATTTCGACTAATTTTGTCAGCAGGGGTTATACATATATATATATATATACACACACACACACACACACACACACACACACTTGTACATCTATCTTTATGAGGTCATTCATTGACACAATGAAATCTCTAGCAGTTTACCCTAACCTTACCCATCACAACTAAGTGCCTAACCCTTACCATAAACCTGCCCTTAACCTAATTATAACCTTATCCCTAAAACCAAGTCTTGACCCTCAAACCGGCCTTTAAAGGGGTCTAAGAAAGTGAGGACCGGTCAAAATGTCCAAAATGGTCTAAAACTCAAACTGGTCCTCACAAAGATAGTTGTACAAGTGTACACGCACACACACACCACCACCAAATAGAAAACACTAAAATAATTGATTATTGACTTTTTATATCAGTGCATTCCCATTAATGTTTCCTTATTAATTACCACAAACTAATCATCACTATTAGTTAAACTAATTAAATGATAGTTCACCCAAAATTTTTAATTGTCATCATTTACTCACCCTCATGTTGTTCTAAACTCGTATGACCTTCACTAGCCGCGTTTCCACTGTCGGGCCAGTGCGAGCCAGGGCTTTAAATGGGCCGTGCCGGGCTAATAGCCTCGGGCCAGTAGCACCGGACCCAAAATCTGCTGCTTTTCCACTGTTGGGCCACTAAAACACAGCGCTTCACTAAAACATGCCTGTAACACGCCTCTCTGGAGCAACGTCACACTAACCCATCGTTTCACCAACAAATGGAAGTTTTATCAGAAAATAAATCGGAAAGAAATCACTGGAAACACCGTGATTGCAAAACAAACATGATAAAAGCGACCGTTTGCTGGCATTTTTGTTGTTTACTTGAATATTTAAAACCCAAGTATCGATGTTTTACCACAGGTTTACAATAAAAAAGTGATACGTTGATCATAATGAATTGACACATTTGTCACGTTAGGTCTATTTCACAAAAGAAAGAGGACACACTTACTTATTCAGTCGTGTCTGTTTCTGTTTATTTGGTAGTTACCGGACATATTTACATCACATTTAGAAAGAATGATAATTTCTACAAATATATGCCACCAAAAATACGACCTGAGAAGCTTTAGCACTCTCTCGATTCCCAGTAGACTACAGTTATATTTTCAGTCAGAGAAATAGGAAGCCTCCGAAAAGAAAGTTGCTTTATTTTAGGATAGTCCGGTATAAAGAGACGAGACGTAGGCTTCTGACTGATAAAATAAAAACATGATTGTGATAGCCTTCATGCCTTCAGCCTTTACTATGGTAATGGTTAGCATGCATAGACTTTTGCATCGCGTCTAAATATTACATCGGATCACAAACAGAAGGCATTCAAACATGAACGTGAGTTAAATTATTTAAAGTCTTAAATGCTGACAGAATCATCCAGCACTCCCATCTCCAGACCCGGGTAAACTCCGCCTCTGTTCATAATCACTCCTCTAGCCCGAGCCGGCCTGCCCTGGACCAACGTATTCAACGGGCCAGAAATCCTGGCCAATGGCCCCGATCAAGCCCCGGAAGTGACAGTGGAAACGCGACTGGCACGCATAGCACGCCCGGCCCTGGCCCAACAGTGGAAACGCGGCTACTCATCTTCGAGAAACAAATGAAGATTTTTAATGAAATCTGAGAGATTTTTGTCCCTCCGTTGACCACTTTGAAGCTTCAAAAATATTCATGAAGAGATGGTAAAACTAATCCATATGAATCGAGTGGTTTAGTCCAAATTTTCTGAAGAGACTCGATCGCTTTATATGATGAACAGATTTAATTTAGGTTTTTATTTACCGGTACTTATAAACATTGATAAACTCGCACATCAGTTGTGGTAAACAGAAGCTCAAGCATGTTCGCTTGACGTGCAAACGTATCATTACGCATCACGTTTGAGCTTCAGCAAGATCCAATGAGGTTTGTTATCAGGCATCTACGCAAGTATGGTTGACCTCAGATTTCATTAAAAATATCTTCATGCGTGTGTAAATGGACACAATTGTAATTTTTGGGGGACCTATCCCTTTAACTTTGTGCCTTGTGCAGATGTTGCAGGATGGAAACCTAAGATGCTCAAACACATTAGCAAAGGAGTTTCACAGCTTTTGCATAGTCAATCATTTTAGTTTTTGAAAAATCTAGTCCTTATAAATAGTGCACATCTTGCTCTAACAGGAACTAATCTAGACCCTGTGATGATCAGCTATTTGAAATGGTTTCTGCTACAGATTTTACTACTTCCTGTCCTCTTCCATGTGTCACTTCCTGAGCATTCAAGTGTTGTTTTTCAGGTCCACGCCATTCCTCTGCGCTCCTCCTGGGTGATGACTTGTGCCTACGCTCCTTCAGGGAATTACGTTGCTTGTGGAGGTCTAGACAACATCTGCTCCATCTACAGCCTCAAGACTCGCGAGGGGAACGTACGCGTCAGCCGCGAGCTGGCCGGACACACAGGTAGAGGACGTCCTCCCGAAACACTTTCACACACTTCATTCTTGGCTTTTGTGAACATACACAAGGTTTGATGTTTGTCAAAGCTGTGATTATGTCGTGAATCTGCATTGGTGTGTTTTGCACCCTTTTAAATAGATCTCATGTGATCGGCCTTAATAAAAGCATCAGAGATTACATAATGCACTCATATTCGGTTCTGTCCAGGTCATATTTCACCTCTAAATCAAAAGAACAATATATTTTATTTAAATAAGTTTTATTTTTCTTTGTAATATTTTTCATGACAATTCGGCACGTTCTCTTCATATTCTCAGTGTAATAAAGCAATGTAAATGATCCTCCAGACAATGACATTGTTCATTCACAGATATTATTTGTTTTTTTGTTGATATTAAGTGAAATATTATTTATTTCTCAAAGTTTTGGGGAGAAATATTTGTTTGTAATTGTTTGGTAGAGCTGTGCATTAAGCTTCCTCCAATCTACAGGATACCTCTCTTGCTGCCGCTTCCTTGATGACAACCAGATTGTTACAAGTTCTGGCGACACCACCTGGTGAGTGTGAGAAACTGTATCCCAGCAGCCCATGTTGAGAATTTTGCTATATAGTTTAACAGGGATATTTGTACTTTTTTAAACAAGTCAGATTTCTATACATTTTAAAAATATTTGAAATTATTCATTTACATTACCTAAACTTTGTATTTATCATAATGTGCATGTTCTTTTACTGCATGGGTTTTCCCCTGCAAAAAAAAAGTCCTTTCTATAACATCAACAGGAAGTAGGAAATAACAACATAATGGGGAAACAAGTAAATAAGTACTTTTTATTTTTAACCCAAGTTATAGTGTTAGCTGCATTCATTGAGCTAATTTTTATTTTTATTTATTTTTATGGCAAATAGATTCATATTAGTGAAATAAAACTAACATTTGGGCCCATTTAGGTTAAATCTGTCTATTTTTGTCAATTTCTTATTTGATATTTATTTTTATTATTAGGTGTTTCAACTCTGAACAATTTAGCAGTTAGTTTCTACGTGTGTTTTGATTTCTCAATTAGTATGAATCTTGATTTTGAAGCGTGTAAATGGGAATGTTGTGATCTGTCCTGCAGTGCTCTCTGGGACATAGAGACCGGACAGCAGACGACCACGTTTGCGGGTCACACCGGTGACGTGATGAGCCTGTCTCTGGCTCCAGACACCAGGCTGTTCGTGTCAGGGGCCTGTGATGCCTCTGCTAAACTCTGGGACGTCCGTGAGGGCATGTGCAGACAGACCTTCACTGGCCACGAGTCGGACATCAACGCCATCTGTGTGAGTGCTCCTACATTAAAGCTTGATGCTGTACTCTTAGGAGTTACTGATGTAGTGCATATGATTTCCTGAAGAATTGAATTTACAAAGAGCTCACGTTGCCCCTGCAGTTCTTCCCCAATGGCAACGCATTTGCCACCGGTTCTGACGACGCCACCTGCCGCCTGTTTGACCTGCGCGCCGACCAGGAGCTCATGATCTACTCTCACGACAACATCATCTGTGGCATAACCTCCGTGGCCTTCTCAAAGAGCGGCCGCCTGTTGCTCGCCGGCTACGACGACTTCAACTGCAACGTGTGGGACACCCTCAAGGCCGACCGCGCTGGTGAGATTTGCACGCTCAAACAATATCTGCAAACGTATGCTAGTAATAGTTACTATCAGTGGCATGTGGTCTAGTGACTGCCCTGAAAGCAAACAAACCACCATTCACTCACACAATGGTACAGTGCTCGCTTGTTTACACGCCACATTGGTTTGTCTCCTTTGCATACGCCAACATGCACAACACAAGCGGCTGTTCATTAACGGTCCACATTTTAAAGCCTTTAATGTTCATATGTAACATTATCAAATGATTTGAAGCGCACCCGGGTATTTTAACGCATGCATACAAGCGAGACGTGAATCGCCATTCATACAAATGAGGCGGATTATCACTGTTGTGAAAACGCTGTCTGGCACCCTCTCCATTATGGTTTACTGACGTTTGGACTTTTTCAGGCGTGCTGGCCGGCCACGACAACCGAGTAAGCTGTCTGGGTGTAACCGATGACGGTATGGCAGTGGCTACAGGGTCCTGGGACAGCTTCCTCAAGATCTGGAACTGAACGTGAAGGTGCTTTCAATACAACATGTCCAACACAGTAAGAATCAGCCTCTTCCAGCACAACCTAACGACAAACAAGAGATACTTTGTGTTTTACACGGCATGTAAATGTATCCTCGTTCCACGTCCTGCTATTTTTGGCAACACGTTAGTGAAGATCAGAGGAGCGATGTGTAATACACCCACATTTTGTACCTTTTTTTGCCATTTTTATTTGACATTTTTATTTGACATAAACCAATTTGGTGCCATGTACAGTTGATCTTCTAGACAAATAAAAGTTTCTGTTATTTCTAAATGAATGAGTTTAGTTTCTCAATTTCATTTCTTAGTTAAATTGTATATTTGTAATGTAAGATATTAGATTATATAAATCTAAAAACTTTAGTTATCTAGAGATTTCTTTCTAAATAAATTTAGTTTAGATTCTGTTTAATTTTCTTGTTATATAATTTAAATTTACATTTGCATATTCATATTGTAAGATTATTAAGGGTTGTCATATGAATATCTGCTTCATCGTTGTCTTTTTTTCTCGTTCTTCTTTCCGCAGATATCATTTGAACTCCAAAGTTGACTGGAAGACCATTCCAACTTTAGAATGTTAAATTTCACAGCATCGTCAACAACAAAACACCTTATAAAACTGACTGACACCACCATGAAAAGAAATAAAACTTCTAAGGGAAAACAATGCCTTTCCTACACCAAGAAGAGCACAATTTGTTTTATCACCCAGCTTAAAAAAAGAAAAAAGAAAAAAAAATGAAGAAGATTTCCTGTGGTATCAAATGAATAACTTGCATTCCCTCTCGGACCATTCTGTGTCACCCTGTAAGAGAAAACACAAAACACTATCATCCCACGCTTATGTATCATGTGTCTAGAAAGCAAATGTTGGAGTGTAATTGTACAAATTATTTAACTCTTATTTTTTTTGGTTTCTTTTATCTGATAGTTCATCTTCTAGATCTTTTTCCCGCCTGTTTTTTCTGTTTAGATATGTTTCTGATTAGTAAAATCTTTTAATCCTGTTATTATAAAACCATGTGAAAACGACATGAAAGTCATGTAAAATGCTGAAACTAGACCAGGATGGAAGAGCAGCTTTTTTTTTGAAGATGCCAATCATGTGTTTTGTTATTTTCATGTGCACTAGGTTGCTCTAGAGGTCGTGTAGTTTCCATGAACGTGACTCGAGCGAGAGGAAAGCTTAATAATCATATTCTTTGGCGGCCCCGGACGGCGTTCACCTCTAATCTGTTCTGATTGGTAACGGTCGCTGGGCTATTGCCGATCACCGGCGAATACGAGCAGCCCTAGCTTTCCAAAACTGTAATCATGATTGTGCATTAGTTATCTTTCAGTGTGAATCCTGGTCCTTTGTCATTAAAGAAAAAAGAAAACGCCATAAAAATGCCATATCTCTTTTAAATACTTTGCCATTTCTGAGAGTCCGAGGTACTCGCTTCATTTATCTACGAATGGCCGTTGTAAATATGGGTATCCGACTTGCACGCGAATGCAGCATTATATCTTAGCTAATGTTTCTTTCCAGTCTCGTCACAGCTTTGTTTGCACAATAAGAAACTTGACTAACGTTTTAAGCGTTAACTAACCAAGCACATGCCGTTAATCACATTGAATGCTAATTTTAATGTAGAAAATGCACAAAAAAAGTACAAAAAAACTGAAAAAACAACAAAAAATACAATCCTCTCTTTCATTGGATTAAAAACCGTTCAAACTAACCCCTTAGTTTATCTTATGGTCTTACGTTTATACTTTTTTTCCTCGGTTTCTTTGAGCTTTCGGCTTTACTTCCGATTTTTGGGATTGTTTTCGTCGGGAGGTTGGGCGGGGAACGTTTCGATTTTTTTCAGTGGTGTCGGGATCAGTGTTCGGAAAAACAAAACCTTTTTCTTTCCTTTCTTTTAGCCCAGTTCCAGAGAGAGAGATAACAGAGAGCCCTGTCTGTGCTTGGAAATACAGTTACTACTATGTGAATGAAATGTTGTACAAATCAATGTCTGAAAATAATGATAATTCTGAAATTTTTAAGTTAAGCGTTTTCTTTCATCTGCCATGAATTAACGTAGTCGCATGCTGTAGAATTTGCTTCAAGGGGCGCTGACGTCTTTAGGCCCACTTGCCTCCACTGGGACGGAAAACAGAAATTTTGACCATTGAAACGTTGATTCCAAATGTTTTAGACATGCTGTGCATACATCCTTTACTTTCACTGGCAAAGCTATGCACCTATGTGAGAAATCACGACGACATGTATTTCCTGCAGACGACCTGTAAATCATGGCCATGCTTCCTGAAGTTATTCCAAATTAAACGACAGTTACGAAATGTCCCGTTTGAGACGCTCGAAACCTTTGTGAGTTTTTCAGATATTTCGAAATAGAAACTTTTGGCTTTTCTTTAAACGTTTTGAAATGGCATCTGACATGGCAGAGTCTTCTGTTCTTTTTCCACTGTAAACAGATGCACTTTCTTTAATAGTTGTGACTTTTTTTTTTATTGTTTTATTTCCTTTCTCTGCGATAATGTACAATAATTGTGATGTATTTGTGTGTGCTGCCACCAGTAAAGATTAATTGCAGTTCAATTAAAAATGGATTCCCCTTATTTTCTCTCTTCATTAATAACTGTAGATCTCAGCACTCCCTATCTCACCTTTTGTATTTAATTTCAGTCTGTCGGTGTACCACAGAAAGCTGGATGCAACATAGATACTATATTAAAATGTACTGTTATTTAAGATGTAATAAAACAAGTTTGAGATGTCTCTGATGTGCTGATGTTTTGCTAGAGAGTAACCGTAATTCAAGAGCTGCAGTTCCTCGTTCTTCAGACATCCTCGTTCTCCGATGACACCGTTCGTTCGGCGTCTGAACTGGGTTTCCAGTCCAATGAATGCATGCTTGTGCTAGAAATTAGTTTAGGGATATGTTTTAACAACTTTTTATCATTGTGATGTGATTTCTCACAGGACATCCTTCAAAAATCCTCCACGTTTTGCTCTAAAATACTGTAGTTGTTCTTAAATAGTTCATTTTATTCTGTGCCATTTCTATAAAATTACTTTTTTTCTTCTTTTTTTTATCCGATGCCTTGAACATTTATTGGTCAAACAGTGTGGGAACCTTGGCTTTTGGTCAAGAACAGCAAAGAAAGTGTGTACTATTTAGCCAAAAAAGAAAGTAAATTATTAAGTAAACATAAACCATTATCATGGCTGTATAAACAAAAGTTGTTCCAATGTAAACATCAGTGTGTGTCCAACCAGAGTATCTTTTCTGTACTTATTTGATATATTTAAAATGCTTTGAGTCTCCTTTTTTGGTAGCCTATTTAACCCAGAAGTCTTCAATAACTGTCTGCAAGTGGCCATTAGTTCTTAAGAATAACATTTCTAAATAAAACATCTGCTGTGGAGGCTGATCATCTCAGCAGGAAAAATGGGGATGAATTTATGGATTGTCTTAAATACTGCACTATTATAAACCCTTGGAATCAGAGTTTAGTCTTGACTCTTGACGTTGATATTGCACTTGAGACCACATAATAACATTCAGCCTTGGCTTTTTTCATAAAGGGATAGTTCAACCATAAAAAAGAAAATGCAGTCAACATTTACTCCCTTCTTTCAACTGTGGAACACAAAAAGAGTTTGAAGAACATTTGGGGACTTAAATATCTCCTTTAATGTTCCTCGGTAGAAAGTCAGACAGGTTTGCATTTACATAAGAGAGACAAAAATGCAGATTTGTAAGGGAACTTTCCATTCAAGGGACCTGGTATTGCTCTAAAAGTAATCAATAAATTCATAATGGGCTTATTAACATGAATGTACAAGATTTCAACAAACTGCTCAGTGTTATTTCTTAATCAATAGTCTAGTTTTTGCCAGCACTTGGCCTTATCTTCAGGAAAAGTAGACGATGTATTAGTTACATCTGCTCATTGCTCATATGCAAATGATCTAACCAGCCAATCATGTGGCTGCAACTCGGAGCATACAAGCATGCATTGCAGACATGGTGGTCAGAGGTTCAGGTATTTTTGAAACCGAACATCATGAATGGGTAATTGTATAATTGTAGCATGATGCTATCATATATCAACATGACTCACGAGCCTCACGTGTCTCACGCTGCATTTATATGTCGTGCTTTTATTGTTGAGCAGAAGCATACCGCCCCAGATCAACATTTTTGGCAGTCGAGGATGTTTATATGAGTTCAGATATGAACTGAAACGCGTGCCTCTCTCAGTCAGATATCAGTTTTCTCTTTCTTCTGTTTTGTTTTCTCCAAAGGAAGTGATTTTAGTCCAATTATACCTTATCTTACAGATCGATTCCTGTTTCTTAGGAAAAGGATGTAGCCCGAACCATGTGTCTGGAAGATGCTTCAGTTCAACTTCCTTTGGAAACAAACGAGTTTACAATGTTGTTAGAAATAAAATATAAAACAGCGAATTACTTCCTGTATACATTTACTTAAATTGATGAATAGGGACACGGTACGATAAAGGTTTCAAACGGTAGTATTGTGTATGCTTGTCCAACAGAGACTCAGACGAGTAGGGGGGACCGGGGATGGTTGTAACAATTTTGACCTTTCTGTCTATATCTTGTAGTACTTTGAAGTCAGTGTGTTCAAAATGTGATCCGAACTTGTTATAAGTGTCTGCTATTAAATGACATAGCTATTATCTTTGCAACACAAACAGAAAATGCATGGCTTAGTTTCAAACACGAGGAGGGAAATGTACAATTCACCCCATAGTCTGGGTTAGTTGTAACGGTTAACATACCCTGGGGTGAGATGTAACATTATGATATCCACCGGGGTAATAATATGTAACAATGAAATAAGGATTTTGACAAAAATTTATTTTGAAAGGTTTTTATTCAACACTGACTTTTCAATATAACTGATGTGTGTGTGTCACTCTTAGTCTCAGTGTGTTTGTCACTCTCAGGAGTAATTGACCATTATAAATTGAACTTGAACACAAACATTGTTTGTTTGTAAGCATGTTTGTTACTGCCAGTGTGAGTATTGGCCATAATACAATTTAATACTTGAACATTGTGTGTGTGTGTGTGTGTGTGTGTGTGTGTGTGTGTGTGTGTGTGTGTGTGTGTGTGTGTTCATTGTTGTTACAACTAACCCAGAGTCTTGTAGCCATGCTCACCTTACAGCTATCAGGCAAAACATTAGCACTAACAACTTGCATGGGAAATATCTACACAATAAACATAATAAAAGTTTGATGAGTTTAACTACAAAGCAGAAATTCCTTTGACAAAAAAAAAAAAAAACTTTCTTACCTAAACAAAATAGTTTTTTCCACTCAACATGTGCTGTGTCTGCCACAGGGCTCTACTTTATCACATGTGGAATAAGAACTAAACTGAGCATGTGCGAACAACTGACCCGTGTTACAACCATCCCCGGTCTCCCCATGACTACTGAGGGAAAAAATGCTAAGTAATAGTGTACAGATTTTTTAAAATAAAAATGTAGGCCTAACGTAAAACTAATATGATTAATAAGTTATGACAACATGTTTTTACATTGCTTTAACTCATCAAGCTAAGTTGAGATGAAGAAATTACTTAAACATCCAAGTTGATTGTGCTTAAAAATGTAAGGCAGCAAGTTTTCTTTAAAAAAGTTTTTATAGTGTAGCAATAACACAGTATAGCAGTTTTCAGCACTGCTAACCTCAGTATCTGCTTAAAACAGTTGTTTTAGTCACTTAGTAAATACCTATACCGGTAATAGTAGTAATATAATAGTAAATAGACCAACAATTTAGCTTTCTGACTTTATTAAAACGGATTTCATATATGACCTTCTTGCACATAGTGCTTTACACAGAGATTTTTACACGCAATTTTCCAAATAGAAATGAAACCAACAATGAAGAGAATATAAAAATACTATAGTAATAATATTAACAGTAAAAAGAAATAAGACATTGAAAATATGGTAACGTACAAAAGTATAGTGGAAAAACTTCTTTAGGATGCCTTCGTGAAAGCACTGAGGTGGCTCTGATAATACTGGCCTAGTGCAACAGGAAAATAAATACAAAATGTTGTTTACAAATCAACAATGATATCATTTCTTCAAATGTGCCTTTGAGATAAATAATGTATGCTAAAAAGACGGATTAACCTTATTATGTTGTTATTTAGAAGAAGTCAGTGAAAATCCAAGCATAAATAAATCCCACGCTCTTCCCGTCTTCAATCATATTGACTACAGTTACAGCGAGCCAACAAATGTTCCGCTGAAATTCCTCTCAAATGGAGTTTGAATGTTTCTTTAAAGTCTTTGAAGTTTGAAAATTCTAATTTCGGAACTTATATAATCTAATGATACAATTAAGAATTTCTGATATGCTGATAAGTGTTTCAAATACTGCAATCAGCAGAAAAAACAACTGCTTCAGGAATCTGGACCAAAACGGCAACTTTCTGGCTCAAATGTTTATCTTTCCTAGCTTAGGAGTCAGTGTTCATAAAAAGTGAAATTTAGATTGTGTAAAAAGTTTAGATTTAGATTCAGTAAAAAAAAAGCTACCATAGATTGGGGAATGTATATGATGAGAAAAGTTTGAGCTAATTAAGATTTCTGACGTTTGATTACAGATTTTTGAATCTGAACAGATTTTGAGTCCGTAGATTTCTAGTAGAGGCATGTGAGATGTCTATCTGATAAGAAGGAGATTCAAAGTCTTAATTTGATCTCATTTGGGGATAACATGAAGGTAAATCATTTGTGATTTTTCTTCCTGTGGGGAAAAATGGTTTCTGTGCCTTACATAATGTCCTCTTGTAACAATGAAAAGTACTTAACTATCAAATATCTTCTCAAACAGACTTTACTGGTTTGTGATGGAGCTGAATATACAAATAAAAGTTCTTCACCGCCATTAAGATGTAGAGATTGCAGTCTTCCATTACTGTGTAAGTACTGTTTTTCTGTATTGTTCATTTATTATATTTATCTGGCGTTCGCTGTTTTATTTGCATGTTTTAGCAGAGTGAGCGTGGTCATTTTTAATGCCCACCATTAGACATTTATAAAACCGTGTGTACAGATGTGTTTTATCTGTCTCATTTATTGATATTTGTTTTAACTTGTGTATAGGGATAGTTGAAATGTATGAATTTCTTTCTTCTTCTGAACACAAAGTAAGATCATTTTTAAGAAAGTTGGTACCCAAACAGTTAATGGTCCTCATTGACTTCCATACTAGTATGAGGAAGAATAGGGAAGTCAATAGGGTCCATCAACTGTCTGGTTACCGACACTCTTCACCTGTTCAGCAGAAGAAAGAAATCCATACAGGTTTGGAACAACACGAGTTATGAGTAAATGACTTAATTAACATTTTTGGGTGAACTATCCCTTTAATCATCTTTTTATGTATTTATTCAAATATATGGTGACGGGTTAATCATATTGAAAATGGTATGTTCCGATTAAGTAAGAGCAGGAAAAATATCCATATAAGGCTGCTGTCACGTAACGGAGAGCTAATGGACAGATTGAGTTTAGTGAGAGGTTTTTGTGCCTACATTTTTTATGAAGGGGAGTTGGTGCTGTTTTTAGTACGTAGCAGTTCTGTTGTTTTCATCATGCTCTAAACACCTGTTTTTTTTACTGCTTCAGTGTCCGATCCTGGTGTGATTGCAACCGCTCTGTTTTCTATCACAGGCATTTGTGGATCCATGAAGAACCTTGAACCATTCCATTGGATAAAAGGTTATTTAGAGTGGACATTATTCTTTAGATTATTAAAATGTTCTTTACAGAGGTTCTTTGAAGACCAAAATGGCACTGCTATGAAAACCCCCTTCTGTGACCTTTATTTTTAAGAGCATGCCTGGATGAGTCGAACAAGAACATGCATTCTTTGAATTTGATGTAAGATGCTTGGGATAAAAGCATCTGCCAAATGCATAAACAGAAAAAAAATAAAAAACTTTTTTGAAGTTGTGTGAGATTCACCTGACTTATCTAATGCCCAACATCTTTAAACATTTTAGTCTCACAGTTGAGAAGTGAAAGGGGGGAAAAAAAGAAATGCATTGAGTTTGCTTATTCATGACAACAATAGACATTCTTCACACTCCGATTTCTTCCTCTGTTCTTTACTACTGCAAATCATTATAGACTGTCCTTTGACAGTCATCAATGCTTTTTTCAGAGTCAGAAAGTTTGCATTGCTTTTCAGGCACGCAGCCATCAGGCTTATTTTTGATGATGACCTGACAGGGACGTGTTAGTAAGTCTTGTTGTACATGAGTGGTGCTTTGTCTTCTTGTCTTCTGATTGGTTTCGGATTGGCTCCGGCGTCGAAAAGACGAGTTGAATGAACGATTGAGTGAATTTTGCACTCCTCGTAATGAAAATTTATTGACTTTCTTGCGAAAGGTCTCTCCCGCGAAGTAGTACAACAAGGGATTTAAGCAACTGTTGGATGCCGCCATGCACAGCGAGATGACCAGAACTTTCAGGAGGTACTCTCTGACCTGGCAGTCCTGGTTTGAAACAATGGTCTGGTTTGAAACAATGACATGAAGATGGACCGTGCGAATGACATGATATGGGAGAAAACACAGCAGGAAGGTGCTCAGGACAACCACAATCAAACACACAGGGCGTCCGCGGGTGAACGGCTTTCTGTGTTCCCCGATTTTCCGCCCTAGGACGAGTTTGCAGAAGATGCAGCCGTAGCAGACCAGTATTGTAATAAACGGAATGACAAATCCAAACAAAACCCCCACATAGTTCAAGGTACTTATGCGGTTCCATGACGTGCTGTCCCTGGGTTCAAAGCAGATAATCTTACCATCCCGTTCTAAAGTACCTGACATGAGGAACGGCGTTGACAAGAAGGCCACGAATATCCAGATCGCAATGCATGCTAGATTGGCTCGCCGTGCTGTTGCCAGGGTCTTGTTGCGAATGGGGTAAATCACGGCTATGTACCGTAGTACACTGAGGCCAGTAAGGAACAATACGCTTGTGTACAGGTTCACGTAAAAGGAAAATATACACCAGCGGCAAAACCAGTCTGGGAAGTCCCAATGACCGCCCCTAAAGTAGTAGACCAGGCGGAAGGGCAAAGTCAAGGTGAAGCTAGCATCTGAAATGGCCAGGTTAGTCATAAAAATCGTGTTGGCATTCTTCCTAGGGCTGAAACACAGGAACACGATCAAAGCCAAGAAGTTGCAGATGAATCCAATAGGGAATACAACACTGTACGTGATAGTGTATGCCATATATTTGAAGTCTTCACTGTCCCTACGTGTCTGGTTGACGCATGCATGGTATTGGGTGGCGTTGAGCGGAAACGGAGCTTCCGATGTAAACGTGTGATCTGGAGACAAAAAGAGAATTGGTTAGATATATTAAACAATTGTGTTGCGAGCAGAAAAGGTGCAGTCATGATAGGCTTTAAGCATGCAAAATTACGCTTGCTTCTGTTTTTACTAGTTAAAAGAACAAATAATAATGATAATAATGAATTGTTAAAATCTACATCAACAAACTCTATCGAGCCAAGAGGTCAATCTGTCAAGCATCTTTTGGCTACGCAGCAAATTTTAAAGGAGTGATGAACTGAGAAACTTTCAGGACATATAAGAGGTCATCATACTATAAGAATATCCTGAAAGCTTCAGAACTGAAAACTTCCTTGTTCCTCGTATAACTTTTACGACACAGATCTGCCAGCAACGTCACAAACATGTAAGTAACCATGTTTACTCTAATGCCTTATGCCTGTGATCAGTTATGTGTAATTATTCAAGTTCAGATAGATTATCTCTCTCTCAAAATCGTTCAATACTGTTTATGCATCAGGGACTAAACGATCAACTTCACATCGTTTCTCTTAGTAGGATGAAAATAATCTTATTTAAATTGTGATTAAAAGTGATCAAAGAACGCTCCCTTTCCAATCGCCCAAGCTGTCAATCACAGTTTATCTGGACACTTGCCAAAACTCGCTATGAAATCAATGACGCTGTTACACTCCACAACGAAGGTCTTACTGTATTTACATCGTGTTCGCATTGTTATTTGGTAAAAGCATTCGTGAGAGTGCAAAAATTGCATTTCAATAATGAGATTTTTATTCACGCGATCAACAGACTGTCTGTCATCTGCTCAGTGCTCATCACTGCAACCTTTCATGTGATGGAATAGATTTAAATATAATGCTTTAAACAATACTTTTCACGATTTGTTAATCTCGATAGCTGTAATAGTAAAACGTAGTAAAGGTTTTTGAGAGAGATCCACATGTAATACTAGCTATTTCATATGCAAACATGTAAGCCAATCACGGCAGTGGGGGGTTACATGAAGTCTCACAGCAGCCAATCACAGCAGTGGGCGTTTACACTGAAATCTCACAACAGCCAATCACAGCAGTGGGCGTTTAAATGAAGTCTCACAGCAGCCAATCACAGCAGTGGGCGTTTACACTGAAGTCCCACAACAGCCAATCACAGCAGTGGGCGTTTACACTGAAGTCTCACAACAGCCAATCACAGCAGTGGGCGTTTACATGAAGTCTCACAGCAGACACGCCCCTTAAAACAGAGCGTTCAAATCAGAGGCTAAAATCAGGTTAGGAAAAATGCCTTTCATTTCTAGATTATGACAATTTTATATGTAAAAAACATACTAACATTATAAGGGCACCCCAGGCAACATTATAAAATAATAAAACAATCCAGTTCATGACCCCTTTAATAAAAACTCTTTGCATGTGTTTTCGATTTTACTCTGAATGGATGTGAGTCTGAGGCCGCACCAATAAGACTTAAGCATGCTGATAATATGATAAAGAAATGACATAAGAGAGTGATTAAAGCTATAATTAAGGCATTGCTCAACAATAGCTTACTAAACCAGGAAAAGGTGTTTTTATTTAAAACACAGGTTTAAAAACTCCCCTCGGTTTTCCAGGTTAAAATTTGACATTGCCATGGAGATTCAATATACAGACAGCAGGATTGTGTTTCCTAAACTGCTAAGTATAATAAGCCTGTATATGTTTTATATATGATGCCTCATCTGCATCATTCTTAAATGTTTTGTATTGTTTTACATTTATATATATATATCTGTACTGTGTTGTATGGACCTCTGTGTCTTGAATAAAGTTGATTGATTGAATGCTTTACTTTTTCTAAAACTATTTTAAACAAAACTTTTCTAGTCTTGAATCATTTTTATGCATGCAGTTTTATATGTAATAGTTTATATTAATATTTTGCTTTAAAAAATATTTGAATACATTTGAATGAATAAATAAATATTAAATGTTATGTAATGTTATTGGTCATGTCCTTATTATTTTTCAACTACCCAAATATCGTTATTTTATCAAGAAGTCTGTTGTTTTCCAGCACTCCCAAAGTTCATATGCAAAACATTATGCAAAAGAATACTCAGAGAGTGAAATGAAAACTGTTGCACACTAACAATATTCAAATGACAGATGTATTCATAGACACCTGCAAAACAAAACATGAACCGTTTTTCCGCATTAAAAAAAGGCATTGTTAATTATTAATATGCTCATTAATCCAAAGTTCTGCTAAACAGATCTTGTTATCCTATTGTCAAAGTAAACGGACTAATACACTAAAGCTGGTATTCTGGAATAACTCATGGAACAAGTTTGTCCACAAGTCTTATTAAAAGTACCAAAGGTATTATCATATGTACATACATACCATGGTAATTCCTTCCACAAAAAAAGGTAATGTGAAGAGGATACCATGGTACTTAAATAGTATTTATGTTAGGCTACTTAAAGGTAGTTCCAAGAATATCATGGTACTACCATAGTCCATAGTGCAAAGTCCAAAATAAAGTTTTTCGACATATTCTTGGAGTGCCATGTCAAAAAGGTAGGCTACAAACAAAATATGGTAGCCTTGGTATCCTGTAAATACCATTATAAATTGATTTCAGAACTAGCTATATAGTATACATCCACTGACATTAAAATGTAAAACTCAGTATGACTCGTATGTGGCTGTGACTGGAGTTTAACTCACCTGTCATTCTCTTATGACCATCATTCTCCTCATCATCAGCGGACTGGTGAATCCCTGTGAGTCAAGAGTTTTGTATTGAGACTGCGTTATGCAACCAAATGTCAATCTGTTTCTCTCTCGGCAGTTTCAAGTGTCTGCTTCCTTTAAAAAGTGCATGAAGAGTGCTGTCTCTGTAGTCGGGTGTCCAACCCGTAATTCCAGTGAAGCGTAGTATGAGTCGTAATGCACGAAGTACACCAGACTCTCCAATAGTTGTCGCCTTGGCAAAAGAATCGCTTGTTTTCAATGATTCATACGAACCGATTCGCACAGCGTATTCGACTGCAGAGATGTGAAACAAACTACACAGCATTCGGCGCGATCTGGATATAACCTAATCGAAAGCATAGCCTAGTGCACAACAACAGCATAATTTCGTAAACTTTGACTTCGGGGAAACTTTTGAATAAAGATTCAAAAATAATTAGCGAAATGTTTTCTTGGGGAGTTCAAACGAATCGATTCGTTAAATTGAATCAGACTTCAGAAACTTCCTAAATACTTCTAGAGAAACCACACCTCACACTTCAGGTGTTTTTTCTTCTTTGGCAGGTTTTCTGAGCAGATGTGATTTGCGTAGGAAGAATAATTGCGCAATTCACTTTACATGACCAAAAATAGGAAATTTTAATAATTTGATCACAGGCTATAAGTTAAGAAAATTATTGAATTATCTTAAAGCACATTCTTAATAATATTCTTAATAAATATATTCGTAATAAAACATATTGTTGGCTTGTAATGCAAAAAGCACCACAACTTCTAGGTTTTCAGTTATTTAAAGAGTTCACAGAACGTTAGAGGAGGATGTCCAAAAATATTGTATTTAAATAATTTTGTTATTAAAAATGTAAAAACTAACAGCAAAAACGAGAAGAATAAATTCTATATAGCCTATATTATAAATAATAATTTATATACTCCTAGTTTTTCAGGTAGTCAAATAGCTTATCTTCTGATCAAACGTACGTCACAGATGGACATTAGAGGAGTAGCCAAAAATATGGTATTTAAACAATCTTGATATAAACAACATAGATATTCTAACCTTTAACATGGCGATGTGGTATGGTAATTTAAACGTAAAAGGGAGAAGCAAGCTGCAGAGAATAGTAAACCTCGCCTCAAAAATCATAGGGACAAGTCAGAAACAATTAAGTAATTGCTACTGCTGTACTGCATTTTTGCCCTGAAGATGTCTCTGTGTTAGTCTTGTTGTTCTTGTTGTTTTTGTTGTTGTTGGTTTGATTGTAGTTTGATTGTTGTTTTTATGAGACTGAAGGCAAATTTCCACATTGTGGACAATAAAATAAAATGAATGAATGAACACCAGCATAGCAATGGCCTACATCACAACAAAAGAGACCCAGAAAAAGAAAAGTAAAAAAATAAATTGTTTCATGTCATATTGTTTTAGAGCATAAGAAACAAATGGTTAAAAAAATAAAATATATAAAAAAAACATTTTTGAAAAATTATATTTTATTCATATGTTATGCTATGTCCTCTGTAGTGGACACAATTACTCAGTTTAAATTTTTTTTTGAATGACATGAAATGTCAATTGCCTTTTTTTAGGCAAAAAAATAAAATAAAAAATTCAATCACCAATAGCCTACATTTTGGGGTTTCAGGATTTTTTTTACTAAAATTTGTATAAAGATGATTCTCAACTTATGAAATATATAATGGAATGCATTGCTACACTATTTTACTTTAATATGCAATATGTGGGTAAAATGGCCATAAATTAATATTCCCATTCAATGTAATGTATACACTGTTTCTAATTTGCACATTAATGTGTTCTTGGAGCAACATTTAATGAAAAAAGAAGTGTAATAATTGGAGTAATAATTAGCAACATTTTAATATCTAATATTACATAGGAATATTGATGTATAATTTATTTACATATTCACTTGTTGTGTCTCCCAAAAAGTCCTGATGTCCTCTACAGTGGACATGTATGAAATCAATGCCCTGTTCTGTAACAGAAAGTCTTTTTTGTTTTTTTGTTTTAAACCCCAACATTTTCCTGAGATGTTGGTTTATTAAATAAAAATTGAAAAGTAGTATGATTTAAATTATAATTACATATTATCATATTTACATAAGAGTGCTACATTTGATCACTAAATTAATGTCAGACATTTTTAAAGACCAAGGAGAAGTTGTTTTCATGATAAAACCTCCAAACATTCGGTATCTCTGAAAAGCCCTGAATGTGCTCTTTACAGGACATTTACTATAGTGGACAAAAGTCTATTTACATGGGTCCCAGGAGGATATATAGCTTATATACTATATATAATAAATTATGTACTTCTAGGTTCTCAGCTAGTCAAATTGTTTGTTATCCTTTGATCAAATGTCACACTCACAGATGGGCATTAGAGGAGGAGCGATCTGCCAAAACGGCTGAAAGAAACTACATTTCCCATCATGCAACAACAACAACACGTCACTATCCCATCTAAATGCATTCTGGGAAGGAGAAGCTTGTAGACCATTTTAGCTGCAGATGACATCGAATGATCTGACCAAGAGTGTGATCTTTTGGAGAGAGGTGATCTGTTGGCAGTCATTGCACTTCTCAATATTTGAGAAATATTTCACCTCAGTGTTTCGTTGAAATATATTTGGTAAGTTTTCGTTGTTTCGTGGCGTTCTTTGCGCCTTTTTCAACGACAACACGACGACACAGTCTCCATTTTGATGTGCCTTCCTGTAGCTTACTAAACTTCTCACATAACGAACATTAAGACCATACGAACAAAAACTACTACCACAGGCTTTTTACCCATGTACCATTGAAATAGCCAGTTTTTTCGACATATTTTGATAATATCGTGTTTTACGGGCATGTAACGTTAACTTACTACTATGATACGGTAACGTTATCATTTTAAGTACTATGGTATTCTTTTAAGTAACGTTACATTGCTTTTCCATTTAAATAACGCGTTATTAAAATGCATTCAGTTCTCTATCTATATATGAAAGTATCGTAGTATTTTACTTATAACAAGTGCTGTGATCTTATCAAATGGTATTATTATGGTAACTGTTACGCAACTTGCATTGTATTTACACGCTACTAAGAATACCGTGGTACATGTAACGGTTACAATCAAAGAAAACACAGTAGTACCATGTTACTTCATATAGCTAACGTTAATTGAACCAACAGCACATACGCTTGTGGTTCTAACACAAGGTTTTTTCATTTCATGATATATAATTTTCACATAGATTATGATTATGTGCAACATTAACATTGTACTGTAACAATTTGGTCTGTACTTGTTTTAACAGGCCTTGTATTGAGAAACAAAGATGGGTGCAGATAAACGGTCAGTGTTTTTTGACTTGATGAGGTAAATATTCTCACAACTAGGGATGTGCCCGAAGCCCAAATCCGCATTTGGAAAGGTGCGAAAAATGAAAAACGCATCCTACGAAGCCCAGAAATGGACATGGTTAGGCTTGCTGCGGTAGTCAGTTACATTACAGTACATCAGATTTTACTTATGTGAAGATAGTAAGGAGAGATGACTGACAGGACCATGTCGGAGGATTTGGTACGCAACAGATCCTAAGCATCATTGACTTGTAAAATATGTGGTCAGTACCGCTGCTCCCTATATTCACAGTATGCGTGATTGTGAATTGAAAAGTAAAAAGTGAACCTGCATTCAAAAGCAATTTCAATACCCCCATTTTGAAAGCGGCGCCATGATGCCCTCAAATTATAATTACCCAACTATAGAAATGAAAGCAAAATATACACTTCACGGATAAATAAAAAAAAGTCACTGTTTGGATTTAAATAGGCAAACGCTAAAGACTATATTATTGGATCATTATTGCAGTGATTACTATGTTTCTACCATGTTATGTTTAGCAGCAGTTCTTCTAACCCTAATTGTTGGAGTGTGTAGCTTTTAATTTCTTGAACAGCCATGTAGGAAGACACATCATGGCCATATTCCAGGATGACAATGCCAAGATTCATCAGGCTCAAACATGAGAACGAATGGTTGTGAGGGAGCATGAAGAATCATTGTCACACATGAATTGACACCTTGAGTCCACACCATAAATTCATTGAAAGTCTGGGATGTGCTGGAGGAGACTTTACAGAGTGCTGCATTGTCAATACAAGATCTTGATCAAACATTTATGCACCTTTTGATGGAAATAAATGTTGTGATGTTATTTCCATCAAGAGGTGCATACATTTTTGGTCAAAATCTTCTATTGACAATTCTTAATGCTCCTTCTCAACCATTCTTTCACAATTTGAGCCTGATGCATCTTGACAATGTCATCCTGTAATATGGCCATGATGAGTCTTCCTACATGGTTGTTTAAGAAATTAAAAGCTACACACTCCATCAATTAGGGTTAAAAGAACTGTTGCCAAACATAAAACATACTATACGCATAATAATCACTGCAATAATGATCCAAATTATAGACTCTTAAGCATTTGCCTATTTAAATCCAAACTGACTTTTTTTATTTGCCAGGCGTTGTATTTATTTTTCTTTCTTCAACATGTCCCTTTGGGGGCTCCGTAGAATGCGCATTTCCTTTCCAAACATAGTATTTGGCTTCGAACACATCCCTACTCGCATCTTAAATTGAACGTCATAATATCATAATCTCTTGTTGTAACTCTAGGGTTAGCCGTACAGAACGCAGTGGCAGGTACGGCTCCGAACAGTCTCGCGACGACGACCGCAGGGACCGTCGAGATCGAGAAGATCGCGGATATGACTCGCACCGCTGGAGTGATGATCGTCGTAGTAGTGACCGTTACGATGGTGAACGTGGTGACAGAGGTGATCGATATTGGAACAGGGACAGTCCTGAGGTGAGGACTTGCCAATATCATTTGCTTATTTGATGTTTTGACAGAATGATGCTCACTTTACTAATTCTCATCCGTGTTACAGAGAGGGAGGAAACGGCGCAGCAGCGACGGGTCTGATGAAGGACACCATTCGGATGGCGATTACTCTGAGCATGATTACAGAGGAGACCCAGCTGACGAGAAGGAGAGCAAGACCATCATGCTCCGGGGTCTGCCCATGAACACCACAGAGGCAGATGTAAGTCCTTTGTCTTTTTTTCCCCAAACGGTCAAGTCCTTTGTATTTTAAAAGCCGTACTTAATACAATCGTATAATGGAAAATTCTGCATTGAATATAGCCTATATATATGTATTATTACTTTTAAGAATATACATACATTTCTGTGATAAGATTTGTTTTAAATCAGGGCCTATCATATTTATTACATTTATTTTGCTATTATTATTAAAAATTCCTGATCTAATAAAAGCTTAACATGTAAATGTCTGCAGTGATAAAGCTGCATGATCAGTTGAGATCAATTTTTGTTTAAAATAGAGATCAAGATGTCTGAATAGACAAACAAAATAAAATGTAATTTTTTTAGTTAAAAAATGTAATTAAGTTCTGGAAAAATGTTAAGTCAATTTAAAACTTTTATTAGTTATGAATGAATGATTCAATGGCCCTGTCCCAAAAGGCTACTGTGTGTCCATAAGTTCACAAGACCAGGATGTCCCATTTGTCGTTGATCTGTGCCTTCGATGCGCACCTTTGCCAAGCCCTCACTGAAGCGAGCTCCTCAGCAGACTTCTTCCCGACCGTCAAAGCGGTGTTAGGTCACTAACTTGTGGACTCGTAGGAAGACCGAGAGTATTTAGGCTGCCGCCTGGGCCAATGACAAATAAAACCATAATTTATTTTTATTTGAAGCATCGAGTTGCGTGCAAAAGGTGTTACACTATTTTGATCGCTACAGTACACATCAGTGTTTATATCCAAACTTTTATCCCGGTGCTTCTGTGATATTTTGAGTTATTGTAACCGAAATAATAATACTGTATGGTTGAAAAGAGTTTGTGGAGCTGTTTTATATCTATGACAACTGCTCTCTCTGGTTCAGTGACATGGCAACACAGATCTGTATGTTCGCTGTGATTGTGCTTGTCAAAGGTTTAACAGACACACGTGAATTCTCATTAAGTAATAAGATCGAATGGGTGTTTGAATCATTGCCAATCTTTTAATTAATCATGCAGCTCTAATAAATAATAATTTAATAAATGTATGAAATAAGAATAAAACTCACATAAATTATGTATTTTAAATATTACAATAATTAGTTTATTAGAAATGTATCTTTAAAGTTTTTAGTTTTAACTACTTTTATTTTATTTTATCCAGGACTCCACTGTGAAAATCTAAATGAAATTGGCTTGGTGTTGAACAAACTTTATCTGACTTCGCCTTGTAATCCACAGATTCGAGCAGCCATTGACCAGCTGGAGGGGCCAAAGCCGATGGACGTGAGGCTGATGAAAAAGAGAACAGGTGAGACTGATGTACCGTGGACCCTTCCCCTCCCAAACAAACCTGTGTCCGCTGGGCCAACCTGCTTCCGCTCAAACGCCTTTTGCCATAGCAACATGCTATCTGACCAGGTTTACCCTTCAGAGTACTGAGTTAAGACATTTGTTGCACATTAGATGCATGTTTGGAGGTAAGTTTTGTATGGGTTTTGTGTGGCGCAGAATTGGCAGTTTTATTTGTGCCAATTGAAGTTACATGAGCGTAGAAGCAGTCATGTATCTTCTTTATCTTGTTTAAGTAGGTACAAGCATATAAAAGATCGTCCAAGTTTATCTGATGGCAGCATCTGTCTCATAAAGATTATTTTAAGATTCTCCTGTTTATGACTGTTTGCTTTGATTATTGATTCAACCTACTTTATCATCGTTAGACCAACAGCTAGAATATTATAAGGTGCTGTTGCTATGGTAAAAGTTTCCAGGCAACCCCCCCTACATCTCTTTGGCCTCTCTGGGTCAAGGGGGTCACGAAGCAGTTTGTGACAGAGTTTGAATGTTGTACAACTGAACCATTTAAACTAACACGCCTCCCGTCTGTATATCTGAATGCCTCTCTAGGTATAAGCCGAGGTTTCGCCTTCGTGGAGTTTTATCACTTGCAAGCTGCTACCCGATGGATGGAGACCAATCAGGTTGCTTCCTAATCACCAAGTCTAGCTTTTGCCCTGGGGAATAATGCAATTTGATTACAAAAAGACAAACTGAGGGAAAAAAGCAAAGTTGCTGCCCCAGCAGACTATATGGACAGAAATGGACAAGAGCTCTTGTTTTTGAAGGCAAGGTGTGAGCAAAACATAGAAGAGCCATTTGATGGAAACTCTGGCTTTTCTCCTAAGTCATGTTATTAACTTTTTACCAGAACTCTGTTAGCACGGGTAAAAAAGAAAAGAAAAAAAGCACTGATTTTTAAGAGGGAAAGCGATAAATAATACAGTTCAGGTGTGACTTGAATGACTCAAATGGGTTTTAAGCTAAAAATTGTCAGTGCATTGAAAAATGTGTTTTTCATAGTTGATATTTTTTTGTGTGAAGTTGTTCAAGTCTAGAAGTAGAAGTGAAGTGTGGTGCTATATTTAACATCCCATTTCATGGACCTCAGCATTAAAATATCTCGGCAGTTTTTAATAGTAATTAGTTCTTTTGCACAGAGAAAGTAAATGCCTCATCTAGAAAGTCCCCCCCCCCCCCATCCCGTTTAAGAAAGGAGTGCCTTTTTTTACACTCTGTTCCGGCCCCATCCGGACACTCGGGTCCCAAACACACACCATCTTACACATTAAACCTTCCCGGGCGATCCTCACCCTAAACCCTCGTGGCTAATGTGGTTGTTCTTGGGCTGAGATCAAGCCTTCGCAAGAGAGGAAATAACCAAACCTTTTCTTCCTTTTCCAGAAACTGCTGATCGTTCAAGGCAAGAGTGTTGCCGTGCACTACAGCAACAACCGGCACAAGTTTGAGGACTGGCTCTGCAACTCAGTAAGTTCCATGGGCTTCCCAAAACTAAAGTTAAAATAGCTGTTTCATGGCAATGATATTGTAATGGTCTCATTCAGGAATTTCATTGGATTTAAAAAAATAAATAATTAAAAACAGTATAAAGGATATATATTTCTCTACACTATCGTTCAGATGTTTGCTGTCAGCCTTGTGATTTTGAAAGAAACATTTTCTTTATCAGAGATGCATTGAATTGATTAAAAGTGACAGTAAAGACATTTTATAATGTTACAAGAGATTCATGTTTCAAATAAATAAACTACAATAACTTTATTTTTTTAAATGCAGCCCGGTGAGCATGAGACATGTTTTTCTAAAATATTAAGAAATCTTATTGACCCCTAACTTTTGAACGGTAGTGTGTGTGTGAACATAAGGTAAAGTTATTGTATATTATAATTTTTTTTCCTATGAAGATAGCCTTTGATGCAGATACAGCATTAAAATCAATGATGAATATTGTAGAAAATAAGTGACTCAAGCTAAGATCTTAAATGGTGTCCGCCACGGTAAGTGTTCAAGCCACTGTAGTGTGCTTGTTACCTGATGCCCCATAGCAGAAGTGTCAATTAAAACAATATGACCGGTTGCTTGCAGTGTGGCCTGTACAATTTCCGGAGAAGGCTGAAGTGCTTCAGGTGTGGCGCAGCTAAAGTGGGTAAGTAGATCCCGGAGAAGGAAACCGCTGTCTGCACCCATCTGGATGGTCCAGTCAAACACTGTCATGTTTTTTCTTCTTTTTTTTCTTTTTTTTTAACTAAGATGTATGTGGAGTTGTCATTTACAGTTTTCTTAACTAATACATGATAGTGATGAATATATCTCTCATAATTGCTGGTTTTTGTTTTGTAGCTAGTATCTGATATTATGGCTTCTTCTTTTCAGAGTTGTATATGCTTGTAAGTCTAATAGGCATTAAAAAATGAAACACAATAACCCCTTATATTATCGTTTACAGATCTGCCTCATCAATGCCAATCATTTAAAAACAAAATACTCATTTTGGCCGATAACTTAGTCACTGTAGGGATTGATTTATGATGTGCCCAAAGCTTTTTATGGGGCAGTGATGTGGTTTGAATCAGACTACTGTGTTTAAAGAAGCTCAATGTGCTTTTGTTCTTTGTTTATTTTCAGATTCTGAGTCCAGCAGCACCACAGGAACCACAGACACCCAACCCAGTGGAGATTACTATGGCGATAGTAAGGACATTTCCATAATAAATATCAGAAATATCAATTGCAGATTGTCGGCCTCCAAAATTGCCCAATTTCTAGACTGACGTTTAATTAGCATTGTTGGTTGATACTGGTCTAACCACCAGTGTGATGTGCAGTACTTGTTTTTGCATTCACATCGACATGTTTGCATGTTTTGACAGCAATCATCCTAAGGAACATCGCCCCTCAGTCCACTGTTGAAGCCATACTGTCTGCACTCGCCCCTTTCGCCAACCTCTCGCCTGGCAACATCCGCCTCATTAAGGACAAACAGACGGGCCAGAACAGAGGGTTTGCCTTCGTCCAACTTGCCTCTCCTTTGGTACCTATTTTCTCCCTTCCTCAGTCTATACATATCTCTTTTGTTCTTAAGATCAAATAGTCTTTGTTTCTTTAAGTAAAACCAGTGTTTTTTGCAGTGCTGAAAGCTCCGATAACATGTTTTTAGCACATTCTGATGATGTTTGTGGTTTTGCAGGAAGCATCACAGCTCCTAACCATCCTACAAGGCTTACAACCCCCTCTCAAGCTGGATGGGAAGACCATTGGAGTCGACTATGCCAAGAGTGCTCGAAAGTACGTACCTCTCAATCATATCCTCATGCTGTTATCTGTAGTTGTCTTGCTCAGAAGCTTGATTAATAATTCAGTTCACTAAAAAGCTTTTTTCCTCTCCTCAGGGATTTGTTATTACCAGATGGGAACCGTGTTAGTGCCTTTTCGGTCGCCAGCACAGCCATTGCAGCTGCTCAGTGGTCCTCTAGTCAGGTACAAACAACTTTATAATAAACATGCCTCAATGTTAAAGCAGAATTATGCATGCATGACTGATTTAATTGACTACATTTCACTTTACAGCCTCAGCAGAGTGTGGAGCCGACATCAGAATACAGTTACCTACAGGAGGGATATGTATCCTATTCACAGGTCAGCTGACTGCACCATCTTACACAACACAAATATGTGCAGTATACCATTTATGTGAATTATTTTTGCATTGAAGTACCGAGCTAAGATGGGTTGTTGTATTTAGGAGTACCAGGCGTACTATCAGCAGCAGGGTGGAGCTGTGGACCCTTCCCAGGCGAATGGCATACTTGGAGGTAACGTTTGCCTGGCTTTGTCTCTATCCAGTTTAATTTGAGAATCATAATGGGTGGTTAGAGGTCGACATTTTTCCAGATCAACATGATCTTTTGTATTTAAAATAAAAGGATTACTGGTGCTTGCTGTTTACAACATGAAAACCTGTGATGTTTTGATTTACAGCGGCTCCAGGTGTGAAGGTGCTTCCCGCTGCTGCCGGAGTGGTGATCTCTCAGACTGCACAGGTCTATCAACCTACTACTCAGGTAACTTTTTCTTTTAATGCTATGAATTGGCTTTTTTATATATATATATATATATATATATATATATATATATATATATATATATATCAGTTTCTAACCAGGCTGCAAAATCAATTAAAATGATTTAAAATAAGACGAAACAAGCTTTGAAAAGTTTAAATGGCTAAAAATAATCTAACTTTCAATCATTTTTATTTATTTTTTAATCCAGTCCCTCAACAACTGCCAATTTTAAGTATCAAGTTTATCAACCTGGATATGAGGGAATTTTAAAGTGTGATTTCTAGACATGAACAAAAGTCATAAATAAAATCTTAAAGTCATGGTATTTTTTTATAACGAGAATAAATTTATAGTTATGTCAACCTGAAAGATATTTTATTGGGTTGAAATTCCTATTTGTAAAAAACCCAAGTAATCACGAACCACTAGAACAAACATTCGGTTATTGAAACTTCTGTAATTAAATTTAATTGATTATCATTATTTTATTAGGTAAATTAGGACGTTTAAGTAGCTTTTATAAATGTGCTTAAAAAACATTGCTGGTGTGCATCTTGAGATATCTTCATTGACATATTTTAAGATCAATGCGGGTTGCTTTCAGTTAAAACGGCTCAAGCATGCATTTTAGTCTGGAACTAGACTTGAGCCTTGCCTGTGAAACTTGGCATTAATGCCTGTAATTACATTTAGTCTGTAATGTATAATTTATTTAATTGTTTTAATGTATTGCCATTCCTAGTTTTTGTAAATAAGCAGCTTTGTCATTACAGCGAAATTACCAGAAATATCGCTGGTATCCTTCAAATATAGTTTTTGACAATGGGGGGCCTCGAAGTAAAAAAGGTTGAGAACCACTGTCCTACTGTAATGATCGTTCTAATGTCATTATAACCCATTTTCTTGTCAGACATTACAGATTGATGGCAAAGCCCAACTCATCACAGCCGGTTCCACCATTTCCACCCCAGCAGTCTCAGCAACCAGCACAGCAACCGCTACCTCTCAGGAAAACCAAGCCAGTAAGATCAGATCATTAAATTCACACCATCCAATAAGACCGACATGGTGCCACAGGTCGTTTTCTGATTCTTCTGCCATTTTCCCATTTCCTCTAGCTGTCCCAGACACTTCATCATATCAGTACGATGAGTCATCTGGGTATTATTACGACCCCAGCACTGGCCTGTACTACGACCCCAACACGCATGTATGTGCTCCATGCTTTATTGCATGATAATGCTATATTTCATCTGAAAACTTGTAGAGGGTTCTAAATGTTGTTTCTGTCTTTAGTACTATTACAACTCCCAGACTCAGCAGTATCTGTACTGGGACGGGGAGAAGCAGGCTTACGTGCCGGCGCTGGACGCCAACAATGCGGCTCAGAACGCTTCCTCCACTCCTCAGAAAGAGGGCAAAGAGAAGAAAGAGAAACCTAAGAGCAAAACGGCTCAGCAGGTAATCAAAGTTTGCTAACCCACACATTTTAGGGAATGTCCTAGCAACTATTTGACACCCTAACAACATGCCGGCGAGTTCTGCATCAGCATTATATTTGAAAAATTTAGAAAATCTAGTTTGATTTCAGTCCTTCACTGTTGCTAATAATCCCTCTATCTCTGTGCGTCAGATTGCGAAGGACATGGAGCGCTGGGCCAAGAGTCTGAACAAACAGAAAGAAAACTTCAAGGGCAGCTTCCAGCCCGTCAGTCAGGAGGAGAGGAAGGAGGCGGCGGCAGCTGATGCTGGTTTCACACTCTTCGAGAAGAAGGTATTGTTGAAGACACATTGCATTCTCTGATGATGATGATCGTGGTTTTGTCATAACTCATAAGGTGTTTTTCTTTGCACATTAGCAGGCAGGGGCACTGGAGAGGCTCGTAACGGAGGCGTCCAAAGCAACAGAAGAAGAGAGCTCCTCATCAAAGGTGCCAAATGCACCGCACCACTACAAAACATGTCAGATTATCAAGTCGCGTGAGCTTATTTGTTCACCTCCCTTTGCTGCGCCACAGGTGGGGCTGGTGGCAGCGTACAGCGGCGACAGTGAGCCGGAGGAGTGCATGGAGGGAGATGACAGGGAGGACAAGTTGACCGACTGGAAGAAGATGGCGTGCCTGCTGTGCCGGAGGCAGTTCCCCAATAAAGAAGGTCTGATCCGCCATCAGCAGCTCTCAGACCTGCACAAGGTAATTACTCGGGGCCATTTGAGTCTTTATAATCGCTTCTGAAAATATGAAAATCTACTTTGCCGCATTTATATAATCATATGTCTGTGTTTTTCAGCAAAACATGGAGGTTCTCAGGAGATCCAAACTGAGCGAAGCAGAACTGGAAGAGTTGGAGAGGAAAGAGACCGAGGTGTGAAACCTCATTATAAATACACGCAGCCAAACTTCCTTGTAAAGAGTATTTCCTGGAATTTGCTGACGCATGTCCCTTTTTCCTTGTTCTGAACAGATGAAGTACAGAGACAGGGCTGCTGAGAGACGAGAGAAATACGGTATCCCTGAACCCCCTGCACCCAAGAAAAGGAAATTTACCCAGCCAGCACCTGTAGTGTACGTTTAATTGTTTTATTTGATCACGTTATGTTTTGTGAGGTGTTTACTATGACAATACAAGTGCATTACCAATATTAAGATGCACGTTGCACCATTCGATTTTGCAGAAATTACGAACAGCCCACAAAAGACGGATTGAACAGCGATAATATCGGCAATAAGATGCTGCAGGCCATGGGCTGGAAGGAAGGCAAAGGTCTGGGTAGAAACCAGCAGGGCATCACAACACCTATTGAGGTACCCCTCATTATTTGACCTGTCATGTTATCATGCTACGTTTAGTATTTGATAAACATTTGAACACAAATGTATCTTGTATGATTAGCATGAATGTATGATAGTTTATTAAATGAATGCATTGTCTAACATTATAAAATTTGGCAAGCACTAATGAAAACATTTCCTTTGTCATGAATTTGTCAACTCGTGCTCAATATAAGGTTATATTTGAACCCTGTTTTCAACCTCAGTAGCTGACTGATGTGTGCAAATGGCTGACATGAATGTCTTCTTGCCTGCAGGCTCAGTTGAGAACGAAGGGAGCCGGTTTGGGAACTAAAGGAAGCAGCTACAGCCTCACAGCCTCAGATACCTACAAGGATGCTGTCCGAAAAGCCATGTTTGCACGCTTCACAGAAATTGAGTGAATGTCAGTTTGGCGAAGAAAAATATTAGTGACTTTCATCCTCTGTGCTGAGGAGCGTCGTGTATTTATTTTGACTTCAGAAACTCTTGATGAACATAAGATGTGACTAGAAGAATGTGTACATAATGTACAAAGTCCTAGAGAAATGTGAAGAACGCGTTTTTGGTTTTGGTTATTTGCTTTTTCCAAAATAGATCTTGAACTGTAAAGTTTATATATGATCTCATTTTTGTACATAAGAAAAAATAAATGAGACGACCCGATTTGAATTTGAGTGTTTGTTTTTTTCACCACAGAAAATTGGTGTAATCTTTCATGAGATTAGGTTGGGTTGTTTGGTTTGAGAATCTGAAGTGTATTGTGTGCTGAAAGCTAAAAAATATAATTCTGTAGGGAAGACTTTAATGTTTTTCTTTACCACAACATCTTTCACTATACGGTAGGCATGTTAGGGTTTGTGATAGTGATGCTCTTTCATGCTACCAAACGTTGAGAATGTTTTGATTTCATTGGTAATATCTCCAACGCTTAAGAATGGCATCTACATTATTCATTTAGCAGATTCTGTCACAAGCCACTTGCAAGCTGTCCTAGTTGTGCTTGGAATGAAAACTTGTTCATTCCACTCTCCTTTGCTTTGTTTTGTTACTTCATCGGAATGGTACGGAACTTAGTAGAGGTTTTGGCACTTGCTGTGTGAACACACACACAAAAAAAAATCATGGACATGATTCGATAAGGTTAAATGGTCCTGAAAAAAATAGTCATTGTTTGTGGTCAAAAATGACCACATTGGAAATGAATGGGAGTTGAATTTCACTGCACACAAGCAAATCCCTACTGCAAGCTCATTTTTAGAGATCTTAACCACAATGTTTGAGAACAGCTTGTTTACATTTATGGCTTTGATTTTCTTACAATTTGAGTAAAATGTGTTTTGGAAAATATATATTCCATGTAAAAATTTTAAATGGCATTTTTCATAAGAAATATAAAGTTTTATAACATTTATTTCAAATTCAATTTTTAAAAACTTGCCAAGTGTCGACTTTACATTTAGTCATTTTAGCAGACGCTTTTATACAAAGGACTGAGGACTACAGCAAGCGAGTCATCGTGAAGAGGCAAAAATAACGCAAGAAGTGCTCAAAATACAAAGTTCAGTCATTGCTCAGAGTAGCATAAGCCAAACAAGGGAGGATTAAAGGAAATGGTTTTTTTTTTTTTTTATGTCAAGTGCTCACGGAAGAGATTACTTTAAAGGTCCCATGACATGCTGCTTTTTGTATGCTTTTATATAGGCCTTAGTGGTCCCCTAATACTGTATCTGAAGTCTTTTTCCCGAAATTCAGACTTGGTGCAGAATTACAGCCACTATGAGCCAGTCCCACAATGAGATTTCATTAGGACGTGCCATTACTGTCTCTTTAAATGCTAATGAGGAGGAGAGAGGCGGAGCAAGGTGGGGGTGTGGCCTGCCTTGACCAGCTTGCGGCCACGGTACCATGCGCTAATATTTACACTGGATGTATTCCCATGGCTCATAGACACGCAGTCGTTCAAGCTTTCCAGTTTGACCCAGAATCTGATCCGGATGGAGAAGCATCTGAAGAAGTTGCAACTCAGCGGCTACAGCAGGACGTCTCCGAATGGTTAGTTTAAAATATTGTGTCTGGATACGGTACTTTAGTTGGTTTGATTATGTATGCTGTTACAGTTATTATCATGTAGCTAATGCTACACGTTGTTGGCTTTTCATGTTGCTCTGATTCTGCTATTGTTCTAAAGCTGTATTAGCATCTATATCAGTAATCTTTGTAGTTTAGAGAAGGCTGTATACTCTGGCAATTTTTTTTTGATGACAAAGTTCTCCATGTCCACGTGATTTAATCCTGAAGGAATTAAAAAAAGACTTTTGTGTTCATTTGTTCATCCAAACACTGAGCAACTGCCATGCTTTGCTCGTTTGCAAGCCATGATGTCTCCAAGATCGCGCTGCACGGTCGTAGCGTAGCTCGTTTTCTCATGGGCGGGCCAAATTTTCTGGTTGGGCAAAGCAGAGAAAAAGGAGGTAGCCTTTCCCCGTATGACGACATAGGGAAGTTTCCAGATAGGCCCATCTGAGCTTTCAAAGTTTAATTTAATCAAAAGCGAAGCAGGATACCCAGGGCTTGGTTTACACCTATCGCCATTTCTAGCCACCGGGGAACCATGGGCAGGCTAGGGGAACTCATATTGATGTTTAAAAAAACCTTAAAGTGATAAAAATAAAGTGATATTTTCATGCCATGGGACCTTTAAAAAGGGACCAAACTGAAGTCTGTTCTCCAAAGCATTCAAGATGTAGGCTATGACCGTTTAAGCTGGAAATTCATTTTCAGGCCTATGCTCGAAAAGTGAATAAATGGATTATAATCTGAAATAAAAAACATGCAAATAAAATATAGTTGGGGAGACTGGATGGTTGTAACATGGGGAGAGTTGTAACACCATCAATTTCACTAATTAGGGATAAGATAGGAGTCATGTGATCACTTCATTATTTTTTCTACTTCCTACCCGATCACGCAGGGTGATTGTCAAGGCTGGAAACAGCCAAATGCAGAATATATATATATATATATATAGAGAGAGAGAGAGAGAGAGAGAGAGAGAGAGAGAGAGAGAGAAAAAAACTAATTTTGAGGTCAGAAAGTAAAAACTTTGACCAAGACTATATTTTGTTTAGTATCTGTTCTACTGCAGATAAAATTGTCTCACTTATATTAGATTTCTTAGGCAATATGTGATGCATTTCCCCCCCTGCTAATTTCAAACCTCTATGCTAAAACTGCTAGCTAAACATTGTCTGACAGGGGTGGGGAGCGTTGTAACACTTATTTTAAAAGTATTACAATCATCCCCTTACATACTAAGATTATAAATAAGAATTTTCTTGATTGTAATGTTTTTACAGAATGACTAGGGCATGAAAATGAAAGACTGACAGAGGTGTCTCTACCAGTGTTTTATATAAAGTGGTTTGCATGGAGCAGTTTAACAACTCAAGGTTTGGGTGAAATGCGCCCTATCCAGTTTCTGTGCCCACCAAGCCTGCACTCCAGGGTTACCAGCATCATTCATCTGTCAGCACTGTGACTGATTAAGAATATACACACATAGACACACACTTACACGGCACACGCACATTGACATGTTCTTTTTTGTTAGACTTAAAGATGTTCTTTAATCTGGTTCATTGAAGTAGTGTTTATTAAGTAAACCAGTAAGTATACATTTGTCTAGTAGATTAATTTACACACACATACGTTTTTTTTTTTTTTTACCTAGACATGTACATATAAATATGTTATTTAATTAGGTACATTGTAGTAGCCTAGTGTTATTATTAGGTGTACTGTTAAGTATGTCTGTTCTAGTTGACAAATTTACATGCACACACACATCCCATCCCCGGTCCAATCATTTCATTGAAATAAAAAGAAATTGTTCTATTTTGACGGACACAATAACATTACCAGAGGTTTAAACACATCTTACATTTGTTCAATATTTCAGTAAACTGTTAAATAAAAGCAAGATCTCAGTTACATTGTGAATGTAGTCACGGTTGAGAAGTTGCAGGGATATCGATGTGACTATTGTAGCATTCTCGTCACTTGCTCGTTTCTTACTCTTGTTCTCTCTCTCTTTGCTCATCAAGGGTTTAGCTTCTTGTAAAACTCCTGCGTGTTTGGACATGAACACACATCTGTGTAACTGGTTTGATACTTGATGTGCTGCCTGTGGCATTGTTTTTCATCACTGAGATGTTGGAACAACGCCTAGTTCACAAGAATCGACCTCTTTCAGGAAAACAACTGTGTTATGTGACTAACAGACAGAAACTTGACATGTGTCACCAAAACATCCACCAATGCAAACGGTACCAGTGTTAGAAAGTCAGCCCGCCTAATTCCTGAATGTGGTTTGTCTACTTACAATGAATGTCAAGAATATAGGCTACAGTAGGCTAGCCTACTGTTATGTATTTTTATCGCAATGTTACAGTTAAGTGAACATAATAAATGAATTAAATATGCTAATTTAACTATTTTTGGGTTAACCTTTTAACAATCTCCAAATTATTCATTGATTTTAATTGGGTAAACTTTTTTTCAGTTATTACAGTTTTTTTCGATTGTTTACACACATTTTCTGAAAGCATGCCTCATATTCTCAGAACTCTACACACAAATCAAAAAACACACACAATGGGCAAAACCCCTCAATTCTCCTGCAAAATGAAACTTTACATTCAAAACAATGTTATTTCTTCTCAAAATGGTATTTTGATTTCATATGACACACACAAACCATGATTAGACATTTATAAGAACCAGTTGAACACTGATGTGCTCAATGTAAAACACTTCTTCTCCATTCATCATAATGACTAAGCCTTTTTTTGTTCAGTGTTACACTTACTACACAGACACATACATAAGTGTGTTGTAAAATATTTGAGAATATTGTTTTTATACTCAGAATACACAAATACACGGTAACAAATATATTTTATTTTTCCCACAAAAACAATGTACACAGTGTACATCCCAACACAAAGTTGTACATACTGTGGTCTACATACAAAACAACAGAAGAATTTACTGTATACAGTTACAGTAAAAAATAATAATAATTCCAATGTTGGCATCCATTGCTCCACTGAAGAGCTCCTGTTGCCCTTTCATGCTAAAGCTCTGACTGCTCATTGTAAAACTGTGTGACGGTGTTTGCCCGTGTGATAAGTCAGTGTGCATATTTGAATGGCAGTGTGTTCCTCGTGAAAACAAGAGATTTTCTGCATGAAAATTGTGCCAAATGCAGAGAATTGTGTGTAGTGTTTTGAAAAAAGTGTGTTTTAGAACTGCAAATTGAGTGTAAAGCAGGAATTGTGCTTGTAGTTTAGGAGAATTGGTTCAGGGGGTTGGTGAATGACTTACATGTTGTGGTCATTGTGTCGCAAGTACCAGTATTTGTGTGTAAACAATTGAGAAAAACTGTATTATCATCATTATTGAAATTGGTCCCTTATTATTTTTCTTCTCCGAAATGAATAGCATTTTTAAAGACCTAAACCTGCTCGACTCATGCAAATTTGAACAGAGAACATGGCGCAAATTTCCATCTGATATGGGTTTCAGAGTTCAGTGGCAAAATGGCCCGATAGCACCACGGAAATTTCAACGACAACGAATCGACCCTCACGCTGCGTGCGTTTCAAGCAGCTACATGTACGAATATGGTCAAATCCGGGCAAAAATATTATACATTCATAATAAATTATTAACCTCAAATAAACATTTCATGCCTATCTATTTATTTAATTACCAGTAGCTAGTTCTATAATTAATGTACAACTATGTGAAAACAACAAAATAAATGGGCTAAATATTAATGGTTAAAGTGATTTCACCAAGAAGAACCGAAACAACATTCCAATCAACCAATCAGATTTGAGGATAGTTTTTTAGATAATGTCAAGTTTAGGCTTACAACAAGGGTTAGGGGCTTCTACACCATTCTCACTCACCTTTCATTTCCATTTGGTTTTAGAGATAAATTATGGGTTAGGATTATCATAGGATTATGACTATGTTTTTGGACAGAAATGTTCTTCCAGTTCCATATGTTAATCCAGGAACATGTTTTACTTGGCAAATTCATGGTGACCAAATAATATAATCAAAAAATTATATACTCTGGAAAAACTGACCAAAATTATGGTTTATATACTTATTAAAATGCATTACCATTCGAAACCATACATGTACCATGGTACTGCCACAAAACTTTCATCGAGGAACACTTTATTGTACAGCGTCCTTTTTACACGCTATTTACTTAGTAAAAACAGTATATTATGCATAGTTACATGCAAATAACCCTATAGTAAGTAAATGTTGTGAATTATTGTTAATCAGTAGGAAATGTAAAATGACACTGTAACAAGAACCCATTAAAATGTAAAATAAAGTGTAACCCTTTTATGCAATGTCATTTTGACATTCAGCCACATCTCATAGACTCAGTGTTAATCTTGTTGGGATGAATAAGCGATTCACATGTTCACTATTGCGGTTTTCAGCTCCAGTTCTTTCATTAAAATGTTTCCCAAACAAGCAGTGCAGTGTCTGTCCCACCGCGGGACTCGTGGCGCATCTGGATATCAGTGAGTAGTCTTTGCCAGCCTCAGATTTCTGTGTTTCTGGTGAATGCAGCGTCATTGTAGCTGTTCACGCTGGATGCATTCTTGCGAAGGTTAGTCATAATCATTGTACGTTATTCATTCCTTAGTTTCTGAGCGGTGTGAAACTCAAACTTTTACTAAAATTGATGCATGTAAGCCTATTGTTTAACAGGGCAGGTCCGATTTGTTTGACAATGACATCATTACTTCAGACAAGAAAGACTGGTTTGTAATCAAAGTGAAAGTCTTTTTTAAATACCAACTAAGGCAGACAGAATGTGCAGAAAGTTTAACCTGCAATTTAAACAAAGAATCTGAATTCCAAGTAAGTAGAGGCACTGAAGTGATTCAGAGGTATGTTTCTGTTTATTGGTGACAGTCATCATGGGTGCTAGTTGGACACACATCTGGAGGGAGGAATTCAAAGTTCACAAACTCCACCTTCTCACTTCTAAACCAGAGCTTTTGCTTCAGCCACGGGTGAGTTTGAGCACTGACCCAACAATGAAGTAAAATTTAGTTTATACAAAGGTTTTGCAACATGGTAGATGGTTTGCTGCTGGTCCAAGGAGATCTACCAGCCTTCTAGACCAGCTTGGATCAGCTAATGAACATAACTAGCATGGAGTTAGAAACCATGTTAGATCTATCAGCAATGCAATGATGCTGAAGACAATGAATGCATACGTGTATTAAACGTCAATTTTAAAAAATCCATTATAATGAGGAGTGAAATGGGAGGCTGAAATAACTTGTCTCTTGTTGCCAGTGGGATATTCCTCCATTGATGTGGCTTCTGTACAGGGGCTTTATGCTGGTCTACACCGTCAGCTGGTTGATCTACATGATTCTTCTCTTCAAAACACCTAAACTCCTCATTTATCTCAGCAATATCTCATACTGTCTCATGGTCATCTACTATCTGGTTGCTTTCTGTAATCTGGCCTGGGCTTTCTTGAAGGTCAGATGCTCCTCTCACAGAATGAATAGAGGTAATGTTGTTGCACAATGCACCACTGATCACTGATGCCCATTGATCTGAGTAACGCACAATGGCCCCATGAAGCATCTGAACACACTATCTGAATGTCACTATATTAATAATATTAAAGGTGCTCTAAGCGATGTCACGCATTTTTTAGGCCAAGCATTTTTTTGTCACATACAGCAAATATCTCCTCACTATCCGCTAGCTGTCTGTCTCCTGAACACACTCTAAAAAAGCGCGGTCTCTGTAGACACCCCAGGCTCCACAAACAGCAACAAAAACAAACTGGTCTAACCCGCACCACAACATAACAAACAGTGTTCCAGCCAATAACCGACAAGAAGGATTTGGGGGTGGGGTTTGGAGGTTAGTGCGCGGATGAGGAGGAGGGAGGGTCTAGCTAGCCTCCGTTTTGTTTGGCAATAGTTCGAACGTCAACAAGAAGTGACGTCACCCAGGATCGCTTAGAGAACCTTTAATATATCAACTTATTACATGTGAGCCGTAAAAGCTGTTACACAGGCGAACTCATAGGCGAGGGAGGGTTGGATCCAAGTGCAGATGGTTTTGTAAGACTGGAAGAACTGGAAGAGAGAGGGCAACTCTCTGAGAAAAAAATTAATTAACATTTGAACTCTCTCTTGTGAAGTTAGCATCACCATTTTCACCATCACCATAACCACGCAAATCTCACCTCAGAATCATCCTACATCTCTTTCCCTCTTTCCCTCTTCCCCCATTCCATCTCTCTCATGCTGAGATCACCAAAATTCACCCAACAATCTATAGGTTTAATGTGAATAATTATCAAATATATTTATACATATTTGGTATCATTTGAAATGTCTCAGCACAACTGGTACACAAAGGTCACATTCTCCACTGAAGTAAACCAAAAGGTTATAAAGTTCTCAAGAGTTTAGAGATAACTTGCACAGATAGGAGGGTGTGTCTTCCAGGTAAATGGCATTCTGCTCCCAAAAGGTGTAAACTCTGAATGCAAATTCCCATTGCAGGGCTGCCAACTCTCAGGCATTGAGTGCGAGACTCACGCAATTTACACTTTTCACACCACGCCACACATTTTCTCACGCAGAGAAAAATTGCGAAGCAAAGAGGACATTGACACTGACAGACAAGACAGCGAAGGTTACTTTTGATATGAAACAAATTCTCAGCTCTCAGATTCTGTCAATTTTATTTCGAAATTCAAACAATAAATACAGTTTTGGCGCTTGTAAATGTGACGTTGTGTCTGTTTAAGCGGCACGCGAACCGATCATCTAGTAAATAAACATGATTGAACAATAGGTGGTATATTGAAAGACAGACAAACTTACCAAAATGTATCCCTCATACATAATATCGATCAATCAGTGTTTTTTAACCGCGGAAAGAGGTCAATAAAACCGCTGGAGAACAATGTCACATAACGTTACATTCACCTCAGGAAATCCAGCACGTTATTGGCTTGAAAAATTAGTTATAGAGAGGAGTATTTAAATATGTGCACTATATTACATATTTATTGTATTTTTACTTATTTCACTAAAATATAACGTTGTTATTATGATTAAAAAAAACACATTATATTTAATTGAGTTGTAATTTTTAACCTTTAAAAATAATTCCAGCTGACAGTGCTCTAGCAGGTGAGATTTTTGGTAACACTTTACAATAAGGGTACACTAATAAGCATTAATTCATGCTTAACTAATGCACAGATAATACTGAATTAATGTATTGCTAATGATTATCTAAGCTATTCATTAATGATTGCCTCATTAGCAACTAATGAAGAGTCTGTTTGGTTAATATATTAGTTCATATATGAATTGTTATTAATTAAATATGTAAGTGTGTATTAATTCTATAATACCTTATTTTATTAACTAATAGTGTTAATTAATTTGTTAATTACCACAATGAGCCAAAGCCTTAGGCTATATTTCAACTTCAAGATAATACAGGTAAACTAATATGCATTAATACATTATTAATTACAGCATTAGTAGTGTGTCATTTACTACAATGTTTTTGGAAACCAGTGTTTAATAAACAGCTTTTATAAACTCTAGTGATGGTCATTAATGATTCATTAATCATTAGCTAACAATCATTATGTTGTGACTTTACTTGTTGAGGCACATCATTATTAACTCATCATCTAGTAATTGTAGTAATTGACACACTACTAATGCTGTAATTAATAATGTATTAATGCATATTAGGCTCATTGTGGTAATTCACAAATTAATGAACACTATTAGTTAATAAAATAAGTGATTATGGAATTAATCCACAATTACATATTGAATTAATAACAATTCATATATGAACTAATATATTAACCAAACAGACTCTTCATTAGTTGCTAATGAGGCAATCATTAATGAATAGCTTAGATAATCATTAGTAATACATTAATTCAGTATTATCTGTGCATTAGTTAAGCATGAATTAATGCTTATTAGTGCACCCTTATTGTAAAGGGTTACCAGATTTTTTTATTAGGAAAAATATACATGTAGGCTATCTCCCTATTATGCATCCAAACGAATCGATATTTAATCAAGATCGGAATCAAATCACAATAATTGAATTGAAATTGTGAAATTTGTGTCAAGCTATAATAAAAACAGTAGCTTACCTCATTGTACTATGTAAACATTGTAACATGTAGTCACTAAACCTATAATAAAATAATGTTCAGGAACCAATGTTTTGACAATCACAATACATTTATTGTGATGTAAAAAAAAAAAAAAAACTTGCATCCCCCAATCCATACTTTGTCTCTCAGACACTCAACATCATGCATTTCTTGAGTCAGGTACATCTTCATTTTTTTTTAGACTTTAACTCAGTTGTTATGCAGTCGCAAATAGGGGGCTAGATAAAAATACTATTGAGATAATAGCAGCGTTTGGAGCGACCATAACCTCTGGTTATCGTTCAGGGGTGAGTTTCCCAAAGCCAACTATGGTCGCAAGTTCTGTCGTTTCCAATAGAGTTCAATGGAACTTGCGACCATAGTTGGCTAACGATGCTTTTGGGAAACGCACCCCAGACTGGCGAGTTTGTGATCGTGAGATCCGCGCAAACGGCGGGCGCGAGACTCTCTGAGCGACAGATTCCTAATGAACGAGTAAAATATAAAGTAAAGAGTTAAATAGAACAATCAAATATATTGCTAAACTATTATATACATGACCAATTGGCAATCTAGCCTACATTCGAGGTTGTGATAAAATGGAGTCAGATAAAAGCTTAAATGGAATTAAATTAGCCTACTTTGCCAGAGACCCGTCCTATCGGAAACCGCCATTTGACCGATAAACGGCCCTACAGTTTTTTAAAGAGTTTATTATGAGAATATAAATAACTCAAGAAACTACAAAACAAAAATGCTGGAAAACAGAACTGAGAGCACCAACATACCAGGTTTAGGGGCCGTTTACAAACCCGGTTTTAACTAGAAATGGGAAACCTTTTATGCGTTTTGGCCGTTCATTTACACGACAACAGCATTTTGGGGACCGCAGACTGGTGGTGGTTGAGGACTGGAGAGACCCCGACATGATTGAAAAAGCGCTTTGGGTGTACAGTAGTATATGAAAGCGCTATATAAATGCCTCATTCTATTTCTATTCTATTAGATCACAATATAAAGCATTAACCCCCGGTTTCACAGACAAGTCTTAAATCTAGTCCCAGACAAAAATGCATGTTTGAGTTTTAATCGAAAGCAACTTGCACTGATATATCTTAACATATGTCAGTGGCATTTTTTTGTCTCAAGATGCACACCAGTAGGCTAATGTGTTTTTTTCTAAGGCACGTTTATAAAAGCTACTTAGATGTCATAATTAAACTAAGGCTTATTCCTGACTTAATCTAAGCCCTGTCTGTGAAACCAGGCCTAAATGTCATCTGCGTTCAAATGCTGCATGCTTTAATGGAGTCATTTCCTCCAGTAGGGGACAGTAGTGAGACCCTCCTCTCTCCTCCCGTCGCTTCTCTCTGTCTACAGTGGTTCCTGCATTCAATGATGGGCTGCAGTTCATTAACCGTCTCCTTTATCTACTGGACCCTGATCCACACCTCGGACCAGCACTCCCTCACAGCCTTCAACATCCACATCCATGCCATCAACAGCATCCAGACCACCGTGGATCTGCTGCTGTCCTCTACACCCGTTCATCTCACCCACCTCTTCTATGGTGTGCTGGGAGGACTCCTTTATGTCATATTTGTTGTTGTTTATTGGCTAATGGGCTGCACCAACCTGAATGGTGAACCCTACATCTACAGCATTCTTGATTTCAGTGGGCGCCCCCTAGTGGCGACACTTTGCATTCTGGGAGTTGCTCTGCTTTGTTTACCATCCTGCCACTTTGTGCTGTGGAACATGCAGTTGCTGAGGGAGTGGGTGGTGAGCAGGGAGAAAGTGAGGAGAATGGCTCTGAAGAGAGAGGTTTGGTGGTGGGTGAAGGTGTCTGGAAGAGCGACCTTTGACCTCGTGCCTTCTCTGGATCCAGCAGCCTCTGTGTTTGAGGCTAGAGGACAGCCAATGATGGAGGACCAGCTGTCATAATCCATCACTCTTGTTTGAAGGAGTTTCTGGCCTGTCTAAATCTACATTTTCCTATTTTAGCCAGCAGATCTTGATTTTCCTGTAATATCTTGCAAACGCTCTCAAAACTCAAACACTCAAAGCTCTTTAGTGGACTTGACTCTGTTGATCCAAATGTGGTTGGTTGCTTGTTGAGATCGGAAATGCCCTCAAATACTTTGACATTTGCTTGAAGTGTTAACACTTTTCTTGGAAATCAACCCACACTGTTAAAAAAAGGAGAAAAAAGATATGTGAAGTCTTATGGTAAATGGAATATATTTCTGTGATGGCAAAACTATATTTTCAGCAGTTATGTCGATGTCAAGCACTAGAGGTCAGCAGTGTCCTCTTGGAAGTATAACAAGTCCACATTGAAAATCTCAAATTCAAAATAATTTTAGTTTTGAATGATTTTAACAAAGAAATGTGATGCCACATCAAAAAGAATGCTTAAGATTAATCAGTTTAGGTTGATTTAGTCTGATTTATATATATTAAGAATTTGTTTTAGTTTAAATTTAACTAAAATAGTAATTTAAAAAAAGTACACATTTTGAGGACTTTTGAACCATATTATATATTAATGGCTGTGAAAGACCACTTTAGAGTTCAGAATTCAATTGGTCTTGGGTGAAGACATAATTTGAGCATAACTTCGCATTACTGTAATATTTTTATGATATGTTTTGTGCCAAATGGGGGAAAAATGTTAAATGCGCAGGTTTCAGATTTTATTGGTAATTTTAAAAAAAAATGTTTGACCCACACCTAGCCTGAGTTAAAAAGAAATAATAATAATAAATTAAATGCATTTATTATTATTATTTTTATTGATAGGTCCTTTATGCACTCTGCAAGCAATCACATGATCATTACCACATGGCACAATGTGAAAGCTGCTGATTGGCAGCCAATTAGATAAGTGGTCTGCTTCGGCATTTGCTGTAAGCTAGTATATGTTTCATTTCTGGTGCTTAATTATCATAGAAATTATATTATATTAATTCTTATAAGTTTATAACATTTATGACTTGCATTTGAGATTAAGTTAATCTCAAAGTCAAAGCAAATGCATTTATGATTGACTCCTGTATAGCTGAATGCAGTGTTGTCCCCTCGGCTGGTCTCGTGCAGAGAAGTGTGGTGGAGTGGGAGTGTGTCTGTGCTGTGCGGTATAACACACTCATGCTGTGTTGAGAGGGGTCGTGGCAGCGGCACACAACAGTCTTTAGCCCACTCGAGTTGTTTTCGGTCTCTCGTGTCTGGCATCATCGTGACCCTCTCTGAATCAAAGAGTTCAGTCTCTGTCTGTGTGATTTAGAGCTTAGTCAGAGATGATGCTGCTATAGTGTTTCTCATGTGTGTGCATTTGCGTGTCTGCTTTTATGATTCATTATAGAATCACATTTGCTCAAATATTATAATGTAATTCATATCCCTGAAATTGTCATTAGATGTTAAAACATCAATTTATGCATGCTCCTGAAATTTCAATAAAAGTTCATACATTACGAATTATTGATTTCCCTTGAGATGCAAAAAGTTTTGATGTTTCCGTTTATAGTTTAGACACGTTTCTCTTTGGTTCTTCTGAGTCTGTCTCTTGGGTTCTGTAACAAACCGCTTGTCTTGACTTGTTATGCAGCCCTTATAACTCACACATACTTCCCCAGTGTTTTTTAATTGGATAATCAGGACACACACACACACACAAACACACACACACACACAAACACCCACACACACAAACACCCACACAATCCTTTTTATATACTGATAATTGATAAGGCTTAAAGATGTACAAAGATGTTCTTTAATCTGGTACATTGAAGTAGTGTTTATTAAGTAAACCGTTAAGTATACATTTGTCTAGTAGATTAATTTAGACACACAGACATGTTTTGTTTTTTTTTTACCTAAAAATGTACATACAAAGATGTTATTTAATTAGGTACATTGTAGTAGTCTAGTGTTATTATTAGGTGTACTGTTAAGTATGTTTGTTCTAGTTGACAAATTTAAACACACACACACACACACACACACACACACGCACACACACAGACAGACACACACACACACACAAAATTCTTTTTATATAGCCTACTGATAATTGCTAACACACCAAGATTCCTATAAATGAATTCAAAAAAGCACACGTAACATTCTTTTCAGATGACATGTATTTTTGGGACGGAGCATGTTTATCACTCAGGGTTTGTTTTCCAGTGTGGATCCTTTGAAGAGAGTCCCTTTAAAGAGCATTGATCTGTTGACCAAGGTCTGTGTACATGTGAGTTTGTTTGAGATGAGAGGTGAGGATGAGAGGTGAACTCTTCAGGAAAGCATCTAATACCAGTTTTGTTCGGTTCTACTTGTTCTACTTTCTTGTTGTTGTTTTCTCTCAGTCTTGATTGATGTGAAATGTCACTGATGAATGAAACAAGGCTTAACCTCATAGTTCATATCCAGTGAAAGGACATCCAGCTCTACCATACTGTACACCGAAGAGAAAGTCTATAAAACAAACATTGTTCCAGAGAATCCATTGTTTCATTGTTTGAGAATCATTATTGTTGTTGGGAAAATTGTGAGAAATTGAAGTCACTCTAAAGTTCTTCCTATGTTCAGATTGGTTGGTTTGAAATAAGCTTTTTGTTGCAGTCATCGAGTGAGAGAGAGGAGTATTTACTCAAACTTTTTGAACTGACCTAGAAGCCCTCCAGATTTCCAAGAAACATATCGCTTAGTTTCCCAATGACATTCATTTGTCCTATTTAGTGGTCTGATAAGGGATAGTTACATGTTTCTATAAAATACTGTATCTACTTCCTGACTGTCCAGGTCCCTAATGATAAAAGACATGATATAACAGTTGTGACACAAAACATCTGTTAGCTACTGTATATTTGACAGAACTGAACCTACAGAACAACTATTTACCTTAGTTTACATGTCAGTAGGCCTACTAGTTCTTCTAGCAGAAAGATGATCTCAAAATTCTGGCGAGTTGATACATAATATCAAAATCAACTGCAGGCTGTAGATCCTTTTCCTATTTAGCACCCAAACTCTGGAACTGTATTCCTAGCCTTGTTCGGAAAGCAGACACACTCTGTCAGTTTAAATCTAGACTAAAAACGCATCTCTTTAATCTGGCATGCACATAACATTATCACATTTCTATAATTCATATCTGTTAAAGGAGGCTGCATGAATTAGGTCAACCGGAACCGGGAACACTTCCCATAACACCCGATGTACTTGTAACATTGTATAAAGAATGGCATCTACGCTAATGCGGGTCCCGAGGTTATATCGTCGTCGACCGACCAGACAGATTCGTCTCCACACTGGCGTGATCAATCTGATCTTCAAGTAAAAGGAACTGGATACAATATTGAAATGCTACTGATATTGACCAGAGGAGAACTGGCTCCCCGACTGACCCTGGTTTCTCCCAAGGTCTTTTCTCTCTGTGTCCTGATGGAGTTTGAGTTCCTTGCCACTGTCGCCGCTGGCTTGCTTAGTTGGGGACACTTAAAGGGTTAGTTCACCCAAAAATGAAAATTCTGTCAGTAATTACAAACCCTCAACCCCATAAGACTTTCGTTCATCTTTGGGACACAAATTAAGATATTTTTGATGAAATCTGAGAGCTGTCTCACTCCTCCATAGGCTGTAAGGTAATTTCATTCTGCCGGCCCAGAAAGTTAGCAAAGACATTGTTAAAATAGTCCAAGTGACTACAGTGGCTCAACCTTAAGTTTATCAAGCGACGATAATATTCTTTGTGGGGGAAAAACCCCAAAAACTTTATTCAACTATTCATTTTCTTCCGTGTGGGCCTCTGAGTCAGTTCTCGAGGTAAGGGGTTAAAGGTAAGCCATTCATCCACAGCATTGGTAAGGCGTTTTTACCTTTTCTCGTTGGTTTCTCACGATTCGGACATCCAGGAAATGCACAGTTTAGAACCATTTTAAACACTACATCGAGACACATCTGCGTTATCTTCTCAGTCCTCGCGCATGCGTCGCGGCGCTCGTGAACTCACTCAGAGGCCCACACGGAAGAAAATGAATAGTGGAATAAAGTCGTTAGTTTTTTTTTGTTGTTTTTTGCGTACAAAAAATATTCCCGTCGCTTGACAAACCTAAGGTTGAGCCACTGTAGTCACTTGGACTATTTCAGCGATGTTTTTACTAACTTTTCTGGGATGGCAGATATCGATTACCCTGCAGTCTATGAAGGAGTGAGCCAGCTCTTAGATTTCATAACAAAATATCTTAATTCTTAAAAAAGTGTTCTGAAGATGAATGAAGGTCTTACGGGGTTGGAACAACTTGAGGGTGAGTAATTACTGACATAATTTAAATTTTTTGGGTGAACTAACCTTTTAATACTCAGCAATATTACTGATTCGACTGCACTGACACTATTGGATGTGAACTGAACTGGAGGATGACATCACTGTTTTCTGCAGAAATATAGATATATTTATATTATAGATTAAATAAAAAAAATATGATATTTACAATGGAACTGAATCAACACTGAACTGACTCCAGCTGAACAACGACACTATTTTCTTTTAGAGCTGCTGTATGTTTGCATCATTGAATCATTTTCCTTTTATCACTGTAACTGCTGTGATACATTCTGTATTGAAGGTAACTTGACTTAATGCTAATAATGTTAATATATATAAATGTATACATTTCATGTATTATGTTTTTTTTATGTATTATATAAGCTTTCCAGTTTTCATTTCATCCACAGATGACCTATTAAGTGTTTTTCTGTTGTGTTTTGAACAATGTAGTGGTGGCATAGTGGATAATGATTAGTTCTGACAACTTAAATTCAGCAGATTTAAACCCCAGTATGCTTTATTAACTGAAGACGTACTGTGTTTCCTTCACCATTATCCGCTTGAGCAAACACTTCAGCCCAGTTGCTTCCGGGAAACTGAACCTGCACTTTGAATTGCATGTTTCTTACATGCCTAAAGACCGGTTCACACCAAGGACGATAACTATAAAGAAATCGTTTAAATATTACAGAATAGCAGAGTGCTCACCAAAACTTTAACGATAATGGCAGAGAGAAACGATATCGTTGGAATCACTTTCAGAACGATTTTTTAAAGGTGATGAATGATAAAAACAATGACATCCAATCACTCAAATGTCTATGGCTCAGATTCATTTAAATATTTGCCTGACGCACAAATGTTGGTTTCACATTGGTAAACTATTCACCAAATTGTCTTCAGTTTGGACTCAGTGTTCCTTGGCCTTCCCATGCATTCCCATCACTGTGTGAGTCTGAGCTTGTGACGGAGATCCTGCTGAAGTTCAGCATTGCTGTTTAATGAACTGTAAGTTGACGAGCGATGTCTTACCTGATTAACAAAGGTAAGCTTGTTAGTCCTGATTTTTCCTTTGGGTTTATGACTGTTGCTGCGGATTAAAGATGTCTGATTGTGTGATACGCTCATTCATTTTATGCTTTATGATTATCTCTTCTAGATGCAGCTGGAGTCTTGATAAAAGTAATGTCACATTTAACATTTATAAATTGAAACGCCCCCTTTTGGCCCCTCATGGCGCCAGCATGGTACTGTAGGGTCTCTTCTGTTAATTTTTTTATGTGGTAGGTTTTTATGGTAATTTAAAGTACTTTTTTGTGACAGTAATAGGAGAATTAAACGTAACACTGTAAGACTGAAAAATAAATGCTTGTAATATTGAGCAGATGACGTGATCCTCTCGCATATGGGAAATGTATTTAGAAACATGCTTTTTTACACGCTGGGGACATTATCAGTGTTGTGTTGTGGGGATCTTAATAGGTTGTTGTCCGGATTTTAAACAGGTCACCCAGTCAGGAGTCCACGTGAGCGTCCGCCCACCGTGCTCTGCAAACAGTACGTTACGAATCAAACCTGTAACTCTAAGAAAAAATAGACAGTTGCGAAATTAGTTTCACAATCAAAGGAGGGGATGGACTGTGTTGGTCAAAAGTTCTGCTCCAAACCTGAAAAAGCTGCATTTTACTGTCTGATGCTGAGCACAGAAGATCTTTGTTGATCCTAGAACAACATTATAATCAACCGATCAGATTTAAGGGACAAGTTTACAGTTTATGTCAAGTTTAGGCTAATAGGCTTTCGACAGGAATGTTGTTCCAGGATCAACAAAATATGTTGATTCTGGAACGTCTTGATTGGCAAAATCACAAATCGATAGATAGATAGATAGATAGATAGATAGATAGATAGATAGACAGACAGATAGATAGATAGATAGATAGACAGACAGACAGACAGACAGACAGACAGACAGACAGACAGACAGACAGATAGATAGATAGATAGATAGATAGATGGAGGATAGATAGATAGATAGACAGATAGATAGATAGATAGATAGATGGAGGATAGATAGATAGATAGATAGAGTGATAGATAGATAGATGGATGGATAGATAGATAGATAGATAGATAGATAGATAGATAGATAGATAGATAGATATAGATGGATAGATGGATAGATAGATAGATAGATAGATAGATAGATAGATAGATAGATAGATAGATAGATAGATAGATAGATAGATAGATAGATAGATAGATAGATAGATAGATAGATAGATAGATAGATAGATGTTTTCCATTTTCTCTGCAGTCGTTTCTCTCTCAGTATATCTGAGTGATGGCACTGGCACAGGTTTGATAACATTAGGAGCTCGGCCAAAATCAATGAATGCCTTGTCATTAAAATAAACCAGCCACCCAAGAACACGTCGCCATGGTTACGCTCACCACAGCAGTTGGAAAGGGCAGGTGAAGGATAACATGACACTACACACATGATTCGATGCGTTTGTCGTGCTCGACCTCGGTCACAATTCTCATGATATTAGGAAGACGAGTTTCCTCCAGCCTGCACAACTCAATTGAGTACACATGAACCCGCTGAACCTGTGAGGTCAGCATTAATATGAGGTACTATTAGGTTTCCAGGCTGATTGGATTTTACATAAGGTCTAAGAAAAGTAATCCATTTGTTGCATCACAGAAAAACGTCAAAAGATGTTTCAAAACAGCACAAATGTACCAGCACTGAGTAAACCAACATTTTTTTTTTGTTGACTAATGACACATCAGATTTGCAATATTTAGACAGAACATGCTGTCCGTATCTGATCATGTTAAACCTTGAACTGATGCCAAAAGTTGTGCTATTGTTTGATTTCTATTCTACAATAACCTATTTGTTCATAAAAAAACAATACATTTTACATCTTGAATTTTTTTTAAAAAGTATTTCAAGGATATTTTTTTAAGTAGTTTTACTAAGGTTCAATACAAATATATATATATAAACTACAGTGAGTGGTGCTTTGAGTACTGAGTAATATTACCATGTACTTACCACCCAGACAGCATAGTGTCGACCCAGATCCGGCCCATATACGCGTGCATCCACATGTACAGATCTGGGCCGATATGTTGCTGTCTGGGTATAGAGTTATGTTTAGGGTTTGGGTTTGTTTAGGGTTAGTTACTTGTAATTATGCATAATTTACTATTACTAGTAAGTACATTTAGTAGTGTGTACTACTTCACATTAAAAGTGTTACCGAAAACTCTTTACCCAAGTTACTGTAGGCCCTATTAGTGATATATTTAGCGATATTCCCTGTAACCCATTCCGCATGGCATATTTGTTTTTTCTTTTCTTTTACATTTATTTACAATTTATTGCATGAAAATGATGAAACCACACAAAACAGTTTTATACCATATAAGTGCTTATCTTTACCCTGAAACAATTTTGACAATTACTTTTGTGAATTTAAATGTTAATTCTATGAATGCATTGATCATTCCCACAATGCAACAGTCTTCACTCTCTCACGTGTTCTCTCTTCTGGCCAGGGACCTGGGGTGAGGCTTGGCCGAGGGATCAGGAGGGCACGTTTACCCTCAGGTTTACACACGGAAACATTCCATTAAAGTCATTAGTCTGGTCGAGCGGAACTGTACAGTGCTTTTGACAGATGCTAATTTACCGCTCGCTGTGACACACATGCAAAAGCCAGTGTGTTGTTTTCTGTGATGGAAAGGCAGCTGCTCAGTCTTTCATTCGTGGGAAGGGTGGAAAAACGTAGGCCTACCTGTGGCAACATTTTGCAAAACGCATAATACAATACCAATACATACATATCACTGCAGTTTCTAACAGAAATGAACACTAGAGGCAGTAAAACAGCAAGCACGTTTAATCCTTTTCACACACAATTATGTTTACAGGGGCACATGGATTAATAAAGATTTGTTTTCACGCGACTTCCTTGCACAATTATGTTATGAGCTCAAAACACTTTTTTACCATGGTGCATGATTTGTAAACAAATATATTTTGAAGTTTGCATCACTTTACCAGCTCCATATCATGTTCGGTTTTACTGATGTGCTAAACCTGCTCGGTAGCTCAGCTGAACAGATTTGAACTTCTTGTGATGGAGAGCCGGGGACAAGTCACGGTGAAAGAGCTCAAAGACAAGAGTTCAAAAACAAGCTTAAATGCCATGGTTACGATTGCGTTTTTATGTCACATTGGCTTTTGTAAACACTATTCGTTTAGGGTTTAGCATAGGTGTAGCCTACATTATTTGTGTACCGGACATTTAAAATCAGAACTTCGGTGATAGCATATGTACAAACTCCAACTTATAAAAAGTTCCCATATTCACGTTCATCTGTTCCAGAAAAATGCCTTAAAATCATGTTGGCAGTGTTGTTTCATTATAAAATATAAGATAATTTTCTTAATTTTTTTATGTGCTTTTGACATTTTTATAGTTTTTATTAGCTTAGCTTAGTTTAGTTTTAGTCTTAGGATTAGTTTTAGTTTTATTTCTAGTTTGTTTCATTAAAGTTTGTAAAAAAAAACTTTTAGCTAACTTTTTAATTTAAGTGTTTCATCTACTATTTATATTAATTAACACATTTTTAATAAATTATAATATATATAAAAAAAAGTTTTAGTATCAGTTTTAGATGTAGTCAGAGCCCGTCTACGGAGAGCCTGTTCACTCCCTATTATGTCCTGATTAAGTCCTCCCTATTGTACCGAATTTTGGTTGTAGTTCCACCAGAGTTCCACTGGGGGCGATCACCCCCGAGTGCAAAATGAATGGGAGTCTATGGGGCTAGACGGCTAAATTTGTCCCTTTCAGCCGATTGCCGTTGAGAAATCTCAGATTTGATTGTAGGTTCGGCAAGTTCAACATGGGTTATAGGTCGAAAATTGAATGAACGAGTACTTATGTCCTTTCGATTTCTTACAGGTTGAGTTGTTGTTGCCCATAACACGCTAGCATTCTGCTAATGAACGCTGATTGGTCAGTGAAGGACTGGTTACGACCAGAGATACCGCTTGATGGCATCATGGCATCCGAAGCGGGAACAGAATGTATTCTAGCAGAAACTCTTCTAGCACGTGTATTTACCGGTTTCAGCTGTGCTGGCGATGCCTCGAGAGAAAATAAAGTGCAGAGCGCGAAAGCACCACAGTGACTGAAGGATTGCCGTAAAGCAGTATCTCTGGTCGTACGATGTGTATGACGTCATTAACATTTTGAAAGACTTTTTAAAGCAAATAAGTGACTCTAAAAAAATCTAACACCCAGCAATGTGCAATTTCTTTGCATCTCCTTTCGAATACAACATTCAAATTACTAGACAAAAAAATATATCTTGAGAAAAGTGGATTTTGAGGGGTATAGCTCCATAGACCACCATTCATTCTGCACTCGTCCTGTGAGCGCCCTCATATGGAACCAGAGTGGAACTGCAACCAGTCAGAAGCCGGAAGTGTAGCGAGAGTGAACCTTCTCCCCTTATTAGACATTCTCTGATGTAGTTAAAGCAGAGCTATGCAGTTTTGGCAATTTCTTTGCTGTATTCTCGCTTTTTGCTCGCAGGTTTCTCTATAGAGCTCCCCCTACAGCTTCGGAGTAGATATTTGACAACACTGACCTAAAATCTCGTTGGCGACTCTCAGATACCAGAGGCTAGTAGATCAACGACATCAAAGCAGACGGACATTCTTTACAACGTCTTCTTCATTCAGGTTCGAACAGCGTGAGGGAGCGCAATAATGATTTTTTTGCCGTAAAAGCAATTCATTACATCGCAAGACCTGATCACGCGATTCTTCCTGACGCTGAGGCCGGCGGCCCACCGGCTCAAAGTTGCAAGGGTGTTTTTTCCACTCACTGGCACCAAGGGGAAGCGAGACGGCCACCATTCAACCTGAAAAAATTCATATAACCATTCAAATGACTCCGAAGCTGTTCAGTTAAGGTAAATTAAGCTAAAAAACCTGCATAGTTCCCCTTTAACAGTAACAACACTATAGTAGGAAGTTTTGCGCAGTCAAGCATGACTCATAAATTCTTCAGAAAGTAAAAATGATGTTTATCACAATCATTAATAATCTTTACTGATTAATTAACAGGTCAATAACATTTATTCAGCACTGCATAGTAAGTGGATTTAGCAGACAGCCGATGGTTTCTCTCCCAAGGCGTTTACGCACTGCTAAGTTCAGGTGGCATTCCATGGCACAAATAGACGGAGTGTCGGTGAACAGCTGCAGTGGCGGAGGTCTATCCATCTCACCTCTGCTGACCCCAGACACTCACGTACACACACACTTCCAGCTCTATATTTAAACCTAATGGAGACAACGGTACACTGGACATCTGCTGAACGGCAGTAGAATTGATCACCCCTATCTAATGTGAAAATAGACACTTGTTCACAGACACACAGATAGAGGGACAGACGAGGGTTTATTCTCAGCTGTAAAAACACTATTTCAATGTACTTTAGGGTTCTGATTGATTTGATAATGTTGTGCTAACTAGAACTAACCAACTAACTACTCTATAATTGACTTACTAAATACAGCGTTCTTATTTTACTTTTCATAATTATTTTATTTGAGTGTTCCCAGTTTTCCTTTATCACGTAGGCCAACCAATTAATCTTTTTTTCCTCTGACAGGTTATCAATACAATTCGTCTTCATGGAGCTCTTGGAAGAAGTGGGAGGGGCCACTGGAGGGTCTCGTCGGCTGCTATTGGACGAGCTCCACAGAAGGCGGGACCTAAACAACCCCCACTACTCATCATGCAGCCTTCACCAATTCACTTCATTTCTCAAGGCGCTTTGTCTCTATTGTGATCAAACCACACGAGGTGAAGAACCACAGGAACATAAAGCATCCGAAACACTGGAAACTTAAACCGAAAACATCTTTTTTTCATTATAGTCGCAAAGATCTTAGATCAGGAGCTCATTGACATAGTAAGTAATACAATGTGTGATCTTTTTTTTTTTTTTTTTTTTTTTAAGTTGGCTACTTTTGAGATGCATAATCTGTAAGATTAGAAAACGAAAATAAGTGAAAGAAAATACTTCGGTTAATTTTAATTGCTGTGGAAAATGGACAAATTGTGAACATTTAAGTTATTATGGACTCAAATGTAACGATTTTGATTCCCTTTGTGATGGTCCCAGAGAGGAGACTGTATTATACATATGTTAAGTATATGTTATGTTTTGTCCAGATATATTGCTATTCAGAAATACATTAAAAAATTTAAGTTCATAGACAATGTCTTGAATGCACACCTCTTATGATGAACATGCTTTCAATTTCTGATTTAAAGTGAATTATATATTTTGTTGTTGTCTTAAAAGTAAAAAAAGGCAGTTAATTAAAAAGCTGAATAAATAATAGTAGTTTGGCAATAATATTAATGAATTGTATTATTAATGATAATATTAATTTCAAAAGCAGACTTATTATTAACTTTGGTTCATTTGTTAAAGTCATTTCATGTATTGCAGTCCTCATTGAAGCACATTAAGGTGCATTCTCCTTGATGACCGATGAAGCTTATAATTAAGGCCAATCCTTTTAATTAGTGTTGAAAATGATGTAGATGGAGAAGTAGCTTATTTTAAAACCCTTACTTGCATGTTATATTCCATATCTGCTACATGCTTTTAACAGGATCTCTTACCACGTGTTGTATCCTTCAGTTACCTCTCTAAATGGGGTTTGTCTCCTGGCTCAGCTTAAGAGAGTATATTGGGTTTTAGTTCATGGCTGTGTATTGAATATTGGCATGCCAGATGGCCTGTAAGGATGTCATCTCTGAATCTCTCTGCACCTTATGCTCATCAGTCAGGGAATGGGGGGTCAGAGGTCGGGAGAAAGTGAGAAATCACCCTTGAGTTGATCAGCAGAAGGTACTCTGTAAAACTTTGAATGGTTGGGACATGTTAGATGGACAGTTGTGCAAACCTCAAAGCTAAAGCAGACTAAAACTGTCACAAAAGTCAGATTTGGATTTCATGTTATATTGGATTAATGGGTTGGGCAATACAGTATGACGCACATTGAATGTGAATGGACAGTAATGACCAATCAATAGTTGACATGGTAGCTGATATCAGAAGAGGTGTGGCAAATTTCTGTTTTTCAGTGAACTACATCGGGAGACCTTTGCAATCGATGAACATGAGTAAACAAGAATGTCCCAGAATTTTTCTAGAGACAAAACGTGACATCAGCTGAACGTGCCTGACCAAATATCCCTTCCTCAAACTTTGTCCTGGATGTAAACATTTGCATCCAGTGAGGTCAGAGCTTGAGTTGGTGCTGACAGATGAGAGGTCACTGACCTCAAGCCCAAGGTCGGAGATGAGCGTATGATTTCGTAGGATAGCAGTCATGTCTGATTTGAGTGAGATTGTTCATACATGTTGCTGTTATTCTCTGTACACTCGAGTCTGACATTTGTATTGATGCTTTTGAGTCACAGGACCAAGATCACATGTGCATTTGTTGAATTCTCAGTCTTGTTCGAACATTTCTGTATAATCTGCTTACGTCCCACTGATGGTTTTAGGGGTGGACATTCATGTTTGCATTTTTTCTTTTGTTTCCATACAAATGACATTTTATGAATTCATACAAAATCGCCTACTTGTAATTAAAATCCTTGTTTATTTTTGTTATTCTCATGTACAGCACTTTGGTACCCATTGTGGTTTTTGAAAGTGCTCTTAAAAAAGTTGAGTTGAGTTAAAGTAGTTATGTTTTCTCATGAGATTGATTGGTTTGGATATATTTATTAGGAATTGATTGGATTGTGAAACGTGGGTGTTATACAGAATCCAGACAGGTGGATACAGTGAGTTGGTAGATGGATAGAAACACACATAATACAGACAGTACGTCACTGATCTTTATCGGTAAAATAAACCTCAGTTGGCAGTCTGGTAAAGAGCAATCATTGCACAGGGCAGGTCCTTTTAACCTCAAAGAGGTTGAATCAATCCCCACAAAAGTGTGCCAAAACATGGTACAAGCACGTTGGAGCTAATATCATGTTGCATGAACATGGTATCATTAAAGGATTAGTTCACTTTTAAAAAAACTTTTGCTGATAATTTAATCACCCCGATGTCATCCAAGATGTCCATGTCTTTCTTTCTTCAGTCGAAAAGAAATTAAGGTTTTTGATGAAAACATTTCTCCATATAATGTACTTCACTGGCGACCAAACGGTTCAAGGTCCAAATGACAGTGTCAGTGCCGCTTCAACAGGCTTTAAACGACACCAGACGATGAATAAGGGTCTTATCTAGCGAAACGCTCGGTCATTTAAAAAATAAATAAAAAAGTTTAAGTTTTATAAGCACAAACGCTCGCCTTGCTCTGTTCTGTGATGCGCGTTCGTGACGTCACGTAATACGCAATTACGTTGAAAAGGTCACTGAGTCAGTGTTTACAAATGTGCGGAAGGAGGACCATACACACTTTTTTATTTATTTTTGAAATGACCGAGCGTTTCGCTAGATAAGACCCTTACTCATCGTCTGGTGTCGTTTAAAGCCCGTTGAAGCGGCACTGACACTGTCATTTGGACCTTGAAACGTTTGGTCGCCAGTGAAGTACATTATATGGAGAAATGTTTTCATCAAAAACCTTAATTTCTTTTCGACTGAAGAAAGAAAGACATGGACATCTTGGATGACATTGGGGTGATTAAATTATCAGCAAAAGTTTTTTTAAAAGTGAACTAATCCTTTAAGTCAAGTCACCTTTATTTCTATAGTGCTTTATTCAATACAGATTGTATCAAAAGTTACAGTGATATCAGGAAAATTATTTTATGATTCAAACATACAGCAGCTCTAAAAGAAAATAGTGTCGTTGTTCAGCTGGAGTCAGTTCAGTGTTGATTCAGTTCCATTGTAATGATCATTAATTATTAAATTAGTTAATAATTTCATCTGAGCAGTTCTGCAGAAAAACAGTGATGTCATCGTCCAGCTCAGTTGTCATCCAAAAGTGTCAGTGCGGTCGAATCAGTAAAACTGTTTAATATTAAGTGTCCGCAACTAAAAAGCAAGCCAGAGGCGACAGTATCATAGTAGCACCATCACATTATTTATTTTCATGGTGTACAGTTACCAAGTGCTTGGTGTGGTTAACATCAGGGCTAGCAGGACTGTGTTTGAGTCTCAGTGTTGAGCCTCTGGGGCAATCATGTAAAACGGTGGGCAGGTGGCCTTTTGGCACTCAGATTGACACTTGGTGAACCTCGTAAAGAGAAGAATGAATGTAGATGTGCTTCCCTGAAACACTGCCATTCGCTGCCATTAAAATTGTTTTAAAAAAGCAAAGTCTGGTTTGTTGTGGTGAATTTTAAACCACAATGTTGTGCTATGTGAAGCGTTCATCTTTGAACGTCGAATTACTTTAGTTAGGACCGATTTAAAGGTACAGAGCACAGACACCCTCATCTATTAATCGGAAGCTCACGACAGGAGGCATTTCATCTCAGGGTGTCAATTATATGTGATTCGCTGTTTGTGAAACCGTTCAACCTGCCTAATTAAAAGCTCCCTTGTGCAAGCATGAGTTTAATTGACATTATCCACATTCAAATGGTTTCCTATACTCATCATCACCACGGTCAAATCACATTCAATAGTTTGATGTCACTTACTGCAGATGTTTACAGCCACACTGCTACCCAACCATGCACAACCTGTTAAGCATTTTAAGTGGTTAAAGCCTGTTATCTGCCTCCCACACACACACACACACACACACACACACACACACACACACACACACACACACACACACACACACACACACACACACACACACACACACACAATTACTTTGCTAATCACACATTTGATTCTTAAAAGTGTTCAATAATTTCAATAGGTTCGTCAGAGCTCTCTTTGCTTTCAGAAGATAAATGTACATGTCATTTTAGGATGCAAAGAGTTATTTTTTTATTTTGCTGGTCAATACATGTGTGTGGTGTTATTTATATTTTCTAAATTCATACTTTTTAATATTTTATGTAATATTTAATTTGATTTAAAAAATCATATAAGATATTTTACACACATCCACACACACCCACACACCCCCCCCCCCCACACACACACACTGTTTTTTACATTTATAAAACATTTTATTTTATAAAAAGGTTTATAACAATTTTATCTTAAAATAAAAGTTATAATTTGTAAGATAATTTATAATTATATAAATTTCAAATGTAATTTTTTTTATATAATATATATATATATAGTATATAAATAATCTAAATATATAGATTACAATATAATATATGTATGTATATATTAAAAAGGATGTAAGAAACATTTGTATTCATAGTTCTCTAAAAATGTTTCTTACATTTCTGTTAATAAATTCTCATAATTTATCCCTAGAAAAGTCCTTAGGGAAAAATCATGATGCTGGGACCATGTTCAACCCCAAAATGATTTCAGATGAGTCATATTTGCTCTACTGTTCATCTAAACATGGTCAGTTTTGCATGTAAAGTGCCAGACGTTCCACTTCAGGAGCTGAGCCTGCCAACCAATCAGAGCAGAGTTTGTGTTCGCTCTGCCACTGACATCAAGTTTTGAAGGAACATGTAACAAACTGGCCAGGGCAGACTTATACTTTGTAAATAAAGATCCAGACCCATAACATTTGCTCTTGCTGTGTGGGGAAAAAGCATTTGACTAGAGGAAGAAAGAATAATAAAGTCAGTTTGTAAATGGCGAATGTACACTCGTTTTGCATGAGGCGTTTACACATTTTTTTTTTGTCGATTTTGGCTATAGTTAATCTTGTCCTGTGTCTTGACCCTAGTTTGAGGTGTTGGTCAGTGTAACGTCTATGTTATTGTGAATGTAAAGCCATTTTGATAAGGCAGCACATTGTTGAATGTACATCAAGGACAGTGCATTGTGTGAAACCGCTGCGAGGGATGATGAAAATGACAAAAGCGTGATAGGTCTTAATACTGCGCTTTACACCCGAGTTATCGTATTTTGTTCATCTCAAAAGGTAGTTAGTCCATCTATATTAACCCCATAATTGCCTTTTATCCACTTTGTTACTGTGTATCACTAATTATTATTATGTGCTTTTACATGCACTTTTGTGCCCCTCTACTGACCATCCTGTGTCTGTCAAAAAGTGGGAGCTAAATTGATCAGATCCGACATATTTAATAACCTTGAGCTCAATCTTTGCGGGTCAAATATTGATGACAAAAACGTATATCACAGGCAGCCTCCATACCTCACATATCATCGTCATGTGAAATTCAAGCTCCTGTTAGAATTTAGAGTCTCTTTGGACCCCAAAGAAGAGCTGCTGTTTGCAATGCCTGATCAAAAGCTTGTCACGTTATCATGTTGAGTCTGTTCCTGTAAGTACAGTGCTAATTGAACAATACCTCAGTGAGGATAAAATGATAATGTACATTCAGCTGGTCATTATCACACAATGAGGTTTATTTGGAGGGGTTTGCTTTGCAATAATGAATTGTCATTATCCTACCGGTACTTTATCTGGGTATTTAGTGATGCTAAAATAATAGGAAACCTTATGTCTTTTGAAAAAAGTCTCTTATGTTCACCAAAGCTGCATTTATTTGATCAAAATACTGTAAAAACAGTAATATTGTGAAATATTATTACAGTTTCAAATAATATTTAAAATGTAATTTATTCCTGGAATGCAAAGCTGAAATATCTGCATCCTTACTCCAGAATTCAATGTCACATGATCCTTCAGAAATCATTCTAATTATTTTCTAAATCATTATAAATGTCTTTACTTTTAATCAATTTAAAGTGTCCTTGCAGAATAAAAGTATTAATTCATTTTAAAAAAATCCTATTGACCCCGGACTTTTAAACGATGGTATATTTTAAACAATATCAATTTAACTATTTTGATGTTTAAGTTCACATAAATCAACATGGTAAGATAGTCAGGCACAGAATATTTCGAAAAAACCATGGCGCTCTGACACAACATGTTGCTAGTAGTTTAAAAGTTAATAGTGCTGGAATCCAATCTCATGTCTGCATCAGTCTCATTTGGAAATGGACTAGACTCAAGACTTTCCTCAATTATCAGTCCGTAAATGAACACACTCATACAGTTCTTCTTTCCCTCGCAGACAGTTGTTATTGCGAACAGTGTGTGTGTTAAATTTATCGTGACAGCTGGGCGTCTCAATGGCCCTACTATTCAGTGGACTGAAAACCTCGATCATAAAATAAACAGTGACGTGGTAAATGTTATTGAGCCTCCATTTTTCCAGGGAACGTGAAGACACTGTTCGCTGAAGAGCGAGAACATCTGCTGGTCTAAAATTACACCCTGGTGCGCTGCGTCTCATTGTTGTCGTTGAAAACTGACGACTTAATAGAATGCATAAATGGAAATTAGGTCTCAGGGGAAACTGGTGAAAGGCCAGTCACTAAATCGCTGAATAATCGGGTGATTTCTTTAGGTGGCCGCACTGCTTTAACTGGACAGAGGTAGTGATGTGATCGATCAGGCTGATTTGAGATGATTTCTAGAGTGATTTTGTGCATTACTGACAGGTTACACAATGCAATAATTGTTTTTGGACATGTACACCAATACCATGTTTTTTATGCATAGGTACTTTGAAGTACAATGCTAATACTTGGTACATGACTATTTGAATTATGTAGTATCATCATCATGGTATACATCAAAGTACCACAGTATTAACCATCTGGCCCCATTACGCTTTTAGTATATAGTATAAAGAGATTGGGACATATGCAGTATTATTTTAGTATTATTTATATACTATAATAGTATTTTTTTTATGCTAATGCATTAATGTATTTATTAATGCTATAATATTTTTCATTAGCTTTTACTTTTACATTTTCTGTTTTGATTTAAATGTTATTCTAATTCGTCAGTTTTAGTTTTAGTTCTTCACCTTAACCTTATTTATTTCATTTAATTTCCAAGGCAACATTTCTTTCATTTAACTTTCTAGGCAACATTTCTATTTTTCATGTAACTTTCTCAAATAATATTGACATTTGATTTCAGTTAGTGAAAACGATTTTTAATAAGTTTTGGTTAACAGTAACAACCCTGGACATTATGAGACAGATTTTTATGCATAAAGTTAATATTCATATAGTTGCAATTTTAATTGTTGTCAAATTCTTTATTCTTTTCAGCAACTTGGACAACTCACACATAGAACTGTGGGATATCGACTGCATCCACCATGGAACCTGCCAGATCAGATATGAGCATCCTACCCAATGGGAAAGGTCACGACCTCGGAGAGGGAATGTGCGTGCCGATGAAGACTATGATGGAGGAAGAACAGTAAGCACTTTTGCATCACTCCAATCATTCAGTTTTATCAAAGACTTTAGATAATCAAAGATGGTGCATTACTATGAATGGAAGAAAGTGCAATGCGCAATATGGCGGAATAAGTCCCGCCTTCTAAATAAAAGAGCCAATCGCTGATTGGTAAAGCCATTGCCTCACTGCAGCTGCCGTTAGAAGCTTCGGTTGCAATTGAAACAGTCACTGTTCTGACATATGTGCTGGTCCACCCTAAAAAAATCAGTTTTTGTTATGATTTGAGCATTTAGAAGCAAAATTTATAAGACAGTTGTTGTCAGATTTCATTAGTGATTTCAAATATGAAATTTAATCCTAAGATATGGTAAACAGCTTTGGAGAATGTAATGCTTCCCCATTCGAAGAGAAAGGAGCTGCACATTTGCATGACTGAATGGCGTTTCAAAGATGGCCGCCGAGTGAAACGACTTGCCTTATAGGGACTTTGACTTAATGTACAAACGCTGAACATCTTGATTTTCACTGTCTTGCGGCAGTAAGATAAATTAATTGCATGTGACGGGAAGTGCTTTTTCATGTACCACCTGCATGGAGAACCAGGCCACTTTAAATTGTGGTTCTCAACTGGTTTTGCTTTATAGTTTTTAGCATGTTTTCCCTGCTTTCTCAATCAGAACAGACTTGCAACATACATGACTTATATCATGTTCATTGTGTGCTTCTGTACTGAGGTCAATGTTAACTTAATTTGTAGCTTACATTTGTATATTTCTCAATGCACGTTTACCTTCTGGCATGGTGTGTTGACTTGTGAGCTCGTCTAAGTGCATGTTTACCCTCTTTTCTGCTCTTGCCTGATGATGGACCCTCTCACACTCTCTATCAACCCTCAGAAATGGTACCCTTCACGGCAGGTATGTCAATAACAAAAAAAAGATGACGTTACTAGACGAAGAGGAAGGTAGTTGATGACCAAGATCATTGTCATTAAATGTCCTCTGTCTTCCATCCAACAGATTTGATGATCCTGAGAGCACTCTTGCTGAGAACATTGAGTTCCTGCCCAATGGCGATGGCAAGAAGCCACGTTTTACTGACGTAAGTATGTGCAACATTTGCCGTGAACTTCCAAGTAACCAATAGCATATCACGAATAGCTCGCAGAAACTAAACAATGTGTTGATGTTAGTCTATGTAGCAGTACTGCTGGTGTTTTTTGTCTCTTTTAGTTGCTTATCAATCTTATTTCCTCTCTCAGTTTGAGGGGAAGACCTCTTTTGGCATGTCAGTCTTCAATTTGGGCAATGCCATTATGGGCAGTGGGATTTTGGGATTGGCCTACGCTATGGCCAATACTGGCATACTGCTTTTCTTGTAAGTGAAATACCTTCATTACCCTCTTACTGACAAATTGGCTGCAAAAGTAATCCATTGTTCTATGTTTGTTCTTATGTGAAGCATCACTGAATCATCTCATAGTCACCCAAATGAACCTGTCACTTCCAGCCCTCAATGAATCAGCATTTTAACGTCATCTAAATGTCAAGCATTTGGCAGCCTAATTGCCATGGTAATTAAAGTATAGTTTTTTTTACATCTGTTATTTTTCCAGACATGCTCTTGAATAATTGAGTGTTTCCTTTTGGAGGCTGTTAATGTTCATGAACATTGGTGTACCGGACAGGATTTTCTATGGAAAGATCCACACACTGATTGCATTCTGTTAAAGTACATGCAAAACTCCATTTGGCCTTTAAAAAAAAAAAAAAAAAAAAAAAAAACTCAGCCCTTGTTTCAAGAGTTTTAAAGTACTTAAAATGTAAAATTATGAACAACTCAATCTTATAGATCTCATTTATATATAACTATATTTTTTATAATTAATGCTAAACATACTGGCTTCTACCATACCTCCTATAGCTATATGTATGCACAACTGAAGAATGCTATAAGTTGACTAGCAATAGTTACTAAATAGAGTATTTTTCCAAAGAGTAGAGGAGGAAAGCTAACACATGCGTTTGTGCGACCTCCCATTTAATGTTTATTTCCCACCTTCTTAAAATTTTCCACTCGTTAGCTCCACCCCTCTCGCCCATCCACGGCCCCAGAAAGGCCATGACCTGGGCTGGCCACGCCTCCTCTGTTCTCCAGACACATCCTTCTTTTCAGGATCACCCTGCCCCCATCCAAAAATAGTTGTTATATTTGGTTTCCTCTCACTGCCTGTCTTGGTTTGACTGGGGGAGGAGAGCGGGGAGACGTCTGAGGCGTCCTCTGCTCCAGTCAGGTTACAGGGAATCGAATACTACTGATCAAATGACCCAACAGGCCAAGACTGCTTCCTCCAAAGATAGTCTTATTTCCAGACATATAACAATAAATTCATCTACCTCATGTTGGGAGAAACCTCACACATGCCTAACAAAAAGAGCACAGCTCTGCTTTATTGCACATTGCAATAGTATATGGTTTATGACATAGAAATTTCTGTGAAAATTGTATGGAGTTTTCCAGCTTTGTTAAAGGAGAACTCCGGTCTATTTTAACATTGAGCTCAATTTTTAGTAAATTTGGAGTGCTGTCAATACAGAGAACAACGACAAAAATCGGTGTTGCCTACACCGTGTTATCCTCTTTTTAAAATTTGCACCCTATTGACTTGAATGGGGCAGTTTTTAAAACTGCTTTTATCCTCTTAACATCCTTGACGTGTCATTACAAGTGCCCAGCCATGTGAGTGATTCCTTCAGAGTGAACACGGTGAATCTGACTGCATTAGATGTGAAAGATATTAATAAAAATTATGTTAATTCAACAAGCGCACATACCTGTATTTACTTCCTGTTTTCGGTCGAAGTCCACAGTAGTCGACTGTCGAGTTCACGCGCGTGATCATAGGTAACTAAGATGATTTGTTTTACAAATATCCATCAGAGCTGATATTCTCATAACACCAGACAGCACCGTCTTCGGCTGACAGTCTGAGTCTCCACTGTTGCTTAGTTACCTATGATCACGCGCGTGAACTCGACGATCGACTACTGTGGACTTCGACCGAAAACAGGAAGTAAATACAGGTATGTGCGCTTGTTGAATTAACATCATTTTTATTAATATCTTTCACATCTAATGCAGTCAGATTCACCGTGTTCACTCTGAAGGAATCACTCACATGGCTGGGCACTTGTAATGACACGTCAAGGATGTTAAGAGGATAAAAGCAGTTTTAAAAACTGCCCCATTCAAGTCAATAGGGTGCACATTTTAAAAAGAGGATAACATGGTGTAGGCAACACCGATTTTTTTCGTTGTTCTCTGTATCGACAGCACTCCAAATTTACTAAAAATTGAGCTCAATGTTAAAATTGACCGGAGTTCTCCTTTAAAGTACACAATCAAAATAATTGTTTGCAAATGCCACTTAGTTTAATGTTTTGTTATCTAATGCAATGACATTCATACACATTTAAAATGTTAAAAGTTCAGTAAAACCACCCACTAAAACTCACTTGTACATCAAATAGTTGATGCATTTTCACATAATTCTATTGTAGATGTGTCGATTGCAGAGCACAGGTACTGAGATTACTTCCTCGGGTCAATGCATGCTGAATTGTTAGGCAGCTGTTGTCAAAAGTCCATGAGAACATCCGTCTCGTTTGAATACAGTCGTTCCAGAGCTCATCCCTTGGCTTGGCCATTGTTAATTACTTGCCATTTATCAGGTACTTGTCATCCAAATGGACTTGCAGTAGACTAAATTCAAAGACAGTCTGCCTCCCGCGGTGAAGCATTGTGGACGCATCCTGAAAGTACAATAATCACTTTGCAAGAGAATTCCACTATTGTGTAGCTAAAGCTTCTATCAGCTATTTGCCTTTCCATGACATAAGCTAAAAGAAAAGAGCTGGATGAATCAGTTAAATTGGTTACTGGTGTGTTTGATCATGGGCTTTCACGGAACAGTTACCAGACGTACATTTTTGGTTCCAACACAAACACTGGCACTTTCCCAAGATTCATTCAGCAGTAATTCTTACTCAACAACATTAATGCATCTGAAAAAAAGTATAAAGTACTGTACACTTTAGAAAGAATCTATGCAATGCACTTAGAACTCCAGCTATAGACTTTATATGAAATTTGAGTGGTTTTAATAGTTTGTAATCTTAGTATATCTTTGCTGGACTCCTAATCACATGCTGCTCCAAAGGGATTGTCCCTGTAATGTGTGTACTGAAGGTCATTTCAGATAAAAGGTCAGCTAAATGTCAGTTTGGGAAGTAGAAAGTAGTACATTAATCTCCAGTAGAGGAACTTTCTTATTACTTCTTGCAAGATTACTTGGGTGAACTTCTAGAAAAGCCATACATTAAGTCTAGCATGTGCAGAGATGTTGTACAGATTTGAAGTGATGCGATGGTTGTGTTTTGTCTTCAGGTTTCTCCTCACGGCTGTCGCTGGTCTGTCCTGCTATTCTATCCACCTCCTGCTGAAGTGTTCTGGTATTGTTGGTAAGAAGAACTGTATTTTCTTGATCGGTTTGTTGTATTGTCATTTCATAATCTGGTGGACAGATGCCTTAAAGTTAACACAGACACGGAATAACAATCTGCATTTTTTATTGTGGTAATCTGAACCGGAATTGGCTGAAATGGTTAAATATAGTGGAGAAAATTTGTGACACTTGAGAAAGGAATTTTAACATGTAAATTAATAATAATTTGAATCGGACAGGCCAATTAATCAATACATATGTGTGTATATATATATATATATATATATATATATATATAGTTTAGTTTACTGAAAATTATTGTTCAATATGTTTTAAAGCATTTTAAGAGCCATTTCTTGTAATGCCGTTTTTGGCATTTTCAGTGTGTTGTTGTGATGTCATTTCCTTTCTGAAAACACAATTCAGCTTCCATTTTAGGGCTTACTGAGTTTCCATGTTAACTCGGCGCTCACCGCAGGCAAAGATAATCATAACATGAGATAGGGTTTTGTGGAAACTTGGCTCTGGTGGTGAGATTTGTCTCTCTCTTCATGTTTTACTGACTTTCATTTCCAGGAATCAGATCATACGAACAGCTGGGATTCAGGGCCTTCGGAATGACTGGGAAGATGGCGGCCGGAATTGCCATCACTCTTCAAAACATTGGAGGTAAAGAAAATCTGATGTGAATGAGACATAAAAATTTGCCCAATGTAATTTTTATAGATTTGATAGATCTATTTGATACTTTATTCATCTCTATATTTTCCTTTCTAGTTTTGCCAGTTAATTTCCACCCATGTACTTTTCTTCACACACTTTCTGAATTGGCAAAATGACAAAACTAGCTTTATGCTGATATTTCACACTGTTTCCAATCCCCATTTTATTAGTGAATCCCCAAATTATTAATGCTGCCTGTTCTTCAGGTTTCTTTGGACTTAACTGTGACTTTTCCTATTTAAAGGGGTGGTTAAGTATGATTTTTTAAAAGTTTTGAGTTTGAAAAAAAGTTTGAGCATAAACAACATCTGCAAAGTTACAACGCTCAAAGTTCAAAGCAAAGGAAGATATTTGCTTTTAAAGAAAAGGACTACAACAAACAGCTGGTAGGGACTACACGACATTCCTCCGGGTTTAGTGACATCACCAACCCTAAAATGTACGTAAACCCCCCCCACCCCCGGGAACACGCAGTCCATGTTGAGAAGAGGAAGAGTTGTTGTATAAGAGTCAGCTCAAACTTTAGCATCCATCTTTTCACATGCAATAAAAAAGTCACTCTGTGTGCATCTCACACCAGTTCCTATACGAGCGATTTATAGATTATCATGACAGAATATGCTAATTGAAGATAGTTAACGCCACATCAGCAACATAAACTCATCAACTAACCTTTCAGAGACGTCCTGTTGCTTCTACATGTTGTCACTTCTTCTTGAGTCTCTACATCTTTGTCTGACTCCTTGTAACATTAAAGGCAGAACAGTTTCTGTCATTTTAGTGTGTGTGTGTGTGAGGTAATCGCAGCTGTAACACACACCAGCTCTTGAAACCCCGCCCTCTGCAGCAGCTCATTTGCATTTAAAGGGCCAGGCACAAAACGGTGCGTTTTTACAAAACCTCAAAAAGTGAAAACTTTAACATGCTATATAAAAATATGTGTGTGGTATTTTGTGCTAAAACTTAACACACACACTCTGGGGACATCAGAGATATATTTTACATCTTCTGAAAATGGCATTTTACCATCCCTTTAATTTGTGTAAAAAGTCTACAATTGAATTTTAAATAGTCGAATTAATTCTAGATTAGAAGTATTTTTTCCCACTAAGAATTGCATAACAATCACATTAATCAGACTGACTCAGATTAATATTATGCATAAAAAATTACAATTGGATATAAAAGTAATATAAATAGATAAAGATACCAAGATAAGTTTCATATATTGCAAAGTTAACTTTTTTTTCAAAAGTTAAAAAGCAAGATATATGTATATATTCTTTTAATAGTTCAACAAGTGGTTTGCATCCTGTGTTGAAACCCTGTTCCTGCAGGGTGCAACAAGCAAAATGAGCATAAAATCATGATGAAGGTTAGTTTCTTTTGATTGTGTTTCTTCTAATTTAGTAATTTTTTATATTTCCTATAGCCATGTCCAGTTACTTATACATCGTCAAGTCAGAGTTCCCACTGGTCCTGCAGGCGTTTTTGAAAACAGATACCAGTTCAGGGTAAGTACTTTAGAGTGTCATTGTAGAATGAGAAAATCTTGACCTTCGCTCAACCTGCAATTTCCAGTTAAATGTGAATGAATTGATAGTTCTTCTCTGACTCTGTTACTCCAGCCACTGGTATTGACATGTACTGTCATTATCAGCTGGCGTTGAGGTCAAAGACCTGCGCTCCACTTGGGCAAACACTGAAAAATCTCAACCTGGCATCAAAGGGGAGGTGTGGTGGCTGCTGTTAACTGTGATTGGTCAGTTAATAAGAGAAGGAAGCCTGATTGGCTGACGCTGTCTCTTTCCCACCACACCTCTGTCCTCCTGCGCGTGCCGGCTTCTTTAAACAAGCATGCTGTCATGGCAACCGCTAAACGTGCTGATGTCATTAGACACAACTCGTTTCTCGCATCTGAAAACAAGCGCTTGCTTATAACTTTATTCAGCTGCTTGTGTTCTCAGGTTAAATCCTAGTTTAGCATCTGTTTGATCAAGTTTAATCACTGTGTTGAAAACTGACACATCATAGTGTTTGTAAGAAGCACATAAATGTATTTTGAGTTTATATTAAGAAGTGTTGTCATCTTCATTACTAGGCCTGTGAGTGTCGTTGTTTAAATTCTATGCACAACAAAGCCACATTTTATTTGCAATTCCCTGAAAATGGTTAATCAGCAAGACGTTTAAACATCAAAATCTTATGTAATGTGTATTTCAAAATTACTGGATTAGTTTGAAGGCTTCCAATTAACAGAGTGAAAGTGTAGATGGGCAAGGTGATTTATTTATATGCCAGTGTAAGACTCACACAGGCTTTAGTTCCAGAGGCTTTTCAGTTCTGTATACTGAACACGTCAGCAGTGTTAGAAACTCAGCAGAGATGGAGGCGTGTGCTTCACTGTTAACATTATGCATTGACTGAGAGCTTTTGTATAATTTCAGGACCAGGTGCAGCATGAAGTGACGCTGCTATATGCACACACACACACGCGCTCTCACACACGCGCTCACACACACGCACACACATGCACACACACACACACGCACACACACGCTCTCACACACACGCGCTCACTAACACGCACACACGCACGCACACACGCACGCACGCACACACACAGACACACACACACACACGCGCGCGCTCTCACACACACACACGCGCTCACACACACACACACGCGCGCGCGTGCGCACACACACACACAGACACAATTACATTTAATGCTGAATTATAATTCTAATGTCATATTTTTTGCCAAGATTTCGCATGATCACAGCTTTTTATGCACATATACCAATATAAGATAGAAATCGTTTTTTGCACAGGCAAAAAAGGTGAAAAAATAAAATAATATATTCATAAAATAATGTATAAATATAAGCATTTACATAAAATATGGTACCGGTACACACACAAACACACACACACACACATATATGTACATATATATGTATACCTTATTTTACGTATTTACATGCCTTATTATTTTATGTAAATGTATAAATATATTAAAATTGTGTGGATATGCATTTCCTTTACCAGTATATTGGAAAGTACACTTCTGTACTGCATATCTGTGTTGATTGATAATTTGTTTCTTGCATGTTGCTTTGCAAAAGCCGACATGTAAAGGAGTTAGTTTTACATCTGCACATCTGCAATGCAGGCACTTCTGCTGCAGAGGAATCTTTATGCCTCTAACGATAGCACATCTTATATAATGCCTTTATGATGTTTCATTCCCACGTATACAGTAGTTGTGTACACACAGTGTTGGAATACTGGGAGAGTGGAGAGGGTCTGGAAATAGAGCAGTCTCAAACAAGGTCTGGACTTCACATACTGCGCAACACCTTGTGACTCGGTGTGTGTGTCCTCGTGTTCACAGTGTGGCGGATACTTGAGTCCAGGAGCGGGAACTGTGCCATGTTGCAGTCAGCTTTCAACTATTTAGATGGTCTGTGTCGCTAGCGGCTTCAGCAAACACAACATGCCTTCTCATAAATCACACGAATTGCAAACTCGGTCTGAAATCGGATGGAGTTAGACAGGTCGATTCTGCAATAGTGTAGATGTTTTCTACCGCCGCACAAGTGAAGTTGCTCAAGCTGGTTTGTCAGATAGGCAGAGCAGCAGAAATGGAGACCAGAAGAATGACTGGCTTTAAAATAGGCACAGAAAGTTAAGAATAAATGTAGTTGCATTTTGGCTGGTTTGTTTAGTTACTTGTTCATGCTTTATTTACAGCTCCAACTAAACCAGAGAGCATAATCTCTCATTTCACCAGCAACAAATAGCAATGAAAATATATCACGTCCCTTAAAGTTGCACTCAGGATATTATTTTTTTGGTTTTGTTTTGGTGTTGACAGTTTGGATAATTTTTTTCCCCATGTTTTTAAAAAGAGTCTCTCATGCTCACCAAAGCTGCAGTTATTTAACCAAAAAATACAGAAATATTATTACCATTTAAAATAACTGTTTTACAATTAAATATATGTTGAAATGTAATTGATTCCTGTGAATTTTCAGCATCATTACTCCAGTCTTCAGTGTCACATGATCCTTCAGAAATCATTGTAATATGCTGGTTTGCTGCTAAAGAAACATTTGGTTTTGGTTTTAACAGTCGCACTGCTTAACATTTTTGTGGAAAACGTTATGCATTTATTATTTAATAGAAAGTTTAAAAAACAGCATTTATTTAAAATAGAAATCCCTTATAACATCATAACATCTTTACTGTCACTTTTGATAAATGTAACACATTTTTGGTCAATTAATTATTTTTTTTACTTTTCAAAGTATCAGATCCCTTTTTTATTTTTGTAACTTTTATAATGAGCAAATAAATGCACATTTCAATTATTAATAAAAGAGGATATTGTTTCTGTATTTTAAAATGGCCACATATAGTGAAGATTATGACCAGACAAAGAGTCAGTTTATCTTTCATGTAACGGTAAATCAGTGATGCTCATTAACACTGTTACACTTCTGGCCTGGTTTCACAGACAGGGTTTAGACCGGGTTTAAGCTTTTATAAATGTGCCATAGAAAAAACATTACTGCTGAGACAAAAGTATTGAGACAAAACAATGGCATTGACATATTTTAAGATATGTAGTGCAAGTTGCTTTCAGTTAAAACTGCTCATACATGCATTTCATTCCGGTACTATAGCTTAAGCCTTGTCTGTGAAACCGGGGGTTAAAGTTTTAAAAGCAAATATGGTTTGAATTCACAATCAAACCAAACACCAATCACCATAAAAGTATTTACAGAATTATGCCAAATCTTGATGTTTTACAGTAATTTGCCCTTACCACACACACTGTAAAAAGTGTTCACTTTCACAGTTCACTTACTTAATTTTTTTTAGTAAACACGCTGCCTTCAATTTATTAAGTAAATAAACGTAATGCTTAAAAAAAAAAAAAAGTTCTGTGAACTTATCCCCCCCCCGATTAAGCAGGAAGTTTATTTACTTAATAATTTTAAGGCAACGGGTTTCCACATTTTTTTTAAGTTGAGTCAATTGATCACTTTTAACAGTGTAAAATAACCTTGCCTGAACTGATTTGACTGAAAATGAAGTTGCATTAGAATTGGACATTTTTTGAACTCACAGTCTCTGTTTCTGTAGGGATTGGTATCTCAATGGCAACTACTTGGTGGTGCTCGTGTCATTCTCTGTCATCCTGCCTTTGGCTCTAATGAAACAGCTGGGTGAGTCGATCATTTCTACTTCAATCTATCTCATCTCTCTCTTCTCCTCACGAAAGTGGGTTTCATCAGCCCGCCGCGTGTACGTTTGACCCAGTTGAATGGACCGTTCATATTACAGAGCACAAGTTCAAGCACTTTAAAAGCACATTCTGTTCTCATATGAAGCAATAAGTTAAACCAATAAATAACCAAAGTAACGGCAAATGGGTTTTCCTGAGAGCAAAAGTGTTTTAACCGTGCACAGTTGTTTTAGTAATTGAATCAAGTTGACCTTGTCAGTATTTCTGTCTGGTAAGCTCTGTCAGCAGAGATTAGCTTCTGAGATGAGCGATAACTCACTGCGCTTTTCTTAGCACATGCATTTATAGTTGCAGGGATTCAGGCTTGAATGCATGTAAAGCAGCATGTCGATTGACAAAAGCACTGTGACGGCATATTGACGCGCTTCGCTATATTTATATTTTCAGGTTACCTGGGTTATTCCAGTGGTTTTTCACTCAGCTGCATGGTCTTCTTCCTTAGTGCAGTAAGTATTTGCCATCATCAGATATTATTAGAGTCAATATGAAAACAACATTCACCTTGTCTTATTCATCAATGCATGTTATTCCAAAGAAAAAAAAAGTATCATGACATTCATAAATCAATTATTTGGCACAAAAAATATACAAAAAACTCACTACCATCCTGTCCCTGTATCTTATACTTATAAACATATTTCAGAGCGTGTTGATTCACATAACAGTTCGCCCACACACTTTTCCCAGAGGTATTTTAGAGGAAGGAATATTATATCATATGTACAAAGCAATGGTGGTTAATGAAATACTGACTCAGCCTGACTTTAGAAGAAGATGACTGAGGCTTTTAATTGGTTGTAATTGATTCAATTCTCTCGGGATAAATATTTTCTATAATGTTTCACAAGTATAATGTTTGTCAAGGGGTGTTCGGATATAAATGTTTTCTGTTTTTGCTATTTGACCTACTGGTAGGGATCATTATTTTTAACCCATTGAGGCTTTATTTGTCTATATGTCTTTTTAGCCAACAAGACATTGTTAGTGTTAGTGATGGGCCTGAGTATTAAGAAATGACACAACTGTCAATCATGTAACACAATAATTACATGGCTTTTTTCAACTTCAAAACATTGATCACAAAATATTTGTATTTATTTTGTTGTCATTTTTGTAGTCTGTTTGATTTGACGCAATTATATTATAGTTATACACACTGGTCATACTCAGCTTCTCGGGTGATTTATAAGTTGAGTAGTCGCCTACACAAAATAGGCAAAATGCCCATGTGTATTTTCCATTTTCACTTCTATAATGTTGAGGTAAACTCAGAGATGAAGGAGAGCAGGATCCAATGGAAGATAAACTTTAAGAACAATAATGGTTACAATAAAAGAACACAAAAAACAAGGTACACAAGAAAACCTGACCTGACAATACAGACCAGAGAATGAACTCTAGAAACTCAAGGGCTTAAAACACACTGGGGTAAATTGGATAACAAAACACACTTGGGAAGACCATCACGAGGGACCAATCATAAAGAAGGACTACAAAACTAACAGAGGAAACAGACTTTAAAAGTCCAAACAAAAGAGAGAATGTGACAACTCCATCCTCTGTCCCTGTCTTTATTTTTAGGTCATCTATAAGAAGTTCCAGATCCTGTGCCCGTTCGAGGAGTTCTCGGCCAATAGCACGCTGGCTCACGCACATTCAAACGTAACCGTTAACCACGCCCACAGCTACCATAACGGACATGTGATGGAGGATGACTCCCTCTGCAGCCCGCAGATGTTCACCGTGAACTCACAGGTATTGTATAGTTCAATGTCACACGGAAAGAAAAGCACATTTTTGTTTGTGCCTTTACATTCAGACTCATAATTAAATAATTGACAGACTGAGCTCTGTAGACGCTCATTTTCTCTACTGTGGATTTGTTAGGAACTTTTTTTGAATAGAGCAAAAAAAATAATATATATTCTCAGTGTAAAATGTCCTTCAACTAATATTAATTTCTTGTCTATTGAACTGTAGTAAAATATCAATATCAGATTTGCAATCGTGGTAATATTCTTGCTCGTATAACTATCCTGTTACGAATATTAAAAACAAGAACTCATACAGGGAGATTTTTCATCCCATATCTTGAATTTTGGGGGCATTTTTATTAATTTTCATGTGAAACATAGCAAAGGTGTTTGAGAATTCACTAAAACAACACTGTCTGTTGAACAGACTGCATACACCATCCCCATTCTGGCCTTTGCTTTCGTCTGCCACCCTGAGGTGCTACCCATCTACACTGAGCTGCGCAAGTAAGTCCACTGCACTAAAGCAGCACTTGTAACTGTATTCTGTGTTTTGTGCAAATAGATTGAAAATGAATCTCATACTTTTCTCCCGGCAGCCCAACTCAGAAGAAGATGCAGCACGTTTCCAACATTTCCATCCTGATCATGTACACCATGTACTTCCTAGCTGCTCTCTTTGGGTACCTAACATTTTTCAGTAAGTTTAACACTTTTACATTTACGTTTCACATTACGAGTGCTTTGCTTACCTGGCAGTTCTTGTATTTGGTCCATGTTTGCACTGAATTTTATGAATTGCATGTTAAATTAAAAACAGTCAAGCTTTTGTTAGCCAGTGCAACACATAGATCATTATCTGATTTGCATAGTTCCTTAATGAGTCAGACCCAAAAACAACAAAGATAGCGGCTGTAAAAATAAATTCTATCAAAAATCATTTTGCTCCATATTGCTGTTTTTGAATGCAAGAACATGTCCTGTTTGTTTGCAGATTTCACTTTTTTATATAATAGATTTGACTAGATGTCATCTGATTCTACTTTAATCGTTTTCCCTGGTTTTGTATAAGAGTCTTGAGAAGCTTGTTTTTAAGGTGCAGTGTAAAATAAACATGATTATTATCTCAATGCTTGAACATTGAGATGAGATCGTTCTAAAATATTTGAATCAGAATGTACCGCTCAGCATGTAAAACCATGCAAACTAAGTTGACAAATTCCTTTATTTTTCTGCAGCTAACGTTGAGCCTGAGCTTCTGCACACCTACAGCAGGATCGACCCCTACGACACTCTCATCCTCTGTGTGCGTTTGGCCGTGCTCACCGCCGTCACCCTGACCGTGCCCATCGTTCTGTTCCCAGTGAGTTTCACATGTGCATATCTTATATAGAGATTGTGCTATACTGTTTTTACCACAATATATCTAAAGTATGAAAAGCAAAAACCCTAGCCTGCTGTGTAAACTGTAATGCGGGTGGGCACTTCTTTGATTATAACAAGAGCGATGATAATTTTGACCCTTTGCAATGTGCCACTAATGCCCATACAACCAAGAACTTCCTTTCGGTTTTGAAGCATTTCATTCCCTTGATTATCAAAATCAATTCTACAAGGTTATGCATTCCTGTAGCTTAAACATTAGAGCGTGGCGCTAGCAACGCCAAGGTCATGGGTTCGATTCCCAGGGAAAGCAAGTTCTGATAAAATGTAAATGTCTATCGCTTTGGATAAAAGCTTCTGCCAAATCCATAAAATGTAATACAGTGGTTCTCAAACAGGGGTCAGGGGTCAGGACCCACTAGGGGGCCTCAGCACACTTCCATGGCTTCTGCAAAAGGCTTTGAAATGAGACAAAATAAGTTTTAAGAGAAAGCAGCTAAAAATCAAGACATAAACAGACATCATATTTCTTCATTTAACTTGTTCCCATTTGTAATATTTATTTAAGAACCATGGGGTTCCGTCTTGGAAAACCTGTACATATAAGGGAATTTTAAAAGGAATTTTGAAAAGTCACGCAAATTAATAAAATCAAAGGAATAAAAAGTCAAGGAAATTAGTTATTCTAGTTATGTCAAGCTCTAAAATATTTGATCAGGTATAAATAGCTGAGAAACAGCTATTTATGAAAAAAAAAAAACTTGTAATCTTTCAAATCACCTGTAATCACAAATGGCTTGAAACTACTGTAATTATGGAATTAAATTGTTTTAATTTGAATTATATATAATTATTTTAATATATTGCCACACCTAGTTTCTGTAAATAAAGGAAGTAGTCAAAACCGTTGAGAACCACTGACGTAATATAGGGACCATTTTGGGTTGAATAATACAGCAAAAATAACTATATTGTGACATATACCATTATTGTTATATAAAATGACTCATGCTGCCCACTCTACAGAGGCATATTGGAAAGAGTAGAGAGATTCAGCTTGCTGTACAGAATTGAGGTGTACAGGCGATCAAATGTTGCTTAAAGTCCCTTCAGTCATTAAAGGACAATTCCGGCGCAAAAGTAACCTAGGGGTTAATAACTCATGAGTACGAGTCGACCGTTCTCTGGGATGTGTTTTCATGATAATCGAATGTACCCAGTTTTATCTCTAAAAACTGATTAGCTTATAACGCTAGTATATGGGGCATAGAATAAGTAAAAAGAAATCGCTAGTTAATACCACTAACAAGGCTCAAAATAGCCTCACACTAACACGGTAGCATAATGAGGGTCCCTACATGCAAACCAAAGCATTGAGAACTTTGTAAGTGACGTGTACACACAATTTAATAAGAAAATACTTTATAAAGACAGTACACGTCACGTATACAGGCAGGAGCCATCTTTGGAAAACAGTCTCGACTAGTCGAACCCAGTAGCGGCGCCAGGATTTTGATTGTAGGTGGGCCTCCAGAAAACTGGATGGGCCAGTTAAAATAAGCCAAATAGTCCCCTTCATCTCCGTTTCAGCGCTTTTCTGAGGACAGCGACCACGTAGCCTACCTACGCAACACGTTCTAATGAAAGTGCGTATGATCGTATCTATACCACGAATTGTATTTCTCGTGTCATTTATACGCCAAAAATGTTTTTGTTTTTTTTGCCTGCATGACACACAGTTTTCGCGTGCATATGGTACGCACTTTATGGCGTGTAATAGGCAGGCACTCCGCACCCCTAATCCTACCCAAGGGGTTTACAGTGCGTATATGCACGCAAAAACATGATTAAATGGCATGAGAAATAAAACTCTCTTGTGTCGCTGTCCTCTTGTCTTGGCAGTAAACATAACTTCATTGATCTCTTTTGAACGTTCAATAGGCTACACAAAAAGACTGAAACGGAATTATATATTTGGAGGGTCTGTTTCTCTCTCTCCATTTATTTACCAATCATCTTTCTTATAAATTCAGAATGACAGAAGAACATATCGTCGACATGAAATAACAGCAGCATTGAAACTGACACAGCTGCTAAACACAAACAGCAGGAAAAAACGATCAAAAATGATTTTAATCTATGTTTCATAAAATAATTGCCTAGATTTAATAAATGAGAAGCAAATATAGCCGACAATGTAATCAAGACGAGGTGCCGGCGCGACATTGGATTGCACATTAACTGGAGCGTGTCTCATAAAATGTTTTTTTTTTACTTCACAGGCATTCTATATCCTAAATAGACTAGCTATAAAGCTTGAAATTCAAATTCGATACAAATCAATGCACAACTATTCAATACGAATAGAAACAGACTCTCTTAATCCAAATGTGCATTTCTCTAGGCCTAGGCGCATTCACTGCTATATTATTCTATTTATTAAACGTGTAGAATACTTTTCCAAACCGTTACATACAATATTATAAATATTATATTATTATAAATTCAGAAATTCATGAGATAAAAAACAAACATATTTGAATAACTTTTAAAATGAGGTGAAGTTGAACATGGAGCAGTTTTTCCCGTGTACGGGGATGGAAAACCCGGAGTGGAGTCAGAGCTGAGTGATTACAGAACGCTTAGAGTGGAGAGAGGAAAGTGTTTTCGCTCCACTCCAGGCTTTGATCACATCCCCCTAAGTAATGTAAATAGGCTACACTTCATCTTTCCTTAATTTAAGACCTATTCAAACTGAAATTAAGACATTTATTACACTATTTGAGAAACGTAAGCATATTTACGGCCTTAAAATTATGAAAAGTGAATAAAAAAAATGAGGACAGGCGGGAACCCTGCAATTAACAGAAATCCGTCGTAGCGGCGGAGAACTTTAATCCCTGATACAGACAGCCTTTGCGGGCGGCCTAACCTTACTTGCCTTGCTGGTGTGAGGGGGTGGCTACTGGAGGACTTGTTGGGGAAAGGGCGGCCGAGCAGGACGGAGTTTCCTCCTCCTGGTCCAGCTCCTCTGAGCATTTTTTGCTGAATTGAAATGAAAATAAGCTGCTTTGTTTTGTTTTGCGTTTCATATTAGCTACTGTATGTGTCTGTCTCATTGAGCTTGCTTGAAAAGCTTTCGCGCTAAAGTCATTCATTTCATTGGATCGCTTGATGGTGACGATGCAGCCTGTGGGCAGGCTTAAGAGTCCACACGTGGGGTAGAAGCCGCTGATTGGCGCTTTCACTCAAAGCTTTCCTCTGGCTGCTTATTGGATGAACTGGGTCAAAATGGGTGGGCCCGGACCTAAAATGGGTGGGCCCAGGCCCACCCGGGCCCAATGGTAGCGCCGCGGCTGGTCGAACCACGAACGCCGTGCTACAGTGAGCTGAACTGTGACTTGAACCTATCGACCAGCTCACTTAGCACAGCGTTCGTGATAAAACTGGGTACATTCGATTATCATGAAAACACATCCCAGAGCAACGGTCGACTCGGTACCCATGTGTTATTAACCCCTAGGTTCATTTTGCGCCGGAATTGACCCTTCGCAGGGAGCTTGATTGACAGGTTATCTGACCAATCATACTTCACCATCAGCCATTTTGTCTGACAAAGCAGTCAGGAGAGTTAGTAGATTAACATGGGAGGATTTGAACTTGAGAAGCAGAGTGTACTGACGCCTTGCCGCGGTTAAAACAACATTCCTTCTGATGTTCATTCATGTTTATTTGATGCTATAAATGAACTAGAAGGAAGAGATGATCGGTTCACGAGCAGCTTCAACTGAGGCGACACAGCGATCTGTCAGACACATTAAAGAGCCACAAAACGCTATTTATTGTTTAAATTTCTATTAAAAAATTACCAAATTTGAAAGGTGAGACTTTGTTTAATATGTTTAATATCAAAAGTAACTGAAAAGTAAGCTGGTCTGTCTTGTCTGTCAGCGTGCAGTCTCCTCTCTGCTCCGCGATGCGTGAGAACATGGTGTGGCGTGAGAGCGGCGTAGCTTGTCGGACATAGCGACACTAACTAAGGGGGGGGCGGTCTTTGCGAACGTTCAATTGTCATTTAAAAATCAAATAAAAATGATCTGCTACTTCTTCTCAAAGGTACGGAGAGCCATTCAAGAGATGGCGTTTCCTAACAAGACCTTCAACTGGATCCGACACGTCGCCATAGCCTTCATTCTCCTGACATTCATCAACATGCTGGTCATCTTTGCCCCAAACATCCTGGGCATCTTTGGCATCATTGGTGAGTCCTTCAATCCTCGCTGGCTCAAGAGCCCAAAACACAAGTGTTCAAACATGTGTCTGAAATGCCAAAGCAGAGACTCAGTTGTTTGTCTTGCTTTCTCAGTATGACTAAGGGACACTGACACTGTCTCTGGCCTTGAGTACAGCTTCAAATGTCTCCGTTGCTTGTTTGAACAGATAATGTTGCCGTTAAATCAATATTTGTGTGTTTATCTCATATTACTGGAAAGAAGGTGAGTGTCAAGGTTCCATGTGATCATAATGAAGAGGAAAACAAAACAGATCAATGATATGAAACTTTTTTTTGTCCAGGTTTCTAAACTAAAATTCATGTAGTATTTTTTTTCATTCTAAAAATGTTTGATGGCGCAAAATAATCTAATTAAAAGGCTAAAATACTTGAAAAAACTATGTTTAAGCATAATATTTTATTATCGTCTAATATGTTTTACGCCAAGTTTACCCAAGGTATAAGTAAAATGTGTGTAATTTAAAAGATTTTTCCTTTCAGATATTAACTAATGAGTCTTACTGTGATGCTCATAAAATGAATCAAATGTTTGTCCAACATAGGGTACTTATTTAACTTTTCTATTCTCATTTTCATCAGCAAAGACAACCTCGCTGGAATTGTAATTGTCATCATGTTTAATTGTCATCATCAGTGTCAGATTTAATTGGATTCAGCTGATTAGCTAATCTACATTTGTCCTCTTCTTCCTTCTCCAGGTGCAACATCCGCTCCATGCCTTATCTTCATCTTTCCTGCTGTCTTCTACATCCGTATTGTTCCGAAGGATAAGGAGCCAATGCGTTCTACCCCTAAAATCTTTGTAAGTTATGCTTGTATGATTTATGGCTGAGAGGAGAACATTTAGTAAACTTTTCATGCATCGCCTTTATCCATTTTTTTCATCGCATTATCCAAGGTTAATGCCACTTTATACCAGTTAGACTTACCATGTTTCCATCCAAAGCTGCCAATTTAACTTGTGTGCCAAATTGGAATATTGCCTAAACATTTGCGAATAAGCACCGTTTCCATCCGATGCGTTCATGAGAACAAAATCATCACTTCATGGGAAATTAAATATCTTTAACAATAATGGAAGTTGCTGCAATCGGGCAAGCCAAAATGATTTGTGCCTTAGTAGATCGCGCAGATGAAACGCGACAAACGTTGTCATGTTATTTTGCGTTCGGATGCCTGGTGTTTGTGGACGCAATTGCGTGAGACACTTCTGGGAGGTCATTACACCAAATCGTTCTGATGACAGACTTTTGCTCCGGCATTACCAACATTTGAGGTGCTGTGCGATGAGATTGGCCGCTGGTTAGTCCAGTTATCCAATCACATCCTCTGTTGAGGCAAAATCATGTGTTTTTTTGTTGTTGTTGTTGTTGCACATCAAGGGATTTGTTCGGTAAATGTGTTTCCATCATAGAGTATGAACATATTCCATAAATTCCATAATCAGCCGCAATTGAGCACATACGTTTTTTTTAAGCACATTTTTTGAATTTATGCGCATCTTGGCATTTCCATCCAGTGTGTTTTTATGCGATATCCCAAAAATTGCATAAAAATAGGTGGATGAAAACATGATACGTGATTTCTGATACGGCCAAAATTGAGTTGTTTTCTTCGGCTCAATATCATCACATTACATAGCATTTATCTCTCTCCTACTGGAAATAGGAGATAATACAGATGTTGCTATACTTTCTGGAATATTTCTAAAATACTCTTTCTTAAAAACTTGTTCAACTGATTAATTTCAAATCAGTTTACAAGGTCAGTTTATAAAATCTATTTTATTTGGTTAATGACTGAATGTCTTTCTCCTTTTCTCAGGCTGCCTGTTTCGCTGGACTGGGCGTGTTGTTTATGATAATGAGCTTGAGCTTCATCATCATTGATTGGACAACAGGCAGCGGCAGTGCTCTGGGTGGCCACTAGGAGATAAACTCTGGTGAATGTGTGTTTGTACATGGCTTTGTATGTATGAGAGTGCGTGGCGTACGTATAGTTAGTGATGTAACATACTGGAAGATGATCTGATTTATTTTTATCTGTATTTTTCTGCCTGTTATGACGCAGAGAATACACCGTCCCACTGTAGGAAGGGAAAGGTGTGGGGGACCCAAAACAATATCCCGTTTTCCACAGATAACCTGCCATCAGACAATGGGTGGAAATGTCTTTATTTTTAAACATTTTTGATAAATTCAGACTAATGTTATATATGTTTTAAAACCTGTAAAGGTCAAACATGCTGACCGTTTCAATTATTTATTCAAGGTTTAGTATCTTCACTTAGGAATATGAAATATGCTGTTATGGCTCAAATTGCTTGTCATCATTTTTATTGACTCTCACGCTCTGTTTTTATCAATCCCGATACTATTATACTTGACACGACTGTACTGTAGAGACACATAATCCCACCCTTCTAGATTTCTTTGAAGTGACAGCAAATGCATTGTACAATAGTGACCTATATATCAGATTTTTACATATGTAATCTGTGTATAACTTTGCCCATAGAACAAGGAGATTGTAGAAGTTTTGAAGCCAGCTAGTTTTTAGTAAAGATGGGTCGGTAGATGGTTTACTCTCCAGCGGGCTTTGGACAATCAACGAGTCTCATCACCACCTATTTCAGATACTGCACGATTTCAGTGTGCCAAAGCAAAGGATTTCCAAAATCAAACTATCATAAAGTATATTTTCTGTTTTCCTAAAGTATGCACAGTAGCCATAGATTGCAAGGCTTGCCTTGATCACATGGAGATTTAAACAGTGAGAAATGTATTTATTTAAATGTATCGAATATATTTTGCAGTTCACTGGATGAGTATTAGTGTGTTCTAGTATTGACGTGTACAATAACCGTGTCCTTGATCGTTTATATTGCGTTGAAGATCTTAATGGCATACTCGAGGCCATTTACGCAAACGCTAACGCAGGACTTCATATACATACACCAAACTATATTTTACTTGAAACAGACGTAATCTCCCCTGTATTAGAATTCAAACGATCATAAGCATTTCACTGCAGTGAAGTTTAAGTGATTTAGTTTGGAAGCTGCTTTGGAAGAAATTTATCTCACATGAAAAGGGTTGTAAATGTTTTATTTTTTCACATCTGTGTTTAACTTGTTTTACAGTTCATTTTCTTGTAATCTGAGTATTTATGGACCCTGCTTTCGGTATTAGCACTAGATGATGAACCAGCTTAAATGTAGAAACGTGAAAGACATCGCCATTTTTTTTGTTAGTTTGAAGGAAATCGTATGATTATTCTGTGTTTGAAATCTCTCGCTCTTACTCGGTGGTTCATGCGATGCTTTCAAAACTGTAATGTGTTCAGATTCTGCCAAAATACTGTGCTGTGCAATCCTGGTGTACAGTAAGTTGTGCTAATATGATGTGCCGACTGATGAGTAGCTGGGTTGGTAGTGGCAGATATTGGTAAACCATGAGCAAACATGAGTTATTCTGCAACAGGTGTGAGTATGTCTTTACCGGTAATATCACCACATTAATGACAGAAATAATTAGATGAGAAACAGACTTCATATGAATTGGCATGGCATTGACACTGGCATGGTTGTTCAGTTTGCACTGTCAACAAAAAACAAACTGAACTTTATGCTGGAGATTGAAGTACATTTCAAGTGGTCCCCAATTATTTAACATGGCAATGATGTTTGTTATGCAACTATTGCTTTATTTTCCTTAATCTGATCATTTTATTCTTATTAGTACTTTTTGAAGTTTTATAAATCTTAATAGCCTAAAGAAAAAGTGCCTCAGATTACAACCAGCTACCTTAAATACCCTTTAGATACTACCTACTTTTTTTTATTTTGCCACTGATCACCATATAGGTGCTGGTTAAATACTTTTTTATCCTGGTTACAATGAATTTTATTGTTATATTTTACTATTTTATTAATAATAAGATTTGTAATTTTATTATTATGCTTAACTCTATTTGAAATACTCTTTTAGTTAAGTTATAGCTTTTGCTTGGTATATTATATTTGCTTCAACCAAAGTAGCATTAGATTGAAGATAAATTCAAGGGTGAATATTGTGATTCATATGGTATGTAATGCAAAAATGATGATGACTGAAATTCTGTATGTTATTTTGTCTCAGTGCTGCCCAGTTTATATACCATTTCTTCAAACAAATATTGCTAATTTTTGTTCTATGTAATCTGGTACAGATCATCTGGGAAACACAAACAACAGTTTGTTTTTCAAAGCATACTACACTTATTTAATCGATACAGTTGGGTTCATATGATAGATTGTTTAGTTCATTCGTATATATTGTATATAAACGTGAACCGCTTTTCTGATGCATATTTAGCTTGTATAGTGTAAATAGCAGAACCAATTGACAATAAAAAAGCTGTTTTTAAACCTGTATGTGAGTTTTGTTTTTACTACCCTGCCAAAAATAGCATTATGACTTTCTTATGGGTCAATATCAAAACTAGATTATAAAGGTAGGCTACTTCAGGCCTCCAAGCTTGTGCTGTGATTAGTTCTTCTAACACTTGAGGGCGATGTTTGCAGATCCAAATGACAAATGTCAGATGTAATAACCTCAACTTGCATTAAGTGCATTTTACATGTAGGCCTATCCCATTATTCTTCAAATTATCTGCATAATATGGCGCGCTTATTTTTGAATGTTTTAATAGGTTTCTCCGTGGCACAAACCTGCTTTCAATTCATGATGTCTAATTCGCGAACGAGTCGTTCTTCTGAGTCGGTTCTTTTTGAACGTTTCATTTGAACTGATTCACACAGAGCTTGTTTTTATCACTCAGTCTTTGGAGTGAACCGTGAGGTGAGTGTCACGTTTGACACATTAACCTCAGTTAAATGTAGGCTATTTTACTGAATAAAATGCCACTGAATTGATTCAAGTTTATTTGCCATTTCCTTACATCCTTACAGAGGTAGTGAAAATAAAAAAGATTTAAATATAAAAATAGCCTATCTAGTATTTACATTTCAGTAAAGCTTCTTTATTACACGTAGTGCAGTTGTAGTGGCAAATCAAGGATTATGTTAATTAGCCTATAGTACCCTGCCCTATGAGCCTAGATTACTTGTCATATTTATTTGTGTTATGAAATTAATGTTTTTTTTTTATTAAGAAAAGAGTATTACATAGATATGATAATGTTATTATTCTTATTCAATTATATATCTTTGTAAAGACTGAATTGATGCTCTGAAAAGATTTTTGTCTTTTCAGTAAAATATGTTTCTTATCATGTATCATTCTTGTTTAAACGTCAGTGTGTTAATAATTAATTAAAGTAATAATGATTTAAACTTGAGTGATCATTTCAAAGAATCAATGAATCATTTTTAGCTAGTTCATTGAACCATATGAGCAAACCGATTGTTCGGAATCAGCAAACTACTGCATTTCCCACAATTCACGGGCAGTTGTTCATCGGTGGGTGGGTGCTGCACGCTTGGGCTTTTTCACATTCTTACGCTCTGTTTATTCCTCAGAAGAAATCAGCGCGAGTGGAGCGCCGCGCCGAACGCTGCAACGTTCTGAATTTAAATTTTTAAACATTTAGAATTTCCCTGCGCCAGGCTCGAGATGCAGAACGTTTGAATTTTAAATAATAACGGGGAAAAAAAAACACCAGAGCTCTTTGGCGGCAGAATTTCTCAGGAGTTGTATATTATTTTCGCGTGTAAAGAAAGGCACCTGACTCAGTGCAAGCGAATGATTTTGATTTCAAGAACTGTGAGCGGTAGATGAAAGCGCCGACTCCGCGGCTGCTCTTTGATCTGAAAGGAGGCGCTAATGGAAGATTGACTGATTGATTTGGCGGAAAGCTAAAGCAACTTTTTAATCTCGTCTAAACATATTCTAACCCTCCTGATTGATGGAGAATCACTGGCTGGGCATTTTCGGAATCAAACCTTTTAAATTGTGACACTTTGCACCTGTATATCACATCTGTACGCGGCGTCATTATAGTTTACAGTTCTTGAGCGGAACGGACCGAGCTGATCTGACCCGTTCTCTGAAGTTTGACGCGCGCACGGTTCGATCATGGGCTGCACGGTGAGCGCTGAAGACAAGGCGGCCGCCGAGAGATCAAAGATGATCGACAAAAACCTGCGGGAGGATGGAGAGAAGGCGGCGAGGGAGGTGAAACTGCTCCTGCTCGGTAAGTCATGGCACGTCGTGTGTGTGTGTGTGTGTCATTTTCAGCAGGTCTGTGTGTTCAGAATGCTCCCGCAAAATATTTCGTTTTCCAGTGCTATTTGTCACATGCCTCCATAAAAACAACAGGCCAGTACTTTGCTACTCGTTTGGACGAGATAAATATATTTAGTATGATATTGAGGTTGAGGATTGCCTATGATGTGCGGTTCGATTGGTGATGGATGCAAACACCAGCATCCGTCTAATGCACGGCTGCTGTCTTTCATTTGAGGAGACTTCAAACCACAATATTATATATATATAAATAAATAAATAAATAGCAAGCAGTAAGAAATGTAATGTTTGTGGACATGTACCGCGAAAATACCATAGCATACCTTAAAGCACTTTTGCTTTCCATATAAATAGCCTAGCGTGTTTTTTAGGCATTTATATGATCAGTGATAAGACATGTGCGCACATGCCCATACATTCCGTAGTAATCATCGAAGCACATTGGAGTACCATGGTGTTTTGGATATACCATGGTATGAAAGTGCCATGGTATAGTGATGGTGATTCTATGGTGCAGAAAATTCATGGTACTCCAAGCAAGGTACTTCCAAACGTATTATGGCATTTTTTTTGTGTGTAAATTATATAAAAGTACCTTGATTCTACCATCTGGACCATGCTCATATCATGACACATTTTTAGGCATGATTTTGTATGAGGGTGCATGAAAAACCAGCCCGCCATTATCTCAGTGCTTCGTCAACACTGTTATGTGACATTAAATATAAATTTGCAGAGTGCATAAGTGATCTAGATGCTGCATATTGTGTGTCATATAGTTATATCATCATTATCAGTGATGTTTTTATACTGTTGTTTCATTTAGTATCGTTTAGCTTATTCAGGTCAATTGCAGATGTTCTCCAATGTAACCACCTGCACTAATGCATTATGTAACTCTTCTATACGTCCATTAGCTATACTCACCTCTGCATTGGGAAAAAAAAACACTTATCAATGTTTAATTATGTGGTTTCCATGGATGCTGCATAGTCCCTTATGCTCATGTGTTTAGGCCTTGTCATAAATAATCTCAGCTCTCTTTTTCTATTGCTATTGTATCAAAAGCATGACATTACCGGTAAATGAAGTACACAGGCATCCAAGATACAATGCTGTTTGACTTTTAGCAAGACGACCAGGTTAGGAATAAACGCGAGCCTGCAGGTAGTGCACTTGTCGAGTAACCCTGCTGTGAGAATCAGATAAGTACAGCTCCAAACAAAAGACTTCACCATTCAATTATACTTCATTAAAGCTCAGTTCTCCCGCTGTAACCAATCCATTTTTATTCTGTCTGGTCCATTGGTGGTAAATGAAAGCGTGTTGGATCCTGAAAATTACTTGGGGATGGGGAGTACTATACGATTCTGTAGTTAATGTATGCTGATACACACCTGTTTAAAAGTCAGTGGATGTTCTGGTATTATTCCTGGATCAACAAAATGATTAGTACTAAGACCATAGACAGTAATAGAAATGGACACAGCGACCCCATAGGTTTCAACGGAGAAAAGTGAAGTAAATTAGAAGCATCACTTCCTGATGCCTAGGCGAACTGCGCAGACTCAAACTGAGCTTGACGACGTAGATGTGACGTGAGCAACCTGTCTGACAGCTGTCAGTCTTCTAGTAGCTGTGCCGAGAGAAATCTGAATCATTCCCTTCCAAATCTTGCAGAGATGGAGAGCGTGAGTGTTAGCTGTCCATGAGCTAGCAGCAGGAGCAACTTTATGAATCTCTATGGGCTTCTCCTTTGACTTTATGCCTCCACGTCCCCCGATTGCCTGCGAGCTTCTCCTCCTGCATGTCTATACGGTAATTTCTCGACTGTGCGACAGAGAGTCACGTGTTTATGACGCAATCGTTAGCCTATTTTTACAAAAACGGCTTCAACGTGGCCATAGCGTAAGATACAAGGTAATGGAGCCTTTACATTGTCGTGTTTCTTTAGAAATAAACAGTGGACAAATGGAGTCTTTAAACGCCTCGGATGTACAATCCATTAGATATGCTGCAGTATGTATGAGTGATGTTCGCAATTGCAGTGGTTTTTTGTGGCCCATAGACCTTAGGTTAGATTTAACACAAGGCTGACTTACACTGTGGTCCTAGATCATGTAATTTTCACAACTTTCAAAATTGTTTTATGAAGTTTTTTTTCCACTGACTTACTAATACGTCATGAGTTTCATTTACTGGATGAATCAGCGTTTTTGAACAAATCTCTTGAATGAATGATTCAATGAATGACAGATTTTTTTTAACAGTCACTTGTCGCCACCTAGTGACGTAACAATGTAATTGATACAATTTTTATATTTGAAGTGTAAATTTACTTTCTAAAAGGGATTTGCTCTATTTTGATTGCTACTATAGTAACACATTAGTGTTTATATCTGAACTATAAACTTTTATCCCAGTACTTCTGATATAATTTGAACATTTGTAACACAGAAATAATGGGACTGTGTTGTTGAATTGACTGTTTGTGAAGCGGTTTCATACTTCTACATGACAACTGCTCTCTCTGGTTCAGCGACAGTGTGAATGCGGATTTGAATATTTGCTGTGATCGGACTTGCCAAAGGTTTAATAGACAGCCGAATCGCGGTCATTTAGGAACAAGTTTGTGGATGTTTGAATCGAGATCACAATCTTTTTTACGATTAATCGCGCTCAGCTCTACTGTTTATTGACAAGGATGTCTGTAGATTTTTTTGCAGGGGTACAAGGGGAGGCCAAGTATATAAAATATATATTTTATATTTATATAAAAATTGCCAAATATTTTCTGATTCATTAGCGTGCCTGATATATCAGAATATTTACCATGTTTAAAATGACATGTAGTCTGGTTAACGTTGCTCACTACAGTATGATATTGAATGAGTATGACCAATCAGGACATTTCGCTTGAATCTTGGATTTGGTCATGACACAGATTATGAGACCGTTAATCTCTTAAAGTTAGTGTTGCTGCTCAAGCTGTGGCCTAATTCTGCATCGAGCCTCTCAGTATCCTCACACTTCAGTGCCGCCACGCCACCCTGAGCTGGAGCGTTTGTGTCCTGTATGTCATATCCTGTTAGTGGCTCAGCATGTGTGCTCTGATGCTGACAGCGTGGGGACAGGTGTGACAGCAGCGCTCTCCTCAACACGCTTTACCCTACGGAGAGAGCAAGCAGGAGTGAGAATACAGGGAGAACATGCCTGGGGAATAGGGGAGACAGACTTTAGATGTAATCAAAAAATTGGATGAACTTAGCTTGACACCGAGTCCCTCTAGGTAACTTATAACATGATGTTCAACTTTAAATATATCTCTATGTAAATAAATAAAAACAATCTAGAAAGCACATATGCTACATTATGTAGGTCTCCGGCTTATAGTGTTGAATCAGAAATGAGACACACTCAAGCCCTGACTAGTACAGTGTAAATAGGGATTTCCACACACCAGTGTTTACTGAGCTCCCACTAATGACTTCATACGGTCAGGTCTGAAAATGATAGATGACCACAGCAATAATCTCATGGTGTGTTATATCCTGTAAACACAGTGCAATTTCTCGTCAGCACCATATTCTGCCTTATTCAGCGTTTTCACGATATTGCTAAACATACATCAACATCATCAGTTTGAAACATTCTGGATGTGAAAATGATGCTGGCTTGGTTACTTTCCATTGTTTACGGACTCAAATCAATCCTCTGTCTTGGGGTGTACAGGTAGTCGGATTAAACATTTCACATTAGTATGAAAACAACTCCAGCACTAGCAATGTAGAAATGGAGAAACACAATTATCTAAATATGATGATGCACTTTAAATGCATTTACGTTTACATGCTTTTACTTTAGCCTATGTTGCCAGGAAATTGACTGTAATCAGAATACAATCCTGCATTGAAGGCACTCAATGTTCTGTTCAATATAGCAATGTTTCTGTATAATTCAATCTGGTTTGAAAGACCGATAATTGTTTATGATGACTGATTTTTAGACTTTATTACTTCAGTGTAATTTTAATCAAATTAAATTATTAGAAGCAGATTGAGTATGTGTTTAAGTATAAGAATATTCTCTCATTGCTGTGCATTGTGGGATTGCTTTATCTGCAATGGATATTGTACATTTTCTCAGTCTTTCCAGAATGAAGCATTTTGCATGCAGTGTAATTTGTCGTCTACAAATTGAGAACCACACCTATGATAATATGACGCCTACAAATGTTGCCTTGGTGGGAGTCTTACTAGGTTTTGTAACACAACTGTGGTTCAGACAGGCTTTTCATTATCATTTTTCCTAATAGCCTCTTTCACTCCTTACTCAGTATGCGTCACATGTTTGAAACCGCGCTGGTCAGAATTATTGACCTTGCCTCCTCTTCATATCTCTGCTGTTTATGAGCAACTCACCATTATGACACATGTCTGGTGGTCATGGATACTCCAGACTCTTCTCAGTTGGGTTTCGTTTAAAAAGTTGGCTGCCACGTTTGAATGCCAGGAATATCCTTGAGTCAAGTTTTGTTTTTACCATCCAGAATCCTCCCACGACATGGACTGCAAGTGTTGAATCCCCAAACAATTGTGAAGTCAAGGTCATGTCACAGACTCACTCACTCCAAGCGGGAAGTATTTTGTGGTCTTGTGTTTATGTAAACCGAGCTTCTTTAAACTCTTTCCTCATCACGCCTGAACATTTCAGGTGTACTAGGTTGGCAAAACTCAAGGAAATTCCAAAAGACAAAAGCTTCGAGGACAAAAATGACGAGCACTTTCTTTGGGTTTAGCTTTTTTGAGAGGAGAATGGCCAGTGGCGGCAGTTACATCACATAACTAATGGAATTGTGCCACAGAATGGGGGCAAGTGACTATCAGGAGGGTTCATGTGCTGGAAGCTACTGTTGCAGACACTCATTTTGAGGGGATATTCTGGACTCTTTTATGCAGGTCCTTTTTTGAGACATTTCTATGTGTATATTACTTGGAAATCCCTGAGGAAGTGGAATTTGCAAGGTTTTAGCAGCACATCTTTCAACAGCAGACAAGGATAGCTAGAATTATTATGTTAATATTTTTCTCAAAATCATATCTCAGTGGCTGATGGCTTGGAATAATGGTTCAAAAAACATTGTATTCCTATTAATTAAAAAATATATATACTTATTTCTACTCTACAAATTGAAATGATAAAAGAAATTAGAAATTAGCCTTGTACTTTTATTGAGCAATCACCATACATTGATCAAAGTTACTAGTAAAGATGTTTGATTTATTTTTCAAATAAATGCTGTTCTTTTGAACTTTCTTTTTATCAATGAATTCTGAAAAAAAAAGTATCATGTTTTCCACAGAAATATGAAGCAGCACAACTGTTTTCAACATCAAATCAGCATTAGAATGATTTCTGAAGGATCATGTGACACTGGAGTAATGATGCTGAAAATATATTCAAATGCAAAAGTTATATTAAGTTGTAATATTATTTCACAATATTACTGTTCTTGCTGTATGTTTTATTCAATACATGCAGCTTGTGTGCATAAGACTTATTTAAAAACAACATTTTTACCAATCCCAAACTTTTGAACGACAGTGTATAATCAGAGGAACCAATATTTCAACCAAACAGTCATTGTTGCAGATTAAATTCAAATGTGCACTACAGTAAAGTCTGATGTGGTCAGATAAGCTGTTGTATAGCTCATCAAGAAGCACATACTTGTAATTTCACATAAGCTTGAAAGCACACTGAGAGGCGAGTGTCCTGGAATAAAAGCTGGTGTATCTGTTGTTAAAAACCTGGAAGGCAAGTGTCTTCAGTGATTTATCTGATGCACTGTTTACATTTGGAGTCTGAGTCATTGTGTTGTGTCTGTGTAACTTTGGCTCATGATATTCTGACGGGTAGGAAAGAGCAGAGGTCAGAGTCGGATATTCCTGTCAAACAGCGACAGTCCCAGACAGTGATAAAACGCCACCTTCTCCTTTTACCTTCAGTGCAAAAACAGCTCGCCAAGGTGACTCCTCGCGGAACAGGTGACTGCTTCCTGCACAAAATTACATCTTTAAAACACACACACACACACACACACACACACACACACACACACACACACACACACACACACACACACACACACACACACACACACACACACACACACACACACACACACACACACACACACACACAGAGAGACTTCAGAATGAGACTGTACCCTCCAAAAACCTCCTCTGTGATTTGTGCACATGGCACACACACATTTGAAAACAGACGTCTGGCATTATAGGTTTCCTATTTCAGCTCGTCTCAAAGGTCTTACATCAACCTTGCCCAACTTGAAAGTGTCTCCTGTTCTTTCATAGAATGATGTCAGATCTTCAAGTCTCAGCATGCCGTGAAATATACCAAAAGTTGGTGTTTCAAGTGGTCTTTTAAAACCTGAAGAAACCGAGAGTTTTATGGCTGTGTTGTGCTTTTTGTTTGCTTAATTTTTTTATGAAAAAAATTACTCAGAACAGAAGCCATACGATTGCTTTGTGTGATGAACAGAGCAATGCTTAAGTTGATATTTACTGAAAATAATTGCCACAAATCTAATATGTGTACTATGCACACATATTAAAGCATAATGCATTGATGGGTCACAAGACACAGTGGCCATTGGCACCATTGACATCACACCTGGTACGCCAACAGAAAAGATGTTTTCAGGACTGACGAATTGTGCGATATGGGTCGATTTTGTTTTCATGTTGTCTTTGAGGTGTGCTGAGATCATTCACTGAAGATGTCTCTCTTGTTTAGTTGTTTAGGGCAGCTCTACAATAGTTGTTCCTTTGTTGTCGTGTGTATTATTTGGGATGTTGTGCATTTATTGATCTCAGCCTGTTGGGGCTAAAATGCTTGCAGCCATTTACCAGCGACCTACTGTGCTGTTTCTGTCATTATAGGCTGAATACATCAGCTGGCTTGCCAGTTTCTCTCACACTCATTGTCATTCCTGCAAGGCTCAGAAAATAGACGTCACCTCCTGCAGCCCGTATTATAATCTGTGCAGTGAAGTTGAGAGCATGCTAAATCGAGTGAAGAGAAGAAATCCAAAAAATCCATCTTAAAATAAAGAAGATTTACTTAGCGTATATGTACTACCGTCTGTTCAAGATGTTGGGGTTGGTCAGATTTTTGTAATGATTTTAAAATAATTTTCCTATGTTCACCCAGGCTACATTTATTTGAGTAGAGTAATTTTGTGACAGTTGTGCTGCTTAATATTTTTGTAGAAATGGTGATGCATTTTGTTCAGGATTTTTTTAATGAATAGAAAGTTCAAAAGAACAGCACTGATTTGAAATTGAAATATTTTGTGACATAATTCACTTGTTGTCTCACATTTGATCACATTGATTTCACAGTATGTGAGAGTATGTGTTCTACATGTGACCACATGTTTTTGCACATGTGAAATTCGTGTGGTTTTTCTTTAAGGATACAGTCACTTTCAACGAATTTAATGCCTTCTTGCTGAAAAATGTTAGGGTTAGAGTGTTTAAGACTGTGTCTTAAAGGGATAGTTCACCCAAAAATGAAACTTCTGTTATTAATTACTTATCCTCATGTTGTTCCAAAGACCTTCGTTCATCTTTGGTACACAAAGTAAGTTATTTTTAATGAAATCAGAGCTTTCTGTGCCTCCATTGACAGCTACGCAACTACCAATTTAACGCTTCTAAAAATTCGTAAAGAGATCGTAAAACTAATCTGTGTGAATTGAGCGTTTTACTCCAGATTTTCTGAAGAGGCTCGATCGTTTTATATGTTGAATAGATTTCATTTAGGCTTTTATTCACATTTAAACATTACCCAGAAAACATTGCCGTGCCTCGATTGATCGCGCCCTGTGTGAATAGCTCCATAGAGATCTATTGTTCAGATTCAAGAGCTCCATCGCGTCGAACATTTGCGCCGAATTATCGCTTTCAGTGTGAAAGTCCCTTAACTTGTAATAGTAGTCTTAGTAGATGCCCCTGGAGTTACACCACATTTTCCGTTAAATTTCCTTGTAAAGCAGCAGTCCATTTGACAAAGTAATTCTTGACCATAATTGGCGTTGGTGTATCTTCATTTGCTGACTTCTCGTCTTGCCAGACGGAACGAAGGGAACTGCGAAACCTATCTGACACAATGCCGTCACCCCTCCGGTGGAGGGTTTGAACATGACTCTGTAGGAGTGCTCTTTGTGGAGCTCTCCTGTGTTTGAAGCACTGCTCAGAGATGTAAATTGGGCTCAGGCTCTGATTAGGGCACTTGACGGGTGGCAGAGTAGAGCCGCACTGGAGATCAAAGACACTGGAAGCGCGGAGGACGAAGACTCTTTAGACGCCGATGCTCTAAATTGGTATAATTGATCACGATAGTGAATGCTGTCATTATGGACGCCCTTCTCATCGTCTCAAGAGCATTCTTGGAGAGGACACTACGGACATGCAATAAGTATAACAATAGTTTGCCATCTGAAAAATCAGTAGATGAAATTTAAAACTGTTTTTGAAAGTAAAATGCTGCTTGTTGTTAGTGAGCGCAGGCTTTGACACTTGGTCATGCTGGCAGTGTGAGTTCAAGTCTATTTTGCACCATTACTCAATCCTTTCCTTTTCTGCCTATTATTTTCTGTCCTTTGACTATTACAATCAATTAGCATTGGGTTGTTTGAACAGTCTTATATTATTGAACACTATAATTGAACTCTACAATATAATTAGCTGGAAAGACATAGAAAAACTTGTTTATATATTAGGCGTATTATTGGTGCTCAATTATTAATATGGTTTAATCCTTTTTGTAGCTAATATTTTTGTGTTCTGTAAACAGATCTCTGGTCAAACGGCAGTCTAAAACTCCATCTACGTGTGATTTGTGATAAGACTGATTGCATTGCGCATTCTGAGTGCATTTCGTAAATCCCAGCCAATTTCCCCTGTACATTGTTTGCTGTACATTTCCCAAGCTCATCACACAATGATCTCTAGTTTCGGTCTTTCATTTCACGTCATGTTTTGGTTTCGTTCTTTATCTTGAAACAAGCCTCCTGCTGCATACAATGAGATCATTTAATGTGGACATAAAAAACTAATAATTACATGGAACAAACATATGACGGGTCATAGAGGCTTATGTGTCAGATTGAATTGACCCCCGCCCCCCCTTTCATGTGTTTAAATTTTTTAGAGGTGGATGCTAAGCTGTTTTGTTTTATTTAATTTTTTACCAGAATTGCAGAATATGAAACTTTGAGTTTCTTTGGCTCTGGCCAGTAATAAACACCATAGTAAGCACTGAGCAACTAGAGCAGAACATGATTTGATGTGACGTAACCTCATGTTTTGGCACACACAAGTTATTTTGTATTAATTACCATATTGAAGCGATTTGCCAGTAGCAAACTAGCAAGTCAAAGAAAGGTTTTTTACTTTGTTTTCCCCTCGGCATGAGTGAAAAAGTTCACAGCAGAATGGGTCTTATTGTGCTGCTGCATTGAGCCGCTGTGTGTTGTGTTGGCCTGATCTCTGTAGACGAAATTACTGTTTACAAACAAATGCTATCTGCAACTCTTCTGGCTTGTCTTTTGCAGAGTGCCTAAAGAAGATTTAGTACTTCAATTAAATAGAGCAGTGTGCATCCAATTCTAAAAATCTGTTTGTGGTTTAGACGACTTTTGATTTCCATCATTATCAGTGGATCAGGACAAATCTGCTTGCATCCTTCTGCTCTAATCAGACCCGGTTGACCCAACTGATCCACCACTGGTTGACCCAACTGATCCACCACTGGTTGACCCAACTGATCCACCACTGGTTGACCCAACTGATCCATCACTGGTTGACCCAACTGATCCACCACTGGTGTCATTCGATTTGTTTCTGTTTGTATTTTGTATTTCACTAGTTGCAAATGGCTGATTTTAACTTTGAAAGCACCATGTGAAATATCAGAGCAAATACTTGAACATAGGACTGGGTGTTGCTCGATAAAATTTTAACAAAAGTTTGATAAATGTTAAAAATAATGTTAATGCACTATGCAAATAATGCTGTGCATGTGTGTTGCAGACAGTTGCACTGGTGCCAATAATTGATGAGCGCTGCCATTTCTATCATGCGACCACTAAACTGCGCAGTGAGATCCAGTGAAAAACATCAGTGCATCAGTTTTTTTACTACAAATCAAATGCCTCATGATTTAAACTACCGGTAGTTTAAAGCCAGATGAAACCGTGCTGACATTCTCAACACTGACTCGGTAAACAGGAGAAGCGTTGAGCTAAAACAATCCAGTTAGAAGGCTTTTCAATCCACAAATCACCAACATTTACCAAGGATTTACTGTAGACGAAATATGGGAAATTAATCTCAAATGGCATTATAATTATTATTATTATTAATGTAGACATTAAATGTATTAAAGGAGTAGAATATAATTGCTTTTTTGTGCATTTGCATTATAATGTCTTTAGGCTACTGTTTTTCATAAAAAAGACCACAGAATCAATAGTTACTTTTTACCGTGGTGTAAAGGAAAGCTATGTAAACATAGTGTGGTGAGGCTTTAGTTGTTAACATGATCCAAAGACAATGGAAGTTTATTTTAATCCTAGCTCAAACAGTAATAATATAGTAATTTCAATTAATCTTGGTCTTATTCCTAATGTTTCTGAATTACTTTATTGCTATTTTATTTCTCAGTAAATGTTAAATAAATGGTACTCAAAGCATGCATGTCTGTGATTACTAAACTACACTGGATTACTGCACTTGACATTTTTCACTATTAGCTAATTGTTGCAGCTGTAATTGTAATCAATCTTAATGAATTATTTTAGCGTGCAGTCATCCAAGGTGACAGCCCACTATACCACAAATGCGATACTCACACAAAATATGATAGTAGTTATTTTAAGGATTTGTTATAATTGAAATCAAGTCGGGCACAAATTGTTAGAGAGAATAGATTTGTAGCGAGTTGGGGTGTGTGCGTGTTCGCTGCCCATTTGTGATCATTTAGCTTACTGTACATAATCACACAGCGTTTCCTCTGAACACAGGCTGTTAGCTTGTGTCCGAGTCGCTATGGAGACATGTTTCTGTCTCTAGCAGATTGTAGTGTTTTTCCTCAATATGAGTTCAGTACAGGCCAGACATCAATGTACCTCCTCTAATTCAGCCATAAATTACAATATAAACACGCAATTCATCATGTTCTGTGCTCGTAAGAGTGTTCATGTGTTAGTGCATCAGAATATAAGTGTTAAAATTGTATGGATGAATATTTAGGCGCTATCTGGTGAGGGTATAGCATTATATTTGGCTGTTTGGTTTGAGCAATACAAGATTTTTGTGTGATTTTTAAAGGCTTTTCAATGGGGGTAGCTGATGTAAGGGATAATGTATAGCGAGGTGGTTGTTATAGGGAATACAACCCCGACAGGCTGATCGGGACCCCGACGCAAAGCGGATATTTAATATATATCAAAATTATTTAAATATAGCGAATGTACATATTGCAATATGGATATCACAACGGCTTGCAATAACTGGGGTCATGAACAAAAGACAAGACAAAAAAAATCACTCCCTGCTCTTGGCTGAATGTGAATAACTTTTGTAGCTTTAAAGGGGTGGTTCAGAATTTTGGACATCGGACCTCATTTTCAAGTTAGCCTAGTTCTCTTACGAGAGGTTCTCTCGTACTGCGTACTGAAAGTACGCACCGGGTAAAGTCTCTTTGCTCGAGATATTGAAGCCAAAATTTATCCTTAAATTTCCATATCTTGTAAACGCAGTGCAGCAGCAGTCAGACCTAGAGCGGGCAATCTAGCGCGCTCATTGGCTGCTCCGCGGCAACTGCTGCAGCCTACCACTGAGCCCCAGGCGTGACGTCACGCCCAATGAGGGCGCTTCGCGCCCTCACGCGGCAAAGCCCGCCGAAATGGGAGTGGCTTAGCGTATATAAGGGGCAGTTCAGGCTGCTAACACTCGATTTTAATCTCTTCAGCGACGCTCTACGCTACGCTGACCTCTGAGAGAAGCCGCCGCCGTCGAATCCAGCGACCAGCCAGCTTAGGACAGCGCCTGAGGAAGCCGGCCGTCTTCGCCACCTTCAGCCGTCCGTGCCAGCTACGCTATCCGGCGTCATATCCTTTTTATGTCTATGATATAATGTGTATTTCCTCTCCGTGCGTTCGCCGCTGCAACGCACGTGTCTAAAAGAGCACGAGGTGTTTGTTTCAAAATGCCTCGTTTTTCCCGCTCAGCGACGGAGACCGCCATCTTCTGCGCTCTCCGCCTGGGACAGGACCACGCAGCCCTCGCTCTGTCTTCGGGAGGCTGCGTTCACTGCGAGGAACTGCCAATGTCGACCCTGCGGGCTCGACTTGCCGCGTTCGACGCTGAAGATGTCACTCCGGCTGTCTTCGGTGGGCCGCGCAACAGAAGTGCCGCCCCCAGAGACCCCCTCCCCCCCCGACACGCAGCTGCCGGCCTCGGCCCTCACTGCTGTCGCCTCAGGGGATGAGGTGGACGGAGAACCATCGATGATGGCTGCTTTTGGGATACAAATTCCCCCAGCGGACCTTCTTCGCAGCGACGACAGATCGCGCTCTGACAGCCGCCACAAGCCGCCTCCCCCCCGGGGGACCCCGGCCCGAGATCGCGTTGAAACCTGAGCCGCGAAGTCCTCCTAGCAGCCGCACGGAGGAGAAGATGCGCGAGTCCCGCCGCGGCCGGACCGCCATCAAACCTACCCGCTCTGCCAGTCCCCTTAGCAAAGGCTACTGCAGTAGTGTATACCGCAGCCAACGAGCCAGTTGCTTAACCCGCTCGCCTGCACACAGACGCCGTTTCCACGGCGACCCAGATAAATCTCATAAAGAGTGTAGTGTCTGTTTTTCCGGCTCACGCCGACGGTGTTTTCAAGTGTAGAAGATGTGCCCACGCCACTGTGTTCACCCTACACATAAGCACGATCCCCCCCGGTGTCCCTCACTGTCACAGAGCCCACTCACATAAGCGGGCACGCGCCGCTCGAGTGTTAGACGTAGGATATGTGCCCACGTTACAGTGCCCACACCTACTCACTGCCCGCTCTGTTGCACAGTTATTCCAGGGGACGAAAGCTTTAACAGTCGTGTGGTGAACATAGGCCCTGTGAACGCTCACGAGCACTCACACTCACTGATAAATGCTGCAACCCCGGCGCCGCTCACGCGCCCCGCTGTTCTCGCCACAGAATGATTTCCGTACAAAGCGATCGAATCATTGGGTGTGTAATGCAGCCGGCCGCCCTATACAGACATCGAGAGCGCGCGCGCCTCGCTGATACCTCCGCTACAGTTTCTCGACCCCACGCAGTGCGGCGATCGGAACGCGGAGACCTTTGTTTACCGGCCGTGTTGTGAACGTAAGCCCTGTGACTGCTCACGAGCACTCACACTTACTGATACACACTGTAAACCAACGCCGCTGTTCGCGCCACAAAATGTTCTCCGTCCAAAACGGCCGAGTCATTGAATGTGAAACAGCCGGCCGCCTTATACAGACATCGAGAGCGCGCGCGCCTCGCTGATATCTCCGCTATAGTTTCTCGACCCCCGCGCAGTGCGGCGATCGAAACGCGGATACCATTGTATAACCGGCTGTGTTGTCAACGTAAGCCATGTGAGCGCTCACGAGCACTCACACTTACTGATAAACACTGTAACCCCGGCGCCGCTCACGCGCCCCGCTGTTCGCGCCACAAAATGTTCTCCGTCCAAAACGGCCGAGTCATTGAATGTGAAACAGCCGGCCGCCCTATACAGACATCGAGAGCGCGCGCGCCTCGCTGATATCTCCGCTATAGTTTCTCGACCCCCGCGCAGTGCGGCGATCGGAACGCGGATACCATTGTATAACCGGCTGTGTTGTCAACGTAAGCCATGTGAGCGCTCACGAGCACTCAAACTTACTGATAAACACTGTAACCCCGACGCCGCTCACGCGCCCCGCTGTTCTCGCCACATAATGTTCTCCGTCCAAAGCGATCGAGTCATTAGGTGTAATGCAGCCGGCTGCCGCTGTCAGCGAGCCGCTGATACCTCCGCTACAGTCTCTCGACCCCGCGCAGTGCGGCGATCGGAACGCGGATACCATTGTATAACCGGCTGTGTTGTGAACGTGAGCCCTGTGAGCGCTCACGCTTACTAACAAACACTGTACCCCCAACACCGCTCACGCGCACCGCTGTTCGCGCCACAAATTGTTCTCCGTCCCTAGCGACCGAGTTACGGAATGTGAAACAGCAGGCTGCTGCCGTCAGCGAGCAGCATTACTCAGCAAACGAGGGCGCGCGCGCCGCGCTGATACCTCCATTTCAGTTTCTCGAGCCCGCGCAGTGCGGCGTTCAGGACGCGGAGACCATTCTGCCCCTAGCTATGCGTGCGAAAGCATGGGAAGCGATCCCGGGCGTGTCAGAATGGGTGCTGAATGTTGTAAGACAGGGCTATACACTGCAGTTCGCTCGCCGTCCCCCGCGCTTCCGAGCCCGTACAGTGACGAGCGTGAACCCAGAAGTAGCACACCTACTTCGCGCAGAAATAGCAAAACTGTTATGCAAGGGGGCGATAGAGCCGGTACGTCCTTCTATGAGCGAGTCAGGCTTTTACAGCCGTTATTTTCTCGTGCCCAAGAAGGACGGAGCGCTCAGACCTATATTAGATCTGAGACATTTGAACAAAGCTCTTATGAAAAGACCGTTCAAAATGATCACGACCAGACAAATCCTCGCGCAAATTCGCCCGAGGGACTGGTTCATTTCTCTCGATCTGAAAGACGCGTACTTTCAGATTCAGATCATACCCCGTCACAGGCCATTCTTGAGATTCGCCTTCGACGGTCAGGTATATCAGTACACCGTCCTGCCGTTCGGCCTGTCTTTAGCACCCCGTACATTTACGAAGTGCATGGACGCGGCGCTCGCTCCCCTGAGGCGTCAGGGGATGCGAATATTGAACTATCTGGACGATTGGCTGATTTTAGCACAATCAGAGGCGGAACTCGTGTCTCACAGAGCTGTGCTACTCAGTCATCTGGAAAACCTGGGTCTCACGGTCAATTGGACCAAGAGCTCACTGCTGCCCCGTCAGTCAGCTTCCTTGCTAGGAATACAGCTCGACTCGGTGGCAATGACGGCTCGCTTGTCAACACAGCGCGCGCGCCGTGTTCAGCGTTTGGCCGCATCTTTCCAGAAAGACAAAGTGTTTCCCCTGAAAACGTTTCAGAGATTGCTGGGCTTTATGGCCTCAGCCGCAGCAGTGCTCCGGCTAGGTCTATTGCGTATGCGCCCCCTGCAACGATGGCTCAACGCTCGTGTACACCACCGAGCCTGGGCTTCCGGCGGTTACCGAATCAGAGTGACTCAGAGCTGTGTTTCAGCTCTGCAGCCCTGGCTAGTGACCGACTGGTATCAGCGGGGAGTTATGATGGGAACTGTCTCGTACCGAAAAGTTATCTCGACGGACGCTTCCAACCTTGGTTGGGGCGGGATATTCGAGGGCAGACCGGTCTTTGGCCTATGGTCAGACACGGAGAAGCTCCTCCATATAAACTGTCTGGAGATGATAGCGGTCGAGTACACTGTGAAACACTTCCTCCCTTTTCTGCGGGGCCACCACGTACTGGTTCGAACGGACAACATGTCTGTGGTATCGTACGTGAACCGCCAGGGCGGTGTCAGATCCAGGCCACTCTGCGATCTGGCGGAACGCCTCCTCGTCTGGGCTCAGCACCACGTGCGCTCGCTCAGAGCCACGCATGTGCCAGGACGCCTGAACGACGGACCGGACAGACTGTCCAGGAACAACGTTCCCCTCGGGGAATGGTCCCTGCACCCTCAGTCAGTCCAGTTATTGTGGCACCGCTTCGGCAAGGCGGAAGTCGACCTATTCGCGTCGACAGACAACGCCCATTGCCTAAGATTCTTTTCGAAGAACGAGGACGCTCCGGCCCAGACATGGCCCAGATGCCCGTTATACGCGTTCCCTCCGGTCTCATTGTTACCACAGGTAATTAAGAGAATCAGGGAAATGCGTCACTCGGTGCTCCTCATAGCCCCCCGATGGGAGAACCAGACATGGTTCTCGGAGTTGGTGCGGCTGTCAGACTCAGCCCCATGGCCGATCCCGGTGAGGAAAGACCTCCTTTCCCAAGCCGGCGGATCGATTTGGCATCCTCATCCAGAGCTATGGTCTCTGCATGCATGGATAATCAACGGGTACCCGTTGCTTTGCCAGAAGGGGTCGTGAACACGATCACGCAATCTAGAGCCCCCTCTACCAGGCGGCTCTATGCGTCTAAATGGTCGGTGTTTACTAAATGGTGCACGGACAAGGGCTTACAGCCACAAACGTGCGGAGTCTCGTGGGTGCTTTGCTTCCTTCAAGAGATGTTGGACAGGGGCAGGTCCCCCTCCACGCTCAAAGTATATGTCGCGGCCATCGCAGCGTTCGCCGAGTCGACGCTCGGCCAGGCGATAGGAAGGAATGAGCTCATCATCCGCTTCCTTAGAGGAGCCAGGAGGATGAATCCCCCACGGCCCCCCTCGGTTCCTATCTGGGATCTTTCCCTGGTCTTAGAGGCCCTGAAAGCACATCCCTTCGAACCGCTTCACTCTGTGGATTTGAAGTACCTCGCGCTCAAAACCGTGTTTCTGATCGCTCTTGCATCAGTTAAACGTGTGGGTGACTTACACGCGCTCTCTGTGAGTGCTACGTGCCTCGAGTTTGGACCTAATGACTCTAAAGTCATCCTTAAACCGAGACATGGTTATGTCCCCGAAGCGATCGGTACCCCGTTCAGAGCACAGATCATTTCACTCTCAGCTTTGCCGGCATCAGGCAACGAGGTCGATGCGAACCTCCTTTGTCCTGTCAGAGCACTGAGAATTTACGTCACGCGCTCCGCCGCCTTCAGGCGCTCGGAGCAGCTTTTTGTTTCGTTCGGTGGGCGCACCAAAGGTCTCGCCGCCTCGAAACACAGCCTATCCAGATGGATAGTGGACGCTATTGCTGCGGCTTACGCGTCAAAAGACCTGCAATGCCCCTTGGGCGTTAGGGCTCATTCCACCAGAGGCATGGCCTCTTCGTGGGCTTGGTCCAGCGGGATTTCTATTCATGACATTTGTACGGCGGCAGGCTGGGCCTCCCCGTCTACATTTGTTAGGTTCTACAACCTAGAAGTCCCCGCCTTGCAGGCTAGACTCCTTTCAGTCTGAAAAAAAAAAAAAAAAAAGTCCTAGCGACTCACTCGTGAACTGCGCTACAAGGGTAGATGTGTTCAATATAAGACCGGCAGTGCCGCTCTGTATGTATATCCCCTCATAAAGTGCTTATGTACAGGTGCGAGCCCACTCTGTTGGCCACCTAAATTTCACTTATCCATGTCCCCCGGGGCGTTCCCCCCTGGGATTCATATTGTGACTGCTTAAGCGCACACGGCGTTTACAAGGGGTTCCCGGTGCGTACTTTCAGTACGCAGTACGAGAGAACCTCTCGTAAGAGAACGTACTCGGTTACTTAACGTAACCTCGGTTCTCTCTAGAAGAGGGAACGAGTACTGCGTTCCCTGCCGTGTCGCGCTTCGAGCTCATTTCGCTTCAGCGATCAAAATCGAGTGTTAGCAGCCTGAACTGCCCCTTATATACGCTAAGCCACTCCCATTTCGGCGGGCTTTGCCGCGTGAGGGCGCGAAGCGCCCTCATTGGGCGTGACGTCACGCCTGGGGCTCAGTGGTAGGCTGCAGCAGTTGCCGCGGAGCAGCCAATGAGCGCGCTAGATTGCCCGCTCTAGGTCTGACTGCTGCTGCACTGCGTTTACAAGATATGGAAATTTAAGGATAAATTTTGGCTTCAATATCTCGAGCAAAGAGACTTTACCCGGTGCGTACTTTCAGTACGCAGTACTCGTTCCCTCTTCTAGAGAGAACCGAGGTTACGTTAAGTAACCGAGTACGTTGTTATTCATCAGTGGAGACAGTTTTCAAAAATGTTCATCCAGTCCTTCCAGTTGCTTAGCTCGCCGATGCTAGGCTAGCGCGAGTCAACGGTATAAGCTAGCCTGCCATTAAAAACTGTTTTACCCACTCCACAGTACACCAAAAGCAAATAAATTATAACGCCAGACTGTCGATGTAAATGTCTATTGAGAGAATAATGTTAGAAATCAAACTAACCTTTCATTGCATTGCAATAGTTACACTTTGTTCCCTGTATTTATTAGCACAGTCTACAGCAGCGGCGGACTGATATTAAGTTACCTAGGCAACCGAGAGAGTCTCCACATGACGCAAGTGTATTTACCTGCCGCTGACACTCATCACTACAGAAGCAGAGGATATTTCACTAAGAAATCAACATAGGACTATGGCCACGTTTGAAAGCCATGCCAATGTTTCAGACTTTGGAGACGAGGAATGTGTTTTATTCAACGAACCGTACATGTATGAGCCGGAATACACAGACGAAGAACTAATCGAGATGGATGCTAAAAGGGCAGAAATTGAACTGTAACGTTATCTCCACTAACGTTGTCATTGTCATTCTATCAGTTATGAAAGGGACTAGCTTCATAGATAGCTTTAGTAGCCTAACAAAAGTTATTACCTGTTCATCTGCTGTTGGTGCATATGGAAAGACGGCTGGAACTGCATTCCTTGTCAGTGACTTATGAACGTTTCGATGATGGGGGTTTTCAAAGTCGTCTGGTCTAAAATAATCACTACAAATTCGCAACTTTAATAGTCTCTGCCGGTGTCTCGTTGTCCAAGCCAGCAGAAAGAAGTCACAGTTGGTTCCTTTCTGGGTCTCTCAATGGAAATTTGTGGAAACTTTTTGCATGACCATCTATTTGGTTTATTTTTACAATTTCGAAATGCACAACGAATCACCATGTTGCCAATTCCTTAGTTTACAATCAAATGTTTTTCAATATCGTTGTTCATGGCTACTACTAGCTAGCTAGACGTCCCGTCTGTAGTGCGCGCTTCTGTTCTGCGTTTACTTTTCGGCGCAGTACTACTAACCGGAGTAAAGTAAAATTCCGCCGCTGCTGAGAAACTAGTTCCTGTAAATGTAATGCGATCATTGAGATGTAAGAGTATCGGTAGTTTGATTTCTAACATTATTCTCTCAATAGACATTTACATCGACAGTCTGGCGTTATAATTTATTTGATTTTGGTGTACTGTGGAGTGGGTAAAACTGTTTTTAATGGCAGGCTAGCTTATACCGTTGACTCGCGCTAGCCTAGCATCGGCGAACTAAGCAACTGGAAGGACTGGATGAACATTTTTGAAAACTGTCTCCACTGATGAATAACAACTAGGCTAACTTGAAAATGAGGTCCGATGTCCAAAATCCCGAACCACCCCTTTAATAAGAATCAGTATACGTATTAACACAGTGAAGACTAAGCAGTGTTTAATTTTTTACATTTGATAATTTAGATCATTTTTAAATTACACTTCATATGCTACTGTACAACACTGCTGTTCACTTTCAAAAGTTGTAGGGATGCTTTCTTCTGACAAAAATAATGTGAAACATGTATGCAGGTTATTTAATTTTAAATATATTTAAAATATAATTTTATTTTACACACTTCATTACACAAGTTATCGCAATTCACATTTTTCTTTAGGTCTATCGTTCCACCTATCATTCTATCATTCTGTCTATCGGTCTATCTATCTATATGGCTGTCTGACTACCTATCGTTGTATTGTTCTATTTCGGATTTAATGAAAGTATTCATAATGTGAATTTTTCTGTGCTCTTTTTAGGAATCTTGCTCTTTCATGTTATAGCATGTCTCTCTACAGGTATTCACACGTTCTTCTCCCCACCACCATTATTTCACACCTTGGTTTTTACAATATACCACTATGTTGCATTAAAATCCCCATTGCTGCAGACCTGCTACTTTTTTTTTGCCAGAGGAGATGATGTAAGGTGGTTTAAAGGAAGAATAAGCAAATGAAAAGCAGCTGAATCCGGTGTTTATGGGGGCAGCTGTTCAGCACATGTGGCCAGTAGCTGCTTCATAAAGACAGAAATGCTCTTTAATCTGAGTATGAGAAAGAGAGAGAGAGACGGGCAGACAGCCGTAGTTGAGTGTAGACTAGTTCCCCCGCCTCAGGAAAAATACTGCGTTTCCTCCCTACACTTCAATTCCCATTCCATTCTACGTGGCATTCCATGTTTCCTTACTTTAGCCTAGCTAGAGCCACCGTCCCAGTTTTCCACTGGGGATGTGAAGGAATTATGATTATTTAATGGCTCTGAATCCTTAAATCCCAGTTAATGGTTCTTTTTTTATATTAAGAATAATTGGTCCTTACTATGTACAGTAATTCACCCAAAAACTCACACACTTGTTTTTCCAAACTCGTATGACTTTCTTTCTTCTGTGGAACACAAAAGGTTAGCTAAATAGCACTGAATCCCGTTGAATTTTATTGTATGTGTGAACTATCCTTTTAAAAGTGGTACTGTTTTCAGATAGATAGATGGATAGACAGACAGACAGGCAGGCATTTAGACCAGTTTTATACAGTGGGCTCCACAGATATTGGCACCCTCTATAAATATGAACAATACAGACCATAGAAAAATATCTTTGGTGTCTGGATGAAATATTCTGAATGATACCAATCAACAATCTTACTTGTGATGCAGCCTGGAATCATAACCACACCATGTTGATTCGTTTGGCCAGAGGAGAGCCTGGCTTCTTCCAAGGTTTTTTTTTCTCTCCATTTCGGTCACAGATGGAGTTTGGGTTCTCTGCCATTGTCACTTTTGGCTTGCTTAGTTGGGGACACATAATATTCAGCACTATTAGTGTATTTACTAAACTGATACTATCGGATGAGAACTATCGGACACTACTGTACTGTAAGGTTGATGAACATATGGCAAGTCCATTTTTCCTTACAGAATCTCTCCAGATCCTTCAGATTCAGAGGACCATGGTTGTGTACTCCTCTTCTACCTGCAGGGTTTCAATGGGGTTCGGGTCAAGGGTCTGTGATGTTCTGCGGGCAGTGAACCTTTTTTGTTGTTGTTGATTTTGAGGTGTCTTTTGGATCATTGTTCTTCTGGAAGATGGATTCATGAACAATTTTAAGGGTCCTGGCAGGGTCAGTCAGGTGTTGATTTAATATCTGCTTGTACTCGGAGTTTACGATACCATGTAGCCTAACAAGTTGTCCAGGGCCTTTGGAAGAAAACTAGCCCCTCCACCACCATACTTTTCAGTGGGGATGAGTAGTGTACGCTGTTGACATAGTGTAAACAGTTTAGCGCTTCCTGGTTCTACGTCAGAATGCTGCCTCACTATTGGCTAGCTCCTGCGTCAGCATCACACGCATGTGTCGTGGTGCTCACGTGACCAGCGTCGGCTAATAGTGAGGGGGTGTTCTGACGTAGAACCTGGAAGTGGTTTGCTGTTTACAGTACACCAACAGTGTAGGAGTCACATGGACTATTTTAACGGTGTCTTTACTACCTTTCTGGGCCTTGAAAGTTGCAATGACCTTGCTGCCTATGTGGGGTCCATCAAAAATATCTGCATTTTTGTTCTGAAGATGAACAAAGGTCTTACGGGTTTGGAACAACATGAGGATGAGTAATTAATGACAGAAATTTCATTTTTGGGTGAACTATCCCTGAAGTGCTCCTAATCGGTGAACTTAAAAACATACCATATGAATGGGAAAATACTATGGGAATATTTTCGGAGAAAAATATATAAATCTATTCCACATTTATTATTATTTTTTGCATAATTTAACTTAAATTAGATTTTTGTGAAAATTTTGAAAGAAAGACTAAAAGGAGAAGTGGCAAACCCATCAGTTTTGCTCATATTTACCAAGGGTTCCAATATTTGTAGAGCCCACTGTAAATAATATATATTTTAAGATTTAAGTTCCATTAATTAAATTCTAAATGTTTATCTACCAACCAGTTAGTTCTGATTTAAGTCTCACAAGCCTTAAGTAGAGCAACAGTTTGGTTCGTTCGAAGTTCGAAGTAACTCAAGAAAACGAACGAGTCTGAGTTTTCTTGATTAATTCATTAAAAAGAACCGGTTCATTCAAGGGCGTAGGTTTGGTCTCAGCTTTGGTGGGGACATCCCACCCCCACACCACCCCCTTATTTTTTCAACCAATCAAATGACGGCGTTCCTTGTACTGTCGTACTGGCCATGGGAATCGATGCAAATAGATGCAACAGGGTTTTTTTCCTGGCTCAAAACTAGGCGGAGTTGGTAAAATTCTGATGATGAATTTTATTAAAAAGATAATTTAACTTGCATTTTTCATATACCAACGTTTGTTTTCCACAGTACTTTTGTGGATGGACCTCGGTACCTCTAGGGGGGTCAGGGTGCATGCCCACCCGTAAGAAAATTTTGTACATTTTAAAGATAAATTCATTAATCTGGTGCACTTTGAGTCAACAGAATCCGCTGTTAAAAATAAATAATCCACCCGCCCAAACCTATGATATTCTCTGATTTAGATATCTGATCATCACATTACAATTCAAATTATCAGTGTTAAGCATGATAATATGGTAAAATGTCACACTGTAGTAGGGTGATTTAAAAATAACATTTATTTAAAATAAAAGTTCTTCTTTTGGCAAAATTAAATTTCTTTAATAGCCTAAACCGAGGCTTTACTCCCTTCAAACTTAAATTGTCAATGTTTCATTACGTCACTGTTGGAAAACAATCTTATCAGAATATATTTTTTTTACCTTTATAAAGGGCATTTCCCCCCTAATTTTATTAAATGTATGCTCAGCGCCAACGCTCCCACCACGCGCTGTGCGTAGGACACCAAGAGCTGAGGGGTCACCAAAAACATTACCTAATGAAAATCAATAATAATGCCGATATTATTTCAGTATAGAAATACAGACATCCTGGGAGTCTCCCGCATATTGATAGCGGCTCACTGATGCCCGCGAATTAGTTAAAACCTCCCGGAATCTAGAGCGAGCGCGCCCGCGAGACAGAGACTGTGCTCCAAACCGCGTAGCGCGTGCACGGCAGAGAGGAAGAGAGAGCAAGAGATCGCGCGCGCGTGTGCCTCAGCGCATGTAATATGATTGATGGACACAGGACAGAATGGACACAGGAACCCAACAGAACCGTCACAGTGGAAAAAGTGTATCTGAGCATGTGACTGTCTATCCGAGTTTTGTCGAGAGCAGAAGGCACCTAATTTGACGGAGGCGGCCGCCTCGTAATTCTCTCACAAATATTGGTGGGGACAATTTTGTCATTTTAAAATATTGATTGGGACTAGTACCTAGCGTCCCCCCCTAAACCTACGCCCATGGGTTCATTAGAGTCCGTTATTTGTTAATTGGACTACACTGGTTGTGCTATGTTTGTGAGGACAATGCAACAGTAAGATGTTTTCTTGTGAATTTTGTCTTTTGAAATTGCTTTTGTGGTGTCCAGTAATTCTATCTGATCATATTCAATTCCTTCTACTACTAACAATATCTTTTGCGGTGCAGGAAGCACTATTCTCAGTTCTCTGTTTTCCACAAATACCTCATTATGAAATCGGATCGGACCTTGTCTAGAGTTATGGCTTTAATGGGCTTGAGGAGAACTTGAAAGCGGCATATTCGTTTTTCTCTCTCTATCTTCATGCCATCCTCTATCAGTTTGTGCAATGATTTAAACACACTCTTTCTTTCTTTCAAATCTTATTGTGTATCTGTTTTTTTGGTAGCCTGTGGGCCCAGAACAGCCGGAAGCAGCGCTCTCTCAGTTACTGGCATCCTTTTTGTGCACTGAGATTATCCATCTGGCCCTTAATTAATGGGACTTGTCTATGATATGATTAAGGGAATAGCTGAATTTGTTTAGCCAGTGCCGGTCGCGGTGATCCGTTTAGTTTAATTCAGTATGATGATCGTGCTGAAACTGGAGGCATGATTATTGATGATATATTGCATATTGTCAATGGTATATTTGTAATAATTGGCGGCTAGTGTCGTGTGTGTGTGCACATGTATCTGCACATGCTTGCCAGCACTTGATGTACGTGCGAGTGCAAAACCCTGAGATGGAAACTCAACTTCTTTTTCTGAACAACTGCAGTGCATCAACAAATACTTGCGGTGGAAATACTTCATGTTGTGGTGAATTGAGAGAAAGAGAGAGACAGAAAGTAACAAAGACAGTAGAAGGAAAGGGAGAATAGAAAGGCACACGACAGTGCAGTTTAATGTGGTATTGTTTCTCTAAATTTGAGCATTCTTTAGAAACAAAGGCAGAGATTTGTTGTTTGGATTTAGTTTGAACAGGGAGTGATCAACCGGTTCCGTTTTCATAATGAAACATGAAGATCACACACACGTATATGCTGATACCTTGCAGAGGAACATTTGCACCAGCTTCCTGTTGGCAAAAACAGGAAGATCAGTGCGGTTTCAGAAAGAACATGCAGATTATATTAAAACACGCTGTTATTAAACTCAAGCGTTTCCATTGTGGTCTATAACAGACTCTAGCATGTCTTCAAGGTTTTAAATCCACAAATGAGGCGAACATGTTAGCATGCGCTTCTCATTTCTAATGTTACGGCCTGCTGTTTACTTCTCTTTAAAGTCGCTTTAGATTAGTGTTGGACTATTTTTGGTGCACACTTTGGATTCACGCTTTAATATTCTAGTGTGTGTGGGAAAATGGCACTAGTCCTCTGTTTTATTCCATGCTTTAAAGTCGTGTGCTTGTATTATTCTCGACAGACGATTTCACCTAAGATAAAAAAAAAATAAAAAAAAAATGGAGTGTCTTAGTAAGTTTGTAATGTTTTGGAGGTTGGGTTTAGTTCACTAATACCTCAAATGTTTAAGATGATACATCAATAATAGTGTGTATTAACCAAGTATCAGCTGTTTTTCTCTTTTGGTGGAGATGATTCTATAATTTAAGAATGGTGTGTTTGTCTGGTTTGTCTTGTCTATTGTCTTTTGTCTGAGAAAAAAGAAAAGGAAAAAAGAAAAGAGAGATGTATGTATAAAAAGAAGGGGAGTGTGCATTGTGTTAATTTATTTTGTTTTTGTTTTTTTCTCTTTCTCCCCTATTGTATAGTTATACGGAGGTTATTGTTTAGGACTGGTTAATATTTGAATGGAATTGGCTGGAAAACCAGGTTGTTTATTGCATGGTCTCTCTGTTTTCTTTGTATTTGCATAATAAAAACAATTTTTTTAAAAAAAGAAAAAAAAGAATGGTGTGTTTGAATGGATTCATCTCTTATAATCTGTTCTGTAGAATTTCATAGGCTAAATCAAATATAAAGAGGTATTTGCGAACATTGAATACATGTGTTTTTGAGTTCGCAGCTCATTTTACATTCTTAATAATTTGATGTATTTCCAAGTGGATAAAACAGGATAAACGAGTACAAATGTAGGGTAAAACTAAAAGTGTGATTTGATTTTCTGTTTGGATTTGGTTTGCCTGTGTGTCTGGCAGCGGAAAAGGAATATAGTTTCAGAATTGAAGCAAGTTATTACATTTTGATGAAAGATTATGAAGACAAACATTTCATTTTGTGCTCAATAAGAGCGTGTGTATTGAGGAGTCTACAATGAACAAGTGAACAGTAGGTTAAGGACATACTATTACTTGAATGTTTTTTTCAAACACATTCACATTTCATGTCTAATATAAGAAGTGTGTGTCAGAGATTTGATGGCTAGTGTGGATTAAGGGGGTAAGCCGTGCTCAGAGGAACGGAGAGATCAGAGATGCTGGGTTTTAGCCTGATCTCCCCTGGGGAGATGTGATAGTGTGCTGCTGTTTTTAGCCCCTGTCTGCAAGAGCAGACAAGAAAAGGACATTTCGGAAGCGCCACACCAATAGTGAGTCCAAGCGTAGTATGCAACCACAGCACACAGAGATGCTTTGAAACGGCTGTAGAGCTAAAACCTCAGTCTTTTTTTGCTTGCATTTGTTACCTACTTTTAGTGAATAGTGTTTGAAAAAATTAGCCTATATTTTACATACCCAATTGTGCAAATCAAAGATTTTAAATGTGTGTGTGAGTATAACTAGCATGTTTTAGAGGGTCTAAATTAACAATGGAGACTAAAATGTTAGCATGTTACGGTCTTCTTTTTACTTCTCCCGAGTCACTTTAGATTAATGTAATTGTATATAAATATATGCCAATAAAAGACCACAGAAACAGAATATTTTGCTGGATTTCACTTTTCACAGGTAGTGTTGGTAACTTTATTTCGATGTTTCCACTTTAGACATTCTACTAACTATAAGTAACTACATGTCAACTAACTTTTATTGGATTATTAGACCGTCTTTTTAATATCTGCTTTATTTTGATGCTTCCCAACATACATTCTATAACATGGAAATATAGTGTTGTTAACCTAGTGTTTACTCACCACATTATTTACCTATGCCTTAACTTATCACTAGTTATGAAGAAAGCTAATTTAAACACAAGTTAACCAGAAATGACAGTTGCATCCATTTTATATTTCTAATGCAAATGTAAATCACATTATGAATGCAAAATTGGATTCAAATGCCATTTCTGGTTAAATGAAAAGTATGGCAAAGTTGACTGTCTGTTTCTGTGGTTTTTATTGGCGTAAATACTCATCTATATCTGATTATGCAAATCAAATATTTTAATTGTGTGTGCATATATAACAGACTAGCATATTTTCCAGTCCATAAAGTCAACCCGGAAATTAATGCAAAATAGGATGCAAATGCATATTTACATAATGATGTGAGGAAAACAGATTTTTTTTAAGTTATAGTACCCATTACATCTCTCAGTACAGCATCGCATTACTGCAGTAACACAGCTGATCCTCCGTAAACAAACGTTTCCATTTGGATTAAGCCTGGCCTTTGGTTATCCTGTTTATTAACTCTAATCTGTCTCTTGCTTAGCCATTCAATAACAATTTGATTTTTTTTCTTTATCGGCTCAATCGGTTTGTCTAAACAAACATGAGCATGGGCTATTGGGCCCGACAGCTGCATAAATTAAGGAAATCCACTGTGATTTACCCTGTACACCTTCAGATGCCTGTCCTAATGCCTCGGCTAAAGCGTGTCTCTGCTCGATTGAAACTCAAATGTGGTCTAAGGGAATGTTAGTTTGACAGTGCGCTGTGGAAGTGGGAGTTGACGTGCTCGCGCGCGCACCACTGCAGTGCAGCATGCAGAACTGCTGAGCCGCTCTGGCTTTCTGACCCACTTTTTCCCTGTCTTTCATTTGTTCCACTTCAGGATTCATTTCACACGCTGTACCCGGTGGCACAACTCAAGAGTGTGTTTGAACGACAAGAATAGTCTGTCGGGCCTTTCACGTTGATAGAAAAGAGGATCTGTAGAAATGAGGGGTTTTGTGTTGGAAAAATGATGCTGGATGTAATCGTTGATTCGTTGACGGTCTGTGCTTGAGGCTTGAGCATGGATGGGTTTAGCCGCTAAGAGCAGTAGCAGGTTCTACAGGACAATACCAGCACGCTTTATTAATGACAATCAAAACGCATTGTGTTATCAGAGCATATACTGTAGTGCAGATGGAGTAACGGAAATATTAAGAATTTACTTAAATATTTGTCCTGTGCAGAATCTGATTCGGTCGGGATTAGTACTCGATTGGGATGGGATTTTTAATGGCTGATGGCCTATATATAATAGCGTATTCATAATTTTTAAATAAATATTGGCATTTATTTAATTATATTTATCACACGCACTGAAAGCAGATGATATAAGGGCATGTGTTTTTCTAATTTTGAATCAAATTTCGGTTCAATATGTATATAGATTTGATTGTAGTACTTTTCTTATTGACTGCGGTAGACTGTTTAATAGGTCTAGAAGAAACAAGTTAAATCTAAATAAAGTTGCCTAAACCTTGAAATTTATTTATTTTCTTCCTCATTTTAGTCAACCCAATATTATAAAACAAATGTAATTATAATTATAGTGACCTGTAACCCAGGTCACAGGGTCTGGTTTGCAGGCTGGATTTGAATGCCAGTGCAGACCTTCACTGCCAGCTCGAGTTTGCCATTTCTGCTCACTTCCTCAACGGCTACGACATGAGACAGTTGGGAGCTGTCTGTCTGAATCAGACACACAAAGAGGAAGCTGACATTGTATTATGATGAATAATAGAATTGGTTCTTAGTCATCAGCGTTCTAGATGTATGTGTTTTTATAATAGGAAACAGAGTGGAGCATCTGACCTTTATATTGCTGGTGGTATTATGAATTCCTCACAGCACTGGAGAAACACACACATACATCTACGCCATTTATAGTAGATGAACGCATGGAAAGCACTTTGCCTCTGTGGCTCTACCTAGAGGTTTCTCAGACTTTTCTGAACTGTGTTTTTTTTTGCTCAACTTAAATCTCATGTCAATAACCAGAAATCTTACATTCAAATTTGAGGATTTCAGATTTTCTTTGTGCATCTGTATCATAAATGCTTGTTGAGCAGTTCTGCTGGATTTAAAGGCCTTGGTCTCTGAGCTGTGGAAATGTGGAATAGAATTACTTTTAGGTAAACATCTAAATTTCTTTAGCAGGTCTCCGGACTGCGACTAGTGATATTTTTGCTTGATATCTTTGATATCTTAATCTAGTTACAGCACGAAATAAACGCGTATGAACATCAGAAGTACGGTGTGGTGGTGATATGGTGAAAGATACAGTACTTACTGAAATGTATCATGTCCTCTATAATCTCTCAATCAGTGTTTCAACCGCGGAAAGACATCAATAATAAAACAGCTTGCAAACAATGAATGACTTTTCAAAAGTAAATTTGACAATGACCAATCCTAAACTCATTAGTCAGCTAGAAAAAAATAACTAAAGGGGAACATTTTGCTAAATGTATCCACCATATTACATATTCATTATGTTTACTTAACCTGTTGTCTACATGATAAGGGAATGGAAGGAGCTAAAAATAAAATTCAACACCGCCTATTATGATTACATGTGAAGAGATGCCTTGGACCTCTCAGATATTACTGGTGAAGAAAGATGGACTGGATATGCAAGACATATGATAGTGGAGTATGACGTAAGGAGTAGGCCAAACTACACTCAATGGCCAAGTGATGCTGACATTATTATGGTTCGTGAATCGTGACACTGGCTCATATTCTGTGTAAAGAACAATTCTTTGTGACTGTATGTAGTTCTTAAGTGGAAAAAGATGTTCAGTTCCCACTTTGTAAAGCTAAGTTCCCAGGACATCCACAAGATGGATAAAAATGCTGATGATGTAAAAGGAGGGCAGACGTAAACGCATGACAAGAATACTAAAATGAAGTATCTAAAACTGTTATGTTTATTCTTATGTGGCACTTAAAGTAATTGGCGCCTATTTTTTTCTTACTGGAGCCAATGGCTCCTCAAGTTATTTTTTTCTCTGGAGCCCGGCCTGTCTAGGATGAATCCTGAGAATGTGTTGCAGTAATCGCTTGCACTCGGTAACCTGATCTGCATTGCATGAGGGCAAAACTGAGTTTTTCTTGTGATGCAAAGCTGAATTTTCAGCATCATTACTCCAGTCTTCAGTGTCACATGATCCTTTAGAAATTATTCTAATATGCTGAATTGCTGAAACATTTCTGATTATTATCAATGTTGAAAACAGTTGTGCTGCTTCATATATTTGTGGAAACCTTGATACTTTAAAGTACAAAAGAACAGCATTAATTTGAAGAAGAAATCTTTTGTAACTAACATTATAAATGTCTACAACAGTAATTTACTTTATTAGCAGTGGTCTGTGAGGGATTGACAGGTAACTTGACACTAAACTTAAATATTTAATAAAAATATACAAATATTTTTTTTATAATATATTTCTTGAAATTTTATCAAATGATTTTAGAAATTTTATCAAACAGGATTCAATGTTTTACAGTAACACAAACATATACCATCAATCTATATTTGACCACTTTAAAATATGGAAATCATATAAGTTTAATATTTTATCCCATAATACCTAGAGATATATATGATGTGAGCATGAACAACATGTATTGCACAGCAGAAATGACCCTCCTGTGGTCAGTACATTCATTAACTGCATGATTCAGCTTTTAAATATGACTGAGCGTTGATCATAGGATATATGATACTGTATTTAATTATAGGGATATAATTCACAGGCTTGTGCCATTTTGAGTGTTTTTAGAATATATAATTTTTTCATGTAGCAACTGTGTGTTTATGTCAGAGTGTGTAATGTGTGTGTTTGCACTTGTTGGTCGCTGCATGCAAAGCCATAATTTAATCATCAGAAAACAACAAATCTGCATTAGGAAAATGTAATGGATGGCAAAGAAGATGAAGTGGAACCTCAGGAGACAGGTGAAGTTGTCTGCTGTCTGCAGAACTCTGACTGACTGTTCGTTACAGTACAAAAAGTGATCAAAGGAGAGAAAAACAAGTGCAGGAAGAGAGCGCCGGGGCCCGGGAGAGCGAGAGGAGGTGCTGAGGGCCCCGACAGGCTTAATGCTGGAATAAAAGGGAAATAAAGTCTCATTGAGAGTTAGAAAACAAGAACAGCAGTTGTAATTAAGCTTTCCCTGAGGCTTGATTTAAGTTATCTGATTTGGATTCCCTGCAGACATCATTACGGTCCTGCTCTACAGGGACACCTGAACTTCCTCTCGGCAACAACGGCTCACCTAGAAAGATTTCTACAAGCCGTACGTACGTTTCTGTTAGTGTGCATCAAAAATATGCTTTGTGTTCTGATCGTTCACATGCATTTTGTTTTCAGTCTTTAAGTGAAATTGGAATAAATATTGTACACAAAAAAAAAAAACTCAAAAGTTTTTTGAGCCACAAATCAGCATATTAGATATGTAATGATGCTGAAAACTTAGCTTTGTAATCAAAGAAATATTAAAATCGAAACCGGTTATTTTAAATTGCAATAATATTTCACACTTAAATAATTTTTTACTCAATCAAATCAACCAAATGCTGTCTTGGTGAGCAGAAGAGACTTCTCTTAAAAACATCCTACCGACCCCGAACTTTCGAACGGTGGTATATGTTGTTATGTTTATTAAAGAAGTAAAGCAGTTCAAAGAAATCTTTCAAATGACTCGTTTTATCGTTGCTTGTTTAATATCGACCGCATGTTGTTTGTTCTGCCTCTGAAAACCAGGTCTCTATTGATGTGTTTTCTCCGGTCCAGCTTAAGCAAAGTTCAAACCTATGACGTAGCAAAGGGATTCATCTTTCTCAAATTACGTGGGCCAGCAGAGATCAAACAAGGCCATTAGTCCTGACCCGAGTAATAGCCATTCTTGTTCCTACAACTATATGTCTGCTTGAAAGGTGATGTTACTTATGGAGACAACATGAAAGGCAGTTACTCTAGTTGATGCATCCTACAGGAGTTAGTGTTTCTTCAGGGCTGGTGAGAAAAGGCAGAGAGAGTTTCGTTTTTTTATGGATTGCACCATAAAAGATGACACATTTGTTCTTTATTTACTCTGAGAGGTGGTGTAAACAGAGAGATATGATTGATTGATTTTTGGTTCATGCTTATGGATGTGTCTCTCATATCTTACTTCCTTATACAACCTGAAGGATCATAGGGCTGGAGTCTATCCCAGTATCCGAGGCTAAAGGCAGGAGAAAGCACCTGGACAGGCGGCCAGCTTATGGATCTGTTCCTCCAAAAAATAAATAAAAAAGTTAATCTTAAGGAACATGGAGTCTTCAATATTCCGCCCTGTATGTTTTTGTTATATCATGCATCAGAAGATGTTGATAAATACTGGTATTTGCAATTTTATATCAATATTTTGTATATTAAAGGGTCATATGATGTTATTTTAAAGGTTTCTTATTTTGTTTATTGGGTGTAGAATAAGTTAAAATGCTTTAATGTAAAAAAAACCCCCACAAAGCCCCTCCTTCCGAAAAGCCCAGATTGCTCTGATTGGCCAGCTGACCGAGTGTGTCGTGATTGGCTAAACACCTCAAGCGTGTGTTGGAAATGAAACGCCCCTTACCATAATTTTCGGTTTTCAGCTTCACAACATGGTGACAACACTACAATTCACTGAAGCCTAGTCTTCTCTCTTTGCGTATGCCTTTGGCCGGTATTATTCTAATGTGTGACTTTGTGATGTAGACGTTGGCTGAAGTAATATCTAGACTTTGATCGAGGCATTTTAGGCAGGTCTGGAGCAATGTTAGATTATAAAATAAATAATAAATCCCTTTAGTGGGAGACTATGAGCTTTGCAAGTTTGCAGATGTTAAACATGCACACACCGATACATTACATACTGAAGGAAAAGCTTCTTATGGCCTCTTTAAAGTTTAAGGTTTCGGGTTTTGTTCAGATTCATAACTCTAAAAATATTAATCTTCAGTGCTTTTTCCATAACCGCCTTTTTAAGAGCTTTTACTTTCTTACTAATCCTGTTGACTTGTATTAAACGTAATCTAACGTATTGCATAAGCAACACAAGCTTCCAAAGTTGTCCAGAAATGAGCCAGTAAAAAGAGGTAGGTGTGGCAGAGCAATAGTAAAAGAGTGTTTGTCCTGTTTTAATAAGATCAAGTGCTGCGGTATCATGTTTGGCTCTCTGGCGATCTACAGTAAATGCTCAATGCGGTCTAAATATAGTTTACGGCTTCAATGAAAAGAAATGCCTCATATTTCTGACACGGGTGGATTGTGATGCACATGCAGACTGATCTTACTTGGCTTTTTTTTTTTTAAGTAAGCTTCATTGGTGGTGGTGATCTACACGCTAAAGACCATAAGTCATGATAATTCAAACTTTACGATTACTCTACTGCCTGTCTGCAACGTCCTCAGTTAATTATAATTATAGAGTTCAAATGTTAGATTGTCAGCAGATCTTACTCTGTAAAGCTTCAGCTAGAATTGCCAGTTATAATGTAGCTAAATTGGATAAACATGACACATTTTAATTATATTAGTGGGAGAAAGATTTTATATTATATTTATATTAGTGGGAGAGAACATTTTCTGATTCAAGCAGTTCATGTAGCACTTCACTTAGATTTTCAAATAGATCTTTTTTTTTTAGCTACAAATCATATTTGTAAAGTTTCAAGATATCAAATTTTTATTTTCAGTAAGCAAAATATACACTTTTTTTCAGCCTCATTTTGTCAATTTGGACATGGCAACTGTGAATAGTAAGTAGTTATATTACGCCACCCTTCTGTCCAAGATATTTTGCCATGTCCAAAATGTCTTTTAATATTTTAATATTCTTTGCATACCAAGATGTATTGATTCTTGTCATTGTGTGAAATGTACTGATAGTCCTGTATCAGTTCAGCACAGCCATATTAAATAACCGTCTATATCAAGCAATTCTGTAATTCTGCAACTAAACATCAGTTTACCATTACTTTTGGGTCAGATACAGTGATTTCCCCACTGTCCTTTCTCTTAGTCCTCTACCCATCAATGCTACCCTTTATTATTTCTTCTGCCTCTTTACTTTCCCTCAGTCGTTTGTTCATTATGGAAAAAAATCTCTGGCACACGAGTGCTTTTCATCAGCATCATTCCTTCAGTGCCACTCTCTCAATGTTTGGACATCCCAGCACATTACGTTTTGATTTATGGGTCAAACTTGAAATAAAAAGGTATAAGAGAATTATGATGTTATACCACAACAATAGACCACATAGTCCATCTTAACAATAGTGGAAAAATGGTTGTACCAACAACAAAATGTTTTTCCCCTTCCAGTGTTCGGAATCGATAATTATGATCAAATGTGTTGAAATGAAGATGCAACTGAAATTAGCTGAAAGTATTTATGATGGTACCCCCAATGTCAAATAAGCAATCTTTCAGGGTGTTGGGAATGTGTTGAACTTTGTCAGCTTTGGCTGTTTAAATTCACTGGAGCTTTCTGTGGTCACAGATTCCCTGCAGGCCCACCAATAACGCTCGCTAACAAGTGTTAGCATGACAGCAGGTTTGCTCTATTTTTTTGAGTCAATGGTCTGGCCTGGGAGAGCAATACTTGCTTAAGCGCTCGCAAATAGAAGATTCTTTATTCTTCCAGATAAATTGGATGAGCAGAAGTGGTGTTAAATCAGGTGAAGGAAGCATGGCATGGCAAATAGAAATGCGAACAGGGTGTGTACTGGCTGATGGCCTTGATGGAGATTCATAATGGGAGTTTGTCTTTTTAATAATTAGATTACACAGATATATAATTTTATTAAGAGTGAACGTTGAGATTAGTTCATAAAACATGAGCAGAATGAATTTGTGTAAATCGTAAAACCAATCTTATGTAATTCATTCATGTTAATGCATTTAGCAGACACTTTTATCCAAAAAGATTTACATTGCAGTTAAAGTATATATTTTATGAGTTTTCCTGGAAAACTGTTCGATCTGTTGGAATTGAATGCAATTGTTGTGTTGAATTCAGTACATGAATTTGTTGTTTTGTTCATGTTTCATGAATGAAGCTCGATGTTCCCTGATAGCACATGCTGCTGAAATGCATTTTCCTTTAGATGTTGTATTGACTAAAATATTTTGGAAAATGTTCCGGTTGGATGCTAGAAGAATTACTAAGAATTAGTGTTACTAATTGCTAATTGCCATGGCATTTTTTATGATGTTTGTACACAACAATAGATATGTTTCCATCCAAAATTGTGAATTTTAACCTGTGCGCAAAATTGGAATAGACTCTGGCACAAGACATTTGCAATTAAAGCATGTTCAAGAGAACAAAATCGTCACTTCCTGGGAAATTGTAATAAATATCTGTAATAAAAATGGAAGTTGCTCTAATTGTCCCACTGTTCCTCTTTTTGTCCTGTCATAAATGACTTCGTGTTATCTTGCGTTCGGATGGTTATCTTGGCTGGTGTTTGGGAATGCAATCGTGTGAGAAGCTTCTGGGAGGTCATTATGCTAAATCATTCTGATGACAGACTTTGGCTCAGGCTTTTCAGGAGGATCAAACCAACATTTGAGATGCTCTGCAATGAAATTGGGTTAGTCCTGTCCAGTTATCTAATTGCATGCGATTTATTTTCCAAAATGCACAAAATGCAGGTGGATGTTAACATAGCTAATGACATTCGATCAAACACAATGGCCCGGTTTCACAGACAGGGCTTAGATTAAGTACGGATTAGGCCTTAGTTCAATTAGGACATACTGTAGTAGCTTTTATAAACGTGCCTTAGAAAAAAACATTACTGGTGTTCATCTTGAGACAAAACAATGTCACTGACATATTTTAAGATGTCAATGCAAGTTGCTTTCAGTTAAACCTGCTCAAACATGCATTTTAGCCTGGGACTATCTTAAGCCTTGTCTGTGAAACTGGGGGAATGTTCTCCAGATGTTGCAATGTTATCATATGCATGTATACTGGGTTGTACGGATTCGTTCCATTAGTCCTGGTTTTGCATGCCACAGTATTATACGATGATGCCGTTATTTTGAACAGACACTTGTGAGTCTGTCATTTCTCTCTGCGAATGAGGACACCATGTTCCCCTCTGCTTACTAATTGCCAAGAGGCCAGTGAGAGTCTCATTCAGATGCATTGATGTTTGCCCAAATGATAGCAAACAGAGGCGGCCTATCCTCTCTGCCAGCCAAACGCACACAGAGGCCTTTGTTAGACAAGAGGACCTGATAATCACACATCTCTTCTCTCTATCTCTCTCATTCTTTTATTTTTATTATACATAACATTAAAAGTAAAGATCCTAATGGGGTCTTTTATTTTTTATTACACATAGCATTAAAAATAAAGATCCAAATGGGGAGCTATTGAAGAATCATTTTTAGTTAATCAAAGAACCTTTCATTGATCAATGCTTAATGTTTTTTTCTTAGTGTGAAGAACATTTCAATAAATTAAAGAACCTTTTTCACTATAAAATTTTTTTTCTCCAGAAAATGTAAAGATTCCATTCAACTTTTAAAGGTTCTTTATGGAAACTATAAATGCCAGTAAATAACTTTTTTTTTATATATATATGCTTTTTTTTTTTTTTAAAGCTGCAGTTCGTAACTTTTTTTGAGTTCAAAATTATCCAAAATAAAAGTTTGAGCAAGTACATAACCAGCCAGTGTTAAAAACTATCTGCTTGCCTTAGCTTGATTCAAAACGGTAAGCTTGTAATAATGTTTTTAATTCCAGTGGTGCTGGTGGATTTCCCGCGGGAAATTCGAGCATGTCTTTGCGTCATTACGTCACATCTGTACACATAAAGGAGTCTCGGCTAGTCGGCTATATTGCGTGTTATGATGTTGGAGATGGAGATTTAGCCTTTTCTCATAGCACTTGATATAATTAAACTTATTAATTTGATGGTGGATCCAGAAAGGTTCAAACGACAATCACCAGTGGCGACTGGAGATTCACCCGATGTGAAATGCAAGACTTTCAAAGTGGCTACAGAAAAAAAGAGACTTCAACCGGCTCATGCAAAAACAAGGATAAATATTGGAAGGGCTTTTGAAAGGTGGCGTGAACTTTTACATGCATCGGAATATTGAATAATGCAATAAATATGCAATAAATATACAAACACAAATACGTATTTGTATTTAAAAGAAAACCAGTTCTAAGGAACATTAATTAGTTTGTATGACAATTAGAAATTAGACTGCACAGAAATAGAAGCTTAACTACAGGTAGCCCTAATAAACATTAAATGTAGTCACGCAATGCTGATGTTGTTAACATAAAAAATGACGTGATATGATAAGCGATCATTAGATTTAATCAGCGCAATTTACTGCAATGCTTTTCCCCCCTTAATTGGTCAGACCAAAAGTGGATGGTTACTTGTTCAGATTACATTTTCCGGTGAATATTCTTATCTTTGTCATACACAAAAAGTATAATCTGTGATTGCGAATGACAATATCCACACCGGCGCGGTGACTGACAGCCGCACATTCTCATCAAAACATTGGATTCATCCGCGCTGTGCCGTGCCGACGCACAACCCACGTAAAGTTGATAATTCTGCGAATAACTGCAATTGCAGATTTCAAACAGAGATGGCGACAAAGAGGAAAAACTGCAGACTGCAGCTTTAATCTATCTAATGTCCCTGAGGTATATGGCGAGTTATGCATACTAATCCCAAACCCCAACTTTGAGCAATAGTAATATTAATGCTTTCAAACACTGCTGTTGTTAATGACCTGTTTACAATATTTCTAAAGTACTTCATTACTTAATATAACAGAGTAACATCTAATTAAATGTTCATCATATATTTTGCCACCTGATATTATCCTCAACTTTACCTACTTTTTAAAGCCTCACCAAATGAACAAGCTCCAAAATACTGTGTTTATGAGCCTGGTGTGTATTAAAACACTCCGGTTGTCTCCGATTACACTGTTTTACCCTCTATGGGTTTGTAAATAAACTTCATTAAAAATTCATTAAACTATTCTTGAAGTCTCGTAAGTATCAATTATTTTTTCGATTAGCCATTAGTAAGTATTGTGTATGGTAGAGTTGGTATAATGGTATATCCCATGAGCTGTATGTACTGTAGCAGTGCTCGGGGGACGCTGTGTAACTGTCTCTTGGGTCTCTGCACTGGGAGGTGAATGTTTAGGTGTGCTGCTGTTCTGTTCTTCTTTTCATAAGACCTTTTTTTCTTTGTTCAAAGTACAGTGGACAATAAATTCAGTGCAGTCATTACACTGTAGGAGGTCAAAGGTAACAATAAAAGTCAATTATTAATCCAGATGAGGACAGGAAGTAAAGAGTTTATACTTTATATATATATATATATATATATATAATATATATTACGTTTTAAATATTAATTAAATGTTTGATGATGTATATAATAAAACAAATTAAGTTGTCATTATATCGTTTCAAAACATTGTCAGTGGTCAAACTATATTTTTTATATTATGTTTAATTTTATTTTTTTATCTAAAAAATCTTTTTTAATTACTTTTTGCGTGTGGTTTGAATACATAAAATATATAGTTTAAAAGCCAAATCTGTTCTGATGCTTGCTTAAAAGATGAAAGTGTGTGTTAGTAATTGGATTGTGGGACTGTGCAGTAAATTAGGCAGAGTGTGTTTGGTAGAGGTAGCGGTGTTTGAATGATTCAGCAGATGGCTGTGGAGACACACACTCACACACCGCTGTAGGGGCTTCTGACGACACTACTGTGCAGATGCTGCGTCTCCATTTACAACTCCTACTAAATTAAAACATGTTAAAAGAAAATGAAATGGAGAAGGTTTTTTGTGTGCTTTCTGGCTTTTTCCGTACACAAATGCTGTTGCTGCACCCTAATGCAGACATTAATGCCATGTTATTTTGATTTATACCAAATGTTGAAACATCCCTAACGTTAAAATTGACAAATACTAGCGATACTTGTAGCAAGCATGATAAACTAAAATGATTCTGTGTTTGTGCATTTGGCAGAACTCTGGCAGATTTTGATTTATACCATCTAATATGATCCGATTAAAAACTTTACACTTCACTGAAAGCCTTTTGATATAGTTGTTCATCTCCCCTCAGAATAACTCAGTAACTCAGAATGATTAGGTATCATATCTTCCCACTTAAAGTAATTGAATGACCTCTCTACATCTCCCACTCAAAGCTGGACCGGAAGAGGTTTTTGTTCTCTCAGCATTTTCAGATGCAGAACCGCTCATTACTTTATGCAGGAATAATCCGAACTGTTCCCAGACCTTTTTCTGTATACATCTGTGAACTTGTGAGCTGCCTCTCAGAACATCAGGCTTTCATGCGGTGGAAATAACAACAAGCGGAGAGCGAGAGCCACGGCCAGGCTACGTCAACAAGAAGCCGAGTTTTGACAGCAGATGTTTTGGCACAGCTTCAGTGAGCAGTGTTAGGCTAAAATCATCTCCGGGAGTGAAGGAAGTGCAGAATCCCTCAGAATAAGCAGACACACACAGCCTCGGTCCTTCGGATATGCACAGAATATTTGAGAACGTGCTGTATGCTGAACTCATGGCCAGCCGTCGGGCAGAGACCCTGTATGTCATGAATGTACTATAAAGCATATAAAAGTCCCTGAAATGTAAACAATAAGATATGAACGGCTGAGATGATGATGCAGGACATTGATTTAAAACAGGACATTGCTATTCAGTGAAATTGACTAAATGCAGTTGGAGCTGCGCAGTTTTATTGAATTGATGCTTTCCAGTATTTGAATTGATTTTTTCACCTTAGAGTTTTTATTTGTTTGACTGCTTGCATTCGGTGTCATTCAAACTGTTTTGTTCTCTCTTCAGGTGCAGGCGAATCAGGGAAGAGCACCATTGTGAAACAGATGAAGTAAGTAGAAAAACGGTTACTGACTTTTTTCTCTCTTTTTTTTTTTTTGTCATCCACTCCTGCTTACTGTATGCATACGGTAGAGCTGCACGATATTTGAAAAAAAAGGACATTGCGCTATTTTGTTTTTCTTTTGATAGCGTAGAGCTGCACGATTAATCGTTAAAAGAACGCAATCTCGATTCAAACACCCGCGCGACCTTATTGCTAAATAAAAAAACTATTTGCCTATGTCTATTAAAACCTTTGAAAAGTACGATCACAGCGAACAGTGAAATCTGTGATGAATAATAATAATAATCCTGTCTCAGAGTGGCTCGATTCACAGTAAATGAACAACGCAGCTCAGAGCTGTGTATTGATCAATGTGAAATGGTGCTATAACTTAAAACTACCTCAAGCTCCATTTACAAAATTGGCATGCCATGTTGGCCTCTTTTCCATAGTCATGACCACATTCATATTCTCTGTCACTTCCTCCTCCTTTTTCAGCGCACATAAAAACCACAATTGCCAAAGTGAGTGCGTAAAATTAATCTTGCTCTATTTGTTTACCACTAGCACATGCTGATGACGTTTTATTCTTCTATACTAACTTGAGTCGTAGCATACGATTCGATAGGCGTCATCTTCGTAAAGTCTACATAGAGTGATTTGTAATGATCTTACTGGATTGCTGAAGTCATAGGAACGTCACACGCTGCTTTAAGTCTGATAAACCGCACACATTGACAGTAAATGAGCTCATTGCAGCCGCTGAGAGACAAGTGCGTGCACACTATTTATATTCAGTAATAAAGCCATGCTTCATCTGTCGCATATTTATTTGCAGCAACAGCACTTTGAACAAATGACATCATGTGCGAGGTGGAGCGCTAACATAGGTGTTAGCAGGAAACGGCTCTCGCTGCTGTTTACGACCAGTTTCATTTCTGTGATGGAGTCACACACACGCACGAGCGAAACCACCTTACAGACCCTGTGATGTAGTGCTGGTTCCTTTTCTTCAAACGTCCTCATCCTGGTCATGATTAATAGACACCATCCATCTCCTCGTGATACCAAATTGTTGCACTAGTTTCTATGTGCAGCTCTGCTCTGGGCAGTCGTGTCTCCATCATAATCCTCATTCTGCAAGATTAAGCATGTCTGGATTCAAGCTTCGTAAACATCTTTTGCATACTTAAGCATAGTACATTTTTAACACAAATACTGAATACTATTTTCAATATTTGGCATGTTTTCTCAAGTCTATTTATTATATGAGAATATAGTGTGAGGATTCAGCTCATGTTAATTGTTTTAGCGATTGGCTGGTGTCTCTGAACCCTCGGCATCTATTCAGTAACCGTAACTGTGCATTTACTGGTATATAGATTTTTCATAATAATAATAAAACCGCTAACGGTTTAACTGGTTTTGAAAAGGTTGGGTTAATTTCTACCTGTGTTTTTATGCTTTATTCAGTCACATACTACATGTACACTACCATTTAAAACATAAAAAATACAGTAAAAAACTAAAACATTTAAATATTACAATTTTAAATAACATGATCCTTCAGAAATCATTCTAATATGCTGATTTGCTGCTCAAGAAACTATTTTTTTTACTTTGAAAACAGTTGTGCTGCTTCATATTTTTGTTAAAACCATCATGCATTTTTTTTCAGGATGCTTCATTTGAATCATAAGTTAAAAAGAACATATATATATATATATATTAAAATGAAAATAACAGTTCACTGTTTTGTAAGATAAATGTAAGTTTGGGTTGGAGCATTATTGAACATCTTTGCAAGCTCTGATGAAAGGTGTGCTATAAATGTATTTTATTGGGCTATATATATATATATATATATATATATTATATATATATATATATATATATATATATATATATATATATATATATATATATATATATATATATATATATATATCCTTCAGTGTAAGTAAAAATCATATGTATAAAGAGAGATTGTGAAAGCCTTAAATAGTTTTATAATTGACATTTTCACTGGAGGTGGTGGCATCTAAATCCATTTTTCACGAGGACAGCAGCACATACTGTAGTTTCACACTCGGGTCATTAATACAATGACCGTAACTGTTACCAGCGGGGTGTTTAAAACACGGGAAATTCTGCCATGGTGTCATGTATCCCACATTGCTTCTATTCAGTTACCAAGTGAGTGTATGAAGATTCAGCTTTATTTGATCAAACCTTTTAAGATCCATTAGCCTGAGCTTCCTCCATTCTGAGCTGCAGAAAGAAAGATTTAAAAAATATATATATTTCAGATGTTTTCCTTACTGACAAGTAAGTCAAGTGCAATGTAATGATTTAGATAAAGGTGTGATCTCAAACGAATAAAGCCCTACTGGCCTATTGTATATCAGCTGACTGTTGAACAGAGAAGACGTCAAGATCTGCTGACGTCAGTGAATCTGGAATTCATAAATGATGCAGGTTTCAGATCCACGACTGAAAACAGACTTGTGTGACCCAGAGACGCACTAATACTCATTTGGGGCTAAAATGGTGGCTGAGGATTAGTTTTATGGCTGATATAACTGATATTATGGCTGATATATTATCATGGCCACAATAAATCGAATACTTTTAGTTGGCAAAAAACTGTACATTTAAATTTGGAAAATTAAGGTCTAATATTATATGCTTCCAATATTTGCCCGATTGGAGTAGTTTATGATACATTAACCAATTAGACCAATTCAACTATATGATTCCTGAAAGCTTTGTAATAAGTTGAAAGAATGCATGTTTAAAATGCTGATTATATCTTATCTTAATAATATCATTAAATATTATTTTAAAAATGAATAATTATTAAATGCATTACATTTTTTAAATGTATTAATTCAATATTTATTTTATTTTACTTTATTGTACTGAGCATTCTCAGATATCTTTTTATTTAATTTAATTAATCAGATAGCATTATTGATTTATTTTATTTTAATTGTTACTTTTCACCGTCTGTTTAGAATCATCCATGAAGACGGCTACTCAGAAGACGAGTGTAAGCAGTACAGAGCCGTGGTGTACAGCAACACCATCCAGTCCATAATGGCCATCATTAAAGCCATGAGCAACCTGAAGATCGACTACGGAGAGACGGGCCGAGTGGTAAGAGCTCCTGCACACCTGTGAGAATGTCTGGGACTGCTATGTAGGTCATGCTGAGATTCAGTAAATAATTCAGAGAGTCCCGCACACTGTCACAACTTCACATTTCGGATGTACAGCTTGAATGTTTTGCGCACAATGTCAAATCCATCAGGCGGAGCGAGTTATTTTGTGCACAGATTCACAATAAAAGCAGGATATATGAGCAATTTTGTGTTTATTTTAATCTGAACTATTGCCATTACAAATATACCCTGGTAATGTTTGCCGCGACAGTAATTGTACAGTAAACCGCGCTGGAGGTGTCGTAACCGCTCGGTTGTCCTCCCTCAGCACATGTCTTGTGTGTGTTTGCAGGATGACGCACGGCAGCTGTTTGCTCTGTCTGCAGCAGCGGAGGAGCAGGGGATCTTAACTGATGACCTGGCCAATGTGATCCGCAGACTGTGGGCCGACAGCGGGGTGCAGGGCTGCTTCACCCGGTCCAGAGAATACCAGCTCAACGACTCGGCTGCTTAGTGAGTGTCTGCGCTTACTGTACATTTGACACGCTCAGACACGGGCTCCACCTGGAAATGAGTCAAATTAATCTATAGTGAATAGGTTTCAGCATAGCATATCACAAAATCAAGCCATGGAAATTAATTGGTGTAAAGGTGTGAGAACCCTAATTGCAGCAAAAAATGTGTATAGCTCCGCCCCTAAAATCTGATTGGGTGAGATGTTAACAGCTGGTGACTGCTTATAAATTGAATTCCAAATAAATGCATATATTGCTACACTGCTTGGCATGATAACAGTCTAAAATTTGATTTTTTTTCTAATTAAACTAATTTAAAAAAATTAAAAAAATTAGCTCATCAATTTTTTTGGTTGCATCACCATGGCTGCATCAAAAATCCAGTAAAAAACATAATATTGCAAAATATTATAACATTTTTCTATTGTAATTTTATATAATATAATGTGATTTATTCCTGAGATTATTTAATTAATTATTGAATACATTTTTGAATTGTTGTGTATGTCAGTTTAGACATAATGGGTTGTGCATGTCAAAGCACTCATTGGTGTCTTTTATCATATTGTATATGCTTTATGAATGCAGTAAGCCACCCGAGGCTGTGTTAGTCTATTTGGCAACCGTTAAATCCTGCCACTTCATGTTGTGCCCCAACACCTCTTAACCTCTGTAGAATCACTGTAGCGCGCAGCCTCAAGTGACTTGTTGTTTAATTATATTTCATCCATGTACTTCAGAGCTGCATAAACACAAACACTTGAGTAACAATTGTGCAAGGTGTGGCAGAAGAATACTAAAATACATATCTCTCCCGAAACAGAACGTGACTTTAATAGTTTTTTAGCACACACACACACTGATGCATGATGGGAGCCAGGTTCAAGCAAGAAACTCAATGCCAAGTCCATCTGTTGCTGTTAGCAGAAACCTCTCCTGCCTTTAATGAGGTCATGATGTTGACACATCTGCACCTTCATTGACCTCACACACACACACACACACACCCACACACATGCTCGCGCTGAGTTTTATGGGGACTTTCCATAGAAATAATGATTTTTATACTGTACAAAGTGCGTATTTTATCCTCATACTCCTATACCTACCCATCACAGAAAACTTTTTGCATGTTTATGTTCAAAAGCATCACTTGGTATGATTTCTAAGCGATTTTTCTAAGCGAGTTTGAGGAAAACATTTGGTCCCCACAATGTAGGGTGCAATTTTTTGGGGGATTTGAAGACATTTGCTAAAATTGTATATAAATATGCATTGTGTATGAACAAAATATAAAAAAATTGTGAAAAAAAGGGGTATATGTAAATTTCATATCAGGTCAAGACTTTTTTTTCCTGTTCTAACGTTATATGTTAACTTTTAGACAGTGTATGTTCAAGTGTTTAAATTTCGATATAATGTAGTTTCATGCGTTTTCCCTAAAATGAACTGATATAGATGAAACCCATGTATGGTTGAGGTTGCATGGTTACTGGTAAACACATTTTAGGCCCAGAATTCAAATGTGGGATTTTAAGAACGCTGCACTTGTTGGATGGTTAATAGCCACCACTACACAAGTATAATTGCTTAACCAAGATAATAATAATAATGATTCATTACATTTATATAGCGCCTTTCTGGACACTCAAAGCGCTTTACGAAGGGGGAATCTCCTCAACCACCACCAATGTGCAGCTCCACCTGGATGATGTGACGGCAGCCATATTGCGCCAGAACGCCCACCACACACCAGCTTACTGGTGGAGAGGAGACAGAAGTAACATTAAGACCTGTTTTTATCTCAGTGTATTGAAAGAGATTGAAGTCCTCACATTCCCTTCATCCCACAGTAGTGAAAGCAGACCAGTGTTGGGGAAAGTTACTTTTAAAAGTAATGCATTACAATATTGCGTTACTCCCTTAAAAAGTAACTAATTGCATTACTTAGTTACTTTTTTAGAAAAGTAATGTGATGCGTTACTTTTTTCCCACCTGGGCTGGGCTTGTTTTTTTTATAACACAAGTTCTATTTTTGGGCAAATTTAAAGACCCTTTCACACCAAAAGTGAAATAATAATCCTCCGGCTGAAGGATATGTGTACAGTAGAGGAAATTTCTCTTTCTATCCATCTATAGTCATTTTTGCTTATTTAACTGAATCATCGAAGGTCAGAAGCAAGTACATTGGTCAATAAAGTGAGATTAAATGCATAAAAATTAAGGCCCATTAAATCAGGCCCTGCTTCCTCTGTCCATCATATGTCTCTCTGCCCATATATCACATGATCTTCTTCCTGAAACCTTCTGCACATTAAAACCAGCGCATTCTAGGAAATAAACTCCCAAAGCATAAAACGAGAAGCTAAAGGATGATACTAGGACATTTCGGTTCATCTCACAATGGACTAGTTCTGTTTTTCATTTTTGATTTTGAATATAAATGACTCTGAGCTAAACTATTACATTTTAAACAATGCAATTCTTGAATATTTACTCATTGTGTGTTTAGAGAAGTGTGATGTTTTTAAAAAGCATTTTATAGTAGATGCCTACAATAGAATGAATGCTTATTTTAATAGATGCTTATTTAATATAAATAATGTGCTGTCTATGTTATTGTAATATACTGTATGTTGATCTTTAAATCTTGAACCGAAGAAGTATATGACCAAATGAACTGGAACATCTTCCAGTGATATATTGACTCTTTATTTAAATTGTATTAATTTTGAGCAACAACAAAAAAAGTTACTTCCAATTTTGGTTGGACCATGTAAGATTTTGTAATTATCACTAATTTATTAATCTAATTAGATAGATAGATGGATGGATGGATGGATGGATGGATGGATAGATAGACTTTTATTAGGCTTCATTTTTGTTTCTTCTTTGGGTTTTGGGGTGAATTATGGCTAATTCTTGACAGGCATTCTAATATATTTTCCATAAAAGGAGAAAAAGTTTGAATTTCAACTCTAAAGTGTCAAAAAATATCATAGATGAAATTGGTAGGACTATTATGAAGAAAGTGAAATTGTATATTTTGCCAATCACGTTGTGAAAGTATGACCTAATTTTTCATCCTGAATCATTATGTATGAAAGGTCATTGTCAGTCGGGTTGCCATAGAAATGCTGTCAGTTAGCGCAGCGCACAGGCCTGTGGTCCGTCCAACAGCGGCGGCTCACTGAGCTAATACGACTATTTATGGCTTCCAGTCAAAGTCTACTTCACACACAAGCAGCTGTTGTGTTGCGGAAACCTCTGAAGACTGGACTCAGATCAAACTTCACTCTGATCGCTGTGTGTGTGTGTGTGTGTACTGTACACAGTAACAGGTTTACTGTATGCATGAAATATGCAGATGACCTACTACATTAGCTAAAGTGTGCAGTGTGCAACCAGAGTACACTGCGTTGAATACTGTATCCCATTGAATCAATCCGAAGCAATATCTACCGTGATCTTTAAACTCCTTCATTTATTATTTAGTCAGATTGCCAAAAGAGATTTTTTTTTTTACACAAAATTAAAACAATTAAACATGCATGCGGTCAGCAGTGTAGTATACTACTTTTTGAAATCTTTATCAATGCACTGTTTTTTTATACATAAAAATAATTCACTACTGTATATACTGTAAACTGACTACCATGCTTGCAGTATATACTATGCAATAAGCATATTATATTATATTAATTATATTTAGTGCCGTCAAATCAATTGTGTAATCACATTGAACATAAAAGTTTGTGTTTATATAATGTGTGTACATTTTATATGTATGTGTGTATGTATGTTTGTATAATATATAAATACAGACAGACAGACAGACACAATAATATATATAAACATAATAACAAATGTACACACATACATTACCGTATATAAACACAAACCTTTGTTAGATTCGATTATGAGATTTGACCACTAATTAAATAAATGTTAGTGAACTAAATGAAAATTAGAAATGTTGCCTTGGCAATAAACTAAAATAAGTTAAAGGTGAAGCACTAAAATTAATTGGAAATAAATTAAACATACATAGCAATATCTAAAAAAGAATAATGATAAAACTAAAATATATCATATCAAATAATATGATATCATATTAAATATACTAAAATAACTCATATTATTGCAACATTTTACAAAAAACATAATACAATATATAACATTTAACTCTGAATATTGACCTGGTTTCACAAACAGGGCTTAGATTAAGCCAGGATTAGGCCTTAGTTTAATTTCTGGTGGCACTTTGAGACGAAACAATATCACTGACATATAACCTGCTCAAACATGCGTTGTAGTCTGGGCCTTGTCTGTGAAACTGGGGGATAGTGTTATATTTATTGAAATGTAAGCATTAAATTCTCAAGCACTGTGTCAAGTAAATAATGTAGATTCCTGAGGGGTTTTGCTGAATTAAAACGTTGTGAAGCCCTGTAGTAAGCAATACCCTAGTGTTCAGTGTCAAACAGCCCTTTGTAAACACACCTTATCAGACACTAATGCAGGTGTCGAATCTCAAAACCACAGAATACACACATGACGCCCTCAGACGACTGTGGGGTCACAGAGAATAAAGCCTTTCAAATGCTCTGAATGTATTAATGATTGTTTAATGACAGTCAGTCAGCTGATCTGTGATCTGAATGACCTTATTACATGTGTGTGTGTGTTTGTGTGTAGTTATCTGAACGATATGGATAGGATAGGACGGACAGACTACATTCCCACGCAGCAGGACGTCTTGAGGACCAGAGTGAAGACCACTGGGATCGTGGAGACACATTTCACTTTTAAAGATCTACACTTCAAGTGAGAAACCCATTCAGTGCTGTGTGTCTATAAACATGTACACAAATCAATGAGCTTTAAAAAACACTTACCTTTGATGATATAGTTCTGCATGAATCTTGAGTTATGTATATCGTGTGTGTTTGCACCAAAATAGCTTGAAAGGGTATTTATTTATAAAAGCAAAATCAATATTACATGGGCAAAAATCAGTGGGAAAATAAGAGTTTACTATTGTGATGAATATCTGAGTAAAAGGAGAAAAAATGGAAGGCGGGGCTTGATTTTGTCCATGAGGAATTGATTGGTTGGCTGTGGTTTGCTATTGGTGGATCTCATGTGAGTGACAGGTTGCCCCGCCCTCATCATCAGAGAAGAGATGTGTTAGGTGTAATGCGTAATAAAGTAATTAATTACTGTAATTAAAAATGTTTTCCTTTGAAAAAGTAAAGTACGGGATTTTCTGTAATTTAATTAGTTACTTCTGATGTAATTGGATAAATGACTGTATAGACTAGAACAATTCTATATAAAAAATAGTGGATTTAACATAAAAATTTAACGTCTAATTTTCAAATGTATATTTTTCATCTATCCATCTCCCTTTGAATACTTCAGTTCAAGTATATCTGTGCTTTTACTTCTTTCAAATAATTAAAATTTTATGTTTTGTGTCTATCCTTGTATTGTGTAACTGGTAGAGGTTGATATGAGATTTATAAAGTAATTAGTAATGCAAAAATGTTTTAGAGAGTAATTTGTACAGTAATCTAATTACACTGTTGATGATATAATTAGTATCGTATCTAACACTGGCTGCAAGAGGGAGGGGAAATATGTTTATCAAAGTTTATGAGGCACATGAAAATATAATGATGTGCATGGATAAATCATTTATGATGAATTCTGCAATAGTCCATTAAAAAAAAACAAGAATTTTCAGTTGTTTGGATTTCATGGTGACTAAGCTATATGTGGAAAGAAAGTGAAAGTGTTTCTCATTATCGCCCTCTTGTATTCGTTCCGAGACCCTCATGAAATCTTAATGCTCATGGAAGGGCCACGTGACGCCTTCACTTGTTTCTCAGTATCTCCGACATCACATATTCCCCCGCTCTAATTCTCCTTTCTCTTCAGGATGTTTGATGTGGGAGGTCAGAGGTCGGAGAGGAAGAAATGGATCCATTGCTTTGAGGGAGTAACAGCCATAATCTTCTGTGTGGCTCTGAGCGCTTATGACCTGGTGCTCGCAGAGGATGAGGAGATGGTGAGTTTCAGAGACACCCTCTTCCTGTCATGGGGAACATGTCCTGTTGTGAATCTGTCATCATGTGATTAGATTTGCCAACCTGTCCAAGCATTTTCACATTTGAATAAATATATAATATATGTTTAGACAAATATTTTTTTTTTCGAAAGCTGCACTTTTAGAGCACAGCGACTATTTTGTTATATATTAAAATTGCATTGGACATTTGGCCAAAATCACAGAAAACAAAGTATTTCTAACAATTTATCTTCATTATTTACGTCACGATTTATGTAATTATTTTATTTATTTATTTTTTGATAAATTGTTACTAATGTTCTAAGTAGTTCTTAGTAAGGCTGATGTCTTTTATGTAATTTTAAACTCATTTATAACTAACCTCCTCTTAAGATCCTAGTCACACTAGTATACAGAAGACTGCATCTGTCCACGGGGCAAAGTGAGCCGCCGGCGCCCTCTGCTGTTGAATTACTGCCTTCTCAAGAATCACACTCGTCTTTTTCAGAACCGCATGCATGAAAGCATGAAACTGTTCGACTCCATCTGCAACAACAAGTGGTTCACCGAGACCTCCATCATCCTCTTCCTCAACAAGAAGGATCTGTTCGAGGAGAAGATCACGCGCAGCGCTCTCACCATCTGCTTTCCTGAATATTCAGGTCTTGGACTTTTCTTTTTAAACTGAAATAAGTCAACATTATCCCACGATGAGGCTTGAACTGAAAACAGAACATTTATTTGACTTCACTTTGGTTTCATTTGCCATGTGGTAATTTAGGTACCGGTACCCAAAAAGGAAATGTTATAGGACGGACAAGTTCAAATCTGCTGACAATATTTTCTGTATCGTTTTCATACAGGAGCCAATAAATATGATGAGGCTGCCAGTTACATCCAGACCAAGTTTGAGGACCTCAACAAGAAAAAGGACACAAAGGAGATTTACACCCACTTTACCTGTGCTACTGACACTAAGAACGTGCAGTTTGTGTTTGACGCTGTCACTGATGTCATCATCAAAAACAACCTGAAGGACTGCGGCCTCTTTTAATGAAGGTGGCCAAGAGAATGACAAGGTTAATACTCACTCGCTCACTCACTGACACACTCACTCACTCGCTCATACACTCACTCACTCACTCACTCACTGACACACTCACTGACACACTCACTCACTCACTGACACACTCACTGACACACTCACTCACTCACTCACTCACTGACACACTCACTCACTCACTCACTCACTGACACACTCACTCACTCACTCACTCACTGACACACAAACTCACTCACTCACTCACTCACTCACTCACTGACACACTCACTGACACACAAACTCACTCACTCACTGACACACTCACTGACACACAAACTCACTCACTCACTCACTGACACACTCACTCACTCACTCACTCGCTCACTCACTTACTCACTGACACACTCACTGACTCACTCACTCACTCACTGACACACTCACTCACTCACTGACACACTCACTCACTCGCTCACTCACTCGCTCACTCACTCACTCACTCACTCACTCACTCACTCACTCACTCACTCACTCACTCACTGACACACTCACTCACTCGCTCACTCACTCACTCACTCACTCACTCACTGACACACTCACTCACTCACTCGCTCACTCACTCACTCACTGACACACTCACTCACTCACTCACACACTCACTGACACAAACTCACTCACTCACTCACTCACTCACTCACTCACTCACTGACACACTCACTCACTCACACAAACTCACTCACTCACTCACTCACTCACTCACTCACTCACTCACTCACTCACTCACTCACTCACTCACTGACACACAAACTCACTCACTCACTGACACACACACTCACTCACTCACTCACTCACTCACTCACTCACTCACTCACTCACTCACTCGCTCACTCACTCACTCACTGACACACTCACTGTCACACAAACTCACTCACTCACTGACACACTCGCTCACTCACTCGCTCACTCACTCACTCACTCACTCGCTCGCTCACTCACTCACTCACTCACTAACTCACTCACTCACTCACTCACACACACACTCACTCACTCACTCATTCACTCACTCACTCACTCACACACACACACACTCGCTCACACACTCGCTCACTCACTCACACACTGACTCACTCACTCGCTCGCTCACTCACTCACTGACTCGCTCACACACTCGCTCGCTCACTCACTCACTGACTCACTCACTCACTCTCTCACACACACACACACACACACACACACACACACACACACACACACACACACAGTTTTTCATTTCTATCCTTGTGAGGACATTCCATAGGCGTAATGGTTTTTATACTGTACAAACTGTATATTCTATCCCCTTACACTGCTCCTATCCCTAAACCTACCCATCACAGGAGACATTCTGCATTTTTACATTTTCAAAAATATATAATTTAGTATGTTTATTAACCCATTCCCCTCATGGGGACCGCTGGCTGGTCCCCACAATGGAGGTGATCTCAGGTTTTACTATCCTTGTGGGGACATTCGGTTCCCACAATGTATAATAAACCAAGCCACACACACACTCACTCACTCACTCACTCACTCACTCACTCACTCACTCACTCACTCGCTCACTCACTCACTCACTGACACACTCACTGTCACACAAACTCACTCACTCACTGACACACTCGCTCACTCACTCGCTCACTCACTCACTCGCTCGCTCACTCACTCACTCACTCACTAACTCACTCACTCACTCACTCACACACACACTCACTCACTCACTCATTCACTCACTCACTCACTCACACACACACACACTCGCTCACACACTCGCTCACTCACTCACACACTGACTCACTCACTCGCTCGCTCACTCACTCACTGACTCGCTCACACACTCGCTCGCTCACTCACTCACTGACTCACTCACTCACTCTCTCACACACACACACACACACACACACACACACACACACACACACACACACACACACACACACACAGTTTTTCATTTCTATCCTTGTGAGGACATTCCATAGGCGTAATGGTTTTTATACTGTACAAACTGTATATTCTATCCCCTTACACTGCTCCTATCCCTAAACCTACCCATCACAGGAGACATTCTGCATTTTTACATTTTCAAAAATATATAATTTAGTATGTTTATTAACCCATTCCCCTCATGGGGACCGCTGGCTGGTCCCCACAATGGAGGTGATCTCAGGTTTTACTATCCTTGTGGGGACATTCGGTTCCCACAATGTATAATAAACCAAGCCACATACACACACACACACACACACACACAGTATAAAACAGACCTGTGTGCAGATATAGTTACACTATATTACACTGTCCCTACTGTTTGTTTGTTTAGACAACCGACTGTTAAAGGGATAGTTCACCCAAAAATTAAAATCTGTCATCATTTACTCACCCTAAAGTTGTTTTTCTTTTTCATTCTCGCTTCGGGTGTGAGCACCGAATTCAGTTCTCTTGCATAGTTTATTGTGCTTTTAATAACTTATCAAGCACATTCCGCTCTTTATTTTCTCATTCATGTCTTTATCAGTAACTTTAAGCAGTCCTGCACTGCATGGATACATTTACACACCGTGATATAAAATGACAAAATCTCTATCATCTGCCTCGTCCGTGATCAAAGCTGACACATGATCACATGGTCTTGTGTCACATGATCCTTCAGAAATCATTCTAATATGATGACTTGATGCTCGAGAAACATTTCTGAAAACCGTTGTACTGCTTTTTCTTTTCAAAATATTTTAAAACATTATAAACGTCTTTACTGTCCCTTTTGATCACTTTAATGCATCCTTGCTGAATAAAAATATTTCTTTCTTACTGACTCTAAACTATAGTGTATTCCTTAATGTTGTAGCATTAGATTATAAAATATCGAACTAAATTAGATTTATTTTAAAGATGGCACAAGCACACTTTTCAAAGCATTTAACATGTTTGAATTTGAAATTATTTCACATAGTTAACATGATAATCATAGTTCATATTTCACATAGTTAACATAGATTAACATTAAACATGTTAATAATAATAATCTATTATTAACCTTGTTTATTTTGTTGTGATTTTTCCTCAGGAAGTGTAATCTGTTGGATGGAGCTGGTCAACGGGTTGTACACCACATGCTAGACTGCCTTCAGCTACATAGAAGAATCCTGTTTTTTTTTGTTTTTTTTGTTTTTTTGATAACCTGAAAAAGACTCGTGAACCAGGAGAAGAGAAACTTCACAGAATTCCAGAACACCATCCTTCTTTCCAGAATCTTGAATTTTAAATTGGTTCTCAATGTGTAAATATTTAATTTTGCAGTTATTTTCTGCCACAAAAAAACAAGTGGAGAATCAGGATTATATTCTGATATTTGTTTCTATTGAGCTTTTGTTTTTTGACAGGTTACCAATGGGGTGGGTGAGGACTTCTATTATGGATGTGCTAGTTTTATTCAACTCAATGGCAAAATGCTTCTTTTGTAAAGTTAATGTGAGCACAGAAAGAAAATGAGACATCTCTTTTGTAAACCTTTAGCACCGAATCTTCATCCCAGGCTCAAACTGTATATTGTTGCATGATGACGGACCGTATGAAATCGCTCGCGTGACATTCCCTCAGACTCTGATATATCTGGACACTCTACTAGCTTGACTGTGACACTGTCCAAAATCGACTAACGTGTAAAATATTTATATCCGATCTCACATTTCTCCTTCCTGTTGCTGTAACATCCCCTTTTTTTCGCGATGTCTGTGCCTTGTTTTCACTGTCTGTAGATCATAGGGCTGTTTTTATTCACGCTATCAAATGAAAAGTGTAAAAGTGTTGAGCACATTTTAAGAGCTAAATAAAACTTCGACTACAGTGTTTGGGTTAATATCTAAATGCCACAAAATATTTAGTTGGAAATAAAAGTTATGTAAGAAAGACCTGATCTAATTGTATGTTTCTTATAACCCTGTATGCAGTAAATGTGTTTTGTCCTGCTGCCAGGCAATGGTGCATGTTTTTTATTTCATGATATTTTAATTCATATTCATTATACACTTCTGCAGTTTCACTCCACCACCCCAAGAAGGCGCTAGAGGAACACTTAGAAAATAAATGAACTGACAATCCAGAAGTCTACTTTACTAAGAGCTTGTTGTGTTGTACATGCCAAACCATTTAAAAAACAAAAGCAAAAATTCATGCCCCAAACTAAAATTGGGCAAATGTTTTTTTTTAAAAAGGAAATTGTTTTGTATTAGAACAATGTTGTGTACAATCCTTACAGAAAGCTCTGGTGGTACCATGGTACAGTGATGAGGGTAATATCATGGTATTGAGTAAATTCCATATTTATTTGACATACTATATACATAGTAGTACTTCTAAGTATTTAAAAGAATACCATAAGTTGTACATGTAAAAAAAAAAAATATTACCATTGATACTTTTTTGGTAGCGTTTCCTATATGGGTTTCATTGATTACCGTAAGTTATTTTTGTCATAAAATAACGATAGGAATTTTATGTTTATTTTATTTCATTATTTTATCTTGTTAATTTATATTTGAATACATAACAAACTTATATTATCAGTAGAAGTAGTAGGATTAATTGATCAAGTAATTATAATAATATTAGTATTAATCAGTCTATCAGGTGTGAACGCTTGTTCTTCGCTCACTTTTGTCTTTCTGATTGGATGTCAGCCTGACGCTTAGCGCTGATTGGCTGAGGTTGTCCGGAGGAAACTGACGGCGCGCTCAAAAGCTCTCAGCTCTCACTGCGAACGCGCATTGACTGATGACACGCAGAAGCGGTTAATAGCGTTCTGGACTACTTTATAAACCTGGCATATTTTTTGTGTACTGTTTGGTAAGTGTCTTAAACGCATTTAGGTCACATATAAACAATGTTGTGCATTATTTAAAATACTTATGCCACGTATTTTCTTTTTGCAGAGGAAACAGGAAAATATACCAAAGTGGACTAACTCGGCAAACGGAAAAATAAACATGGTGAGTGTTTTGTTTTGCTTGCTTTGTTCTTGTTCATTTGCATTTACTAATTGTATTTGAAAAAGGCTAGCAGATATATAGAATAAGTGAATGCTAAACTGAATTAAAACTATTAATATGAACAAATTAAAATTTATAAAGCTTTTGAACTTAGATCCCATATTAAGTTATGATTTTAGTAGTAGTAACAACCATATAAATACTGTATTTATTTTCTTGCTGTGAGCACTTCCAATAAAATGTCATTTGAGTCTCAAAAGCTGTAAATGGTAGCCAATGCTGAATGAATATATTTGTCAATATGCTGCATTTTCTATAGTTTTAACTATGAATAACAATATGAATGTGACTCATGCACTGGTGTATCTTGTGCCTCCCCCAGGCATTATAAATCTATATCTTGAACTGTAATCTGGGTTGTGAAATGAAATATACATTTTCAGCAGCGATGGAGGTTAACCGCTACCCAACTCTATGCATTTTTCATGGCCTCTGGCAACCGCTGGCTTTCCAAGCACACACACATTTGCAGCTCCGAGCCAAATGGCTAAGTTCTCACAGCTGTGATAACATTATAGAGTGGTCACTGGTCCTGTAGCTTAAACCAGTCTGAGCAGCTGAGTTTAAGAGCCGGTTCACATAGATGCCTGTTTTTTTTTTTCTGCCTTTCAAAAGCATTCCCCAAAAATTCCAAATGCTTAACGGCTACTGCAGAGCTGGAAGTGAAAGTAAAGTAAATCACTTGAGAGTAGTGGGATGTTATCACTCGAAAACAGGGATTTTTTGCTTTATGAGAGGTGTGGACCCTGAATGGAATGAAATCTATTTGATAAGTCTGGTCAAGGGGATTTTTGTTGTTGTCGTTTTAAAGAATTAACAATAGAAGTCTGAGGCAAGACATTCTGAAGGGTTTAAAAGCATAAACGTTCCTCTATTTTTCACTTAGTATTTTTTTTCTTATGTAGGCTACATAATGTGTTTAATAATCATATTTATTTCAGCTTATTATTATTCAATTCATAATTTAGCAATGGCACTGCTGTTCTAAGTAGGTGAATATCTAGTCATGTATTACTGATGTAATCCCAATTATAAGTGCATTACTTTATTTATTTTTTGACCATCCCAAATATATTTGATATACACAATTAGTCTGATCCCAGATCATTAGCTGTGAACTATGGCCAACATAATTCAGCATTGTCCCATAAAATGACATCATTCCCTTTTCGACCACAACAATCCGTGCATTAATCATGAACTTGAGTTGGGAGAAGTGTGGCCTGTCTTTCTCCCAGAAGCGGTGCAGGAAGGGACTCCTCGTTTCCCGTTCCCACAATCAGTGCGGATGTATCGGCATGCATCATTCTGACTCTTCTCCCCAGAGACGATCCAAATGGATTGTGTTTGTTTCTCTCCCACTCATCATGTTGTTGATTTAATGCTGCTGGATTAAACTCTTCTGGATTCTGGATTGCTTTCATCTGAAGGAGAGATCATGCACATTTATGTCTTGTTTGGCCTGGTCTATGAATTGTTTTCCAAGGTGATTATAGATCCTGGACACATCAGTCTGGCAATGGATCTGCAGTTTGTATTTAGAAAATGAGGCACTGAATCCTCTTGCCCTTTAGCAAGTACTGTGGCGGTACCATGGTACAGCGCATGTGATGGACATACCATGAAAAATGCATAGCTGGTGATCAGTGTGCTGCATCTAGTGCCTCAAGTGATGCATGCTGAAGTTTGCACAGCCAAGCTCTAACCTCTTCTTTTTCTTTCTCTAGCTGTGCGCTCGCAATTCAGGCGACTGTTTTCGGGACCAGATGCGCTACATGATGAGGTCTCTGCAGGATCTGAAGCAGATACGAGAACCCGACAATCACTCAAAGTGCTCATACGCCACTCGAGCCTGTCAAAAGAGGGCACAAAAGCGGGAGCAACTCAGTCGCCTGCGGATATCTGACGTCAGTGACGCCAGCACCTACGACTCCGCGTGTTGCCTGGCCAGCCCACTGGAAGAAGAGGAGGATGAGGAGGCCGGGGTTGGCCGTCTGCCTCAGGGCTCCCCCAGCAGCTTGAAGAGTCTGGACTTTGATTCTGGGTACTCCGAAGCATCGTGGCAGGATGAGGGCGTAGTGTTGCGGCGCACAAGGAATGTACGCGTTTCATCATCCGCTTGTGTCCGCACCAACCGAACCCGTCCCAAATCCACATCAGACGCATGCCTGGAGCGCTGGACGTCGTTTGAGGCCAGCGACCCGACAGACTGGACCACGTCTTTGTTAACTAGAGGGCGTAACAGGCAACCGCTGGTTCTTGGAGACAACAGCTTTGCAGATCTTATTAAAAACTGGATGGACCTTCCAGAATGCCCAGATTCTGCAGAACTGAAGCCGAACGCCAGCCGCAAAATAGCCAAGGACTTTCTGGTCAACATGCGGCGGAAAATTGCAGGCATGTCAAAGGGAGTTGGAGTTGAGGAGACTAAACGCACTAAACGGATGTCATGTCCTGTGGGATTCCAAGCCCCGAAACCCTTCTTTCACCAGTCCCACACAAGTTTGCACCAAATGGGACCAGACTTTTACCAGTTTAGCGCGGTCATGAAGACTGGGAGTCGACAGCCTATCATCTGCAATGACATCATTGGATACATCTGATGCGTTTCTGAAAACGAACTGGATTTTATTTCTGAAAATGTCTTTATAATATTGTTCTATGTATTAATAAATATTGCAATAAATGTTTTTATATTAAAGAGAATATTCGGACCTATTTTTCAGAAAAACAGAAACTGATGACTCGATCAAAAATACTTGATGGCAATGAGGATGTCACAAAGCATAGTTTGGGTTATATACTCTATCATTCAGCCCATTTTAAAGAACAAATATATGTCATTGTTGCTTTGTTATGCAACAGAAATATAACACACACCAATGTTGAACCCATGGTTACATTTATTAGAATCAGAATATACATTTTTATTTGTACAAAGCAATAGTTTGTCAGTTAACCAACAATTCATGTTTGGCTTGCCCAAGTTTGACGTTCTAAGTTCAATTTGGTTTGCTGCCATTGCATGAATAACAACCTTTTCTGTGAAATTTGCTACTCATGCAAATACAATTTATGGTTTCAACACAACACTGAATATCTCATACAGTATACTGTGCAATTATTACTCTTATTTTAAGAAACAGGCAGTAATTGAGTAAAATCTGGAATTCACTCTTCAAAATAAGACTTTACTGACAGAATGATATGAGATGTAGACAGATGTAGTAAGCTAAGAATTGAAAATCATTGTGAATGAAACTGCTGTAATGTGATTAGGTCTGAATGCACACAAACATGTCTAAAGGTGATGCAATTAACTGGAGCTCCTTTGGCTCTGGTCTGGAATTGTTTTCACACATGATAATAGTGAGGTGAGGGGTGGGTGGTCATGGCTGCATAACAAAGGGATGAGGGCGGGAATTAAGAAACCACAGGGGTCGCATTGATCCCGGATACATGTTTAAAATAACAGAAAAGCTATTTCACTTATAGACTGTAAAAGAGCAGAATTAGAGACTCTTTCCAGTTCAAATTTGACTTTGCAACATAGCCAAACTTAATAATTTTTTTTATTTTGATTCTCGAGAAGATAAGACTTTTTCTAAATAATGTTGGTAACACTTTACAGTAAGGTTTCATATGTTGGTTAAAATTGGTCAACTACAGTAGTCACCAAGCATCAGGAACAAGTGGATGGATTTGACCAAAGATTGTTTTATAAACGAGGCACAGTGTATTGAACAGTGCAAAGAAACTTTTGATGGCAGATGAAGCGGTCAGCTGTATTGGATCTGACAGTAGATGAATCACAAACCATAAGTAAATGATTTCATAATGAAATTTTGTCTGTAAATGACACTTACTCTATTGCAGACACTTACTGTAATAGAGAGTGGGTATTGAAACTGTTTACTGACAAGCCTGAAAGGAGCCGCCCCTTAAAACCTGATCATTTCAGACATAGGGGTCAGAATGAAGGAAAAAAATAACTGCTTTTACACACACATATCTGTGTGTATGTGTATGTGCGCACAAAAACCTTTAACATTATAAGTGAACCTCAAGAAACATTTTTAAATAATTTTAAAAATCCATGATCCTTTTAATACTTTACTAATGTTAGAGACATTATTGTAAAATGTTACCAGAATGTTACATAAGAGTCTTAAATATACATTTATTTTGTATTGTTTTATAGGCAATATTTTTTATTTGTTCTCAGGATTAACTTTATTAAATGCATCATGTTTTTTTTAACAGTGATTTTTGCAGTGTGCAAATTCCCATGATTTGTATGACTGTTTAGCATATAAACTCAAAGTTAATGGAGAAAATAATCTTATTAAGGTGATGTTCCTAAATGTAAGGCTGTCTTGTCCAGCTTCACCTGAGGAGGTATCTGATGGGCATCAGGCAGTCTTCATCCTCTTCAAATGAAGGAATGATCTCCAACATCTGCTGGTGATCTGGAATCTCACGCTTGGTTGCGGAGCGTACCAAATCAGTTATGCTGCATAAACGATAAGTTAATCAATTAATAAAAATCCCTTTTCACTTGTTAGGCTAAATCAAAGTACCACCAAACCTTTTAAACCCGCATTACCATCAGTGTACTTTACATACAGTAAGATACAGTTACATAAGAATGGCTGCTGTGAATGAATGTATGAGAGTGTTTATTTATGTGAGGGTGTGGTATGCTCTGTATCTCATAATTACAGAGGAACAGGAAGGTCACTCTCATGCCTAACGAACACTAGTTATGTTCAGAATGAAGAAGTAGCTTACTGCACATTTAACTATTTAAATATTAATAGAATAGTATAGAAGTACTGTATGTGAAATGCAACATACAATCACATTAGAAATAAAAGTTCTAGTTGAGTGCACTGCATTGAGATCCGGTAAACAATATGCACGGTCTGTCAAAAGTTTGAAATAATTACGATTTTATTAATGATTTTCTTTTGTTTTTAATCATCATATTAGAATGATTTCTGAAGGATCATGTGACACTGATGTGAAAATTCAGCTTTGATCACAGGAATATGGTAGTTACATGCTGTGCATGCATACTTGCTTTCACATGCTTTTATATCATGCCAAACATTTCAAAGAAAAGTAGATGAAGAAACGTCAGGAAAGAACAGCACCTCACAGGGTAATAAATGTATTTGTTTTCTAATTTTGAGACTAATTTTGGTTCCAGCAGGAAGAGACCCAGGAAGGACCTTGAAGTCTATCAACAGATTGATGTTAGGTGCACACATGCAGAAAGAGGGGAGTGAGGGTTTAATGAAGACGGGAAGACTGTGTGTCCATGCCTTAGGAAAATATCCATTATCTCAAAAATAAACACTGGGGACCAAAGTCTCAAAATCTCGCAGTCTAGACTAATCTCTAGAATTTAAGTTAATATAATGCAGGTAAGCATTCAATATAGTATACAAAAGGCATTAATGCTGTGTGGAGTATCTCTGTTTATAACAGCTGTATATCGGCATACACACCTTAGCTTCAGGCGACCAGTATGATCGGAGAGATTGCTGTACAAAACAGCAGGACCATAATACAAGCCTGTGATGTTCAACTTGTGCTTTTCCTGAAATGAGAAATAAGTATCAAATCAACTGATTCGACACACATCCAGACACCCACACGTGTATATATATATATATATCCCTAAGATGTGTTTTGATCTAGAATATATGATTTTTGGAGCATTTGTAACTGTATAATTGATTGCTTTACGTCTAGTTGACCAATGTCCTCTATAAACTACCATTAAAAAATTGGAGGTCAGTCAGTAATACTTTTATTCAGCAATGATGCATTAAACAGACTATTTATAATGTTATACAATATTTAATTTACAAATAACTGCTGTTATATTACAGAAACAGCAGTTCTGGTGCCAGAGAAAAGATTTCAACCTGTAGAAAAAAGCTGGTGTGAGACTGAGTGTGAACGGTATCTGATGTCTCTAAGTGTGTGATGTTGACAGCGTGTGTGCTTTAACCTTAATGTGTTTCAGCAGTTCCTCCAAGGCCATTTCCTTTTGACCCTCATGCCGGCCCTGCACCAGGAAGTCGTCCCAGAGAGAGTACCGCCGCCCCGCAACCTGCCGACAGACACGACACACCGGCTTAAGAAACATTAACACACATTTGCGCTCTCAGATGAGGGTATATATGCTAGCTCCTCCATGCATGCTACATCAAGTTCATTAAGCTGAGTATGCATGAACTACATTGTGGCGATAACAGCTGATATAGATCTCGTAAACCTTGCGGACACATTTACAGCTCATGTCTTGGACTCAAACGGTCCACTCCAGGTCAGAGGTCATGCAGGACATGTGATACCAGAGATAGGGGTAAGCAGAAGAAAACAGATGAAAGAAAAAATAAACTGTGTGTTATAACATTACAATATTTAGTGTGCTTTTATTGTACTGTAGATTGAAGGTTTGAATGTGTTGGTCTTTCCTCACTACAGAAGCTGTACGTACTTGCCTACAAAAAAAGCTGGATCCCACATGAACTGACTTGCTTAAAACGACTTAACAAATATAATCCTGAGGCAGAGTTCATACATTACAGTAAATTCTGTCCATTTGCACAATAATTAATTATTCAGTGCCATCTGGCATTCTAGTAAAAAATTCAAAGAGAACGTACTACAAACTCATTTACAACATTTTTTACCCATAAATTATGAAGGATCAATTCGAAAACTTCTTTCATCGGTGCGAAAGGTTTGCCTGAGGTGCGGTGCGTGGAAATGTGAGGAGACGAGGTTTTATGACTGCCTTGGAAAGAGGAAGTACAGTCCTGCTTAATAAAATAGATCTGTCTTGACTTGATCTTGCTGACAGCATTTCAAACATAAGGCATGTGCAAGTATGTACAAACCTTCACCTAAAAATAAACGGCCTGTGTCATCAAGTACAGCACTATATACAGTTCCCAAAGCCAGGCCGCAAATTCTTCAAGGAGAAAATGCGCTTGCATGATTTTTATAGCTCTATACTTTGTGTGTAAGGAGACTCATACTTGAGAACTCCATTAAATCTCCACAGCTATGAAAGCTACAATTGAGCAATACAATTGTCTGGGTTAGTTCATTTGACCACAGACCTGAGACACAACACCGGTGTGCTGTAGACATGCTAATCTGCTATCTCACCTCCGCTAGACTTGTACCTGTGTGTGAATTACTTGGACTTCATTTGCTTAAAGATGTTGTTCTTTCTGGGCTCATAATGTAAAGCAGATATGCAAAATCATTACTCCAGTCTTCAGTTTCACAAGATCCTTCAGAAATCATTCTAATATCCTCAAGAAACATTTCTAATTACTATTATCAAAATTGAAAACAGTTGACCAGCTTAATATTTTAGTTTTTCCAGAAATCTTTTATGAATAGAATATTTGAAATAGAAATCTTTTGTAACATTTAAATGTCTACTATGACTTTTGATTAATCTAATGCATCCCTGCTGAATAAAAGTATTAATTTCTTTTAAAAAACATCTTACTGACCTCAAACTTTAACGGTATAGTGTAAAACAAAGTTATCTAACCCAGTATTAACAAAAAAAATGTGTTGTCAGAGTTGTCAGGACAGATCTCGCTGTCCAAAAGAGGTAGGGGTCAAGTTCCCTATGCAGTCCTGTAAATAGTAAGGCTAGCATGTTTTCAACCACAGTCATTTCAAAATCCATTTGTCATGCTGTGGCGACACCGACCACATTGAAAGGCATTCACTGGATACATCTACTCCACCCAATCTGCGGCTATAACTTAACTTTTAGAAGTTAGAATTTCCCTCACACTGTACATGTGCTGTAGACTGTGTGATGTCCTTGCATGGTTACTGTCGTGTGGTTAAAGAAAGACGCCATATACAAAGACACCATATACAACCATCTCAGGAAAAGATCAGTGCATGCTAAGGCTAACTAATAAACATGGGTCAGTCTAACCACACATGAAAAGGGAATGATGACAGTGCTTACCACTCCATGGGAGGGTTAAAAAAAAGCAAGTAATGTGGAGACCCTTTAGTGTCTGGGAAAAAGGCAAATCCTATTTGAAGACTTCTAAGCTTCTAGAAAGCCTCCTCAGATCCAGGCGTTTTTCGCCATGAACCCTCATAATCCCATCACTTGATTGTATCTGTGTTGCGGAGCCACACGTCTTAATCGTTTGACTTGTCCATTAAAAAGTTTTTTTTTTTTTTTTTTCAAAGAATCCAGATTTTTTTTTTTACTTAAAGCACTCGATTTGTATGGATTAATTTAACAATCTCTTCATGAACGGTTTGAAGCGTCAGAGTTTTGGGTGAAGAGACTTTCATTGGAGGGACAGAAATCTCTCAGATTTCATTAGAAATATCTTGGTGTTTCGAAATTGAGCAAAACTCTTACGGGTTTACAATGACATGAGGCTAATTAATTGATAGAATTTTAATTTTTCAGGTGAAATCAAGCGTAGCGTCAGTTCTTGTAGGTCACGTTAGTCAACGTCTACCTATAGGAATAAACGTATCACTGTATACATAAGCTCCTTCAGTATTATCAGCAGCTCCTCCATCCCCAGCTCCACCTCTCGCCAGTCAGGATTTGGCATTATGATTCCCCCTGGATCTGAATAAATTCTCTAATTATGTTATACTTTAAAATCTTGAATTAATGATATCTGCAATGCATTCATGTTGGTTCTGTTCTGTTTACCCTAAGGGGGGTTATTGCTGCTCTTATCTATGCTAGGCTGTATGGATGCGCGGGGAGTTCTTGCCCAGAACAGAACCACACCGCCAATCCAAACTGTATGCTATCTGTCAATCGTATTTGACGATAGTGGTCCTGACTGAGCTATCACTTTAAGGGCTTGATCTATGTAAAATAGCTATTCTAGCAGTTATGTTCAAGCCGTTTCAATGAAATCATTTTTATTTTTGAAATGCAGTATATCTTTCACAGAGCACGGTTCTGTTGCTACAGTCCATGGAGGATAAAACTATGAAGACCTGGGCCAAACATGTGAGGTCACCACTCTCAGAATGGAGCACTGCCAACATTCTCATCTGTTCTTCATAAACTGTATCACAGGCTACATTGTAAACTGGGGTTTTTCTCCCTTCAACACGTGTCTCTGCAGTGCCCATGCCAGAGAGAAACATTTGAGGGAACACACAACTGTTAAGCAACATGTCTTGAGGATTGTATGATGAATGCACTTACCATATTATCTAAAACAGAGACTTTAAATCACAACTTTAAAAACAACTCTAGAAAACGTGACTCCTGTAAATGCAAAATGTTAAAGGGAGTACAAGTCAAGTCAAGTCATCTTCATTTATATAGCGCTTTTAACAATGTAGATTGTTTCAAAGCAGCTTTACAGAGATAAACGTATAATTTAAGGTAACAGATTGTTTTGGCTTTATAGCGGTTCTTGAATAATGTTATTTTCCAGATAAAGTTAGTTTTGATTGATTCACTTCCGTTGAAATGATCATTTGTTATTAAATTAGGGGCCGCTAAGACGACACCGTTCTCTCTACACAGACTTTAAACGCGAACCTGTGAGAAAAGCTGATGGCGTTCACATGCGCATTAAGAATTTATTCTGTTTATTATTATGTGCGTTTGAATATATGTGCGCATGTTTGTACTTCCCTTCAAACCATGCCTAAACAAACTACTTGTCTTGCCTATAAATGTTGATACAGAAGTTTATTTTATCACTTCAGGGTATAGGTACGCGAACCGAATTTCCCCACAACGCTTTATCTACATACAAAGGATCTTGTATTTAGTGATGGACAAACCACTAGGAGCTGAGTGAAGGGTTGAAAGCAATTGTTAAGCAACTGCTAGATAGGGCCTGAAACACAATGGTTGATTCTCAGAGACAGGAAACCTGACGCATGACAAGTCGCCCCTTCCTGTGGAGTAAAAATGGAACGGCTCACGTCCTCTAAGGTTTGGGGTAGAAAGAAATCACAGCCAAGACTAAAACAATGGACTCATTCTCATTACCTATACAGCTGTTTTTAGAGGTTTTTTTTAAATCTCTAGTCATAAGAAACATGTAGAATAGAAACATGGGTTGTTTGTTGGGGGAACTAAAATCTTTTCAATGAGTGTTATCAAATGCTTCAGATAAACCCATCTATAAATGGCATGTAAAAACTAAATTAACTGATTGGCCGCCTTGCATGTCAGTCAGACAGTTCTTGGCCAGAATAAGATGACAAATTAAACTTTATCATGATAGTCTGGCTGTGCTAGATTAGTGTCTGTTCATTTTTATGAGTAGATAAGTCTACAATCATCTTTCCAAATGTGCTAATGGGTTTCTGTGGGATGTTTGGAAAACTACAATTTGTCTTATGACAGTCTATGAAATTCCAAACTTCAATGTGTTGAATCACCCACAAAAGTCCAGCATATGCAAGCTGAAAGGCGTAACTCAGGAAACACATGGCCCCTCTGGCCCCAAACAAACAGATGAACAATCCATTTCCTCTGGTTCTGCTTAACTCTGTTGCTACAGTATAAAACCGATCAGCTGATTTGCCCATGCCACTACTTTAACGTCATGACAGGGAATTCTAGAGATGAAATGGGTCCTCTGACGCAACTGGTATCTCCTAAAGTCAATATGTGGCCTGAGGGGCAAAGCCAGCTGATCCACAATACTCAGCCAAAACACTGCTGATAAACACATATGGGCACTAGAGATTGGGACTTGCCTGGGAACTGGGAACTTTTCATTGTTATTTTCTAAGTTAAATTTGAAAAAAATATCATGCATGGTCTATGGTGTAAATGTTTTTGTCTATACAGGTTTGCATTAATGATAAGTGGAGAAAATGTATGCACAATTTCAGGAGCATTTTTATAAACATAAAATACATTAACAAATTGTACTGACTCAAAACCTTTGAGTATATGTTGCATTGCATTCACATTTATAATGATAAAGCATTACTTTAGGTACCTTTAGTTGTCTCATCAACAAAAACAAGACTGATTGCTTTTCTCTACTGAAGGAGCTTCGGAAAAAGTGAGACAGTTGAAAGTGTGTCTGTCGTTAGGAAATGATTATTGATCTGTCTTACAGAAGCCCCCCGGGGAGAACAACTGAGGGACAGATGGCCATCACCGAAACTCTTCTGAAGGATCTTTCTTGATGTTTGACCACAAGAAGAAACAAGAAGTCAGAGTGATGTGTTTAACACACACAATAGCCACAGAAAGTATTTGGACACTTAAATCACACTTAAAATGCATGAACATCATTGCATTGGATAACAAAATATCAAAGAAAATTGCGTTTATGTTAAATAAAGATGGGACAAGCACAATTTTCAAGCAAACTATTTAATAAAAACCTTCATACATCCAATATACCAAGTCTCTTAAACACCAGCAGATTGAAAGACATTGAGCGAAAATGATGGAAAAAAGTGTTAGTTGTAAGCATGCAAGTCATATAATGACAAACATTTTCATTATTTTTTTAGTCCACTGTATATAGCAAAATCAGATATCCGCCATCCAGATTGAATACTTTAGCCCTTTCTCTCTTTAATCTCCTTAAACTCATGCATATCCCCTGCTTAAACAGAGTGGGGTAACAAAGGATGGAGAGGGGTGACAGCATGGCATGCAGTCTCCAGAGGGTTTGACACTTACACTCCAACTATAGGCCTTCTTACAAAAGACCCATTGACGTGTTAAAGAGTAAACAGAAGTCCGGCTCATTGTCCTGCCAATGAGGCGCTCCCCACCTGACTGACGGCTCGTGCCAGAAGGAGTCAGTCAATAGAGTTTGTTTCCTACAAATGGTGCATTTTGTTTGAGTGTCTCACACACACACACACACACACACACACACACACACACACACACACACACACACACACACACACACACACACACACACACACACACACACACACACACACACACACACACACACACACAGAGAAAGGGTATAATTCTCCTTGGTGTAATCACTTGGGCCATAAATTCAGAAGCCTAATTACTATTGTCGCACAAGTACATGACAACATGCTTTGAGTTCAGTGTGTTTTTACAGTTTTTCCTTGTTCGACTCGCCAGTGCTATGAATACATCTGAATAGCCCACTGATTGTGATCAATAATTGTTTCTGTGTACATCAATATCATTGATTGGCTTCTATTAGCCAGACCAGGGGTCATGGGTGTCATCATGTTATGTAATGTAACACAATTGCATTAGACTGGTCACACATGGGCACACCAAGGGCAGCTGTTCATTTGGAATCACAGATGCTTAATTAAATAGTGTTAAAAAAATACTGACGGTTCAGTGATGGTATCAAATTGTAATATCAAGATGTTTTAATATTTCACAAAAAAAAAAATAAAGTACTACCATGGTATTCTTGGAAGTACAAGTACAATGCACTGTAAAAAAATATATTTTTGGGAGATGTAAATAAAACAAAGATTATTGGAGTACTTGGAGTGATTCAAATTCAAAATGTCATGTTTAATTATATGTGCTACTTGCCGTTTCTTTGTAATGATGAGTGATTCAGTTGTTTCACTAAATACTACATAATTTTTTTCAGTGCACTTTTTTGTGGAATGCTGAGGAAAATATTTTTGCACAACAACCATTAAACTTTTTAACCATATAAGCTCTATCAGATGAAGTACAAAACTTTTTTTTTTTAATCTCCACTTTCTCAAACAAAACTGCGAGCAAAGGGAAAAAACATTATGCATACCTATGTAATTGCACAGAGGCTATAATCACACAAAACGGTGCTAATGTTTGCCCTCGGCTGAGTGAAAGATGAGGATGAAGAGGAGAGCAGACGAACAGACAGGAAATGAAGCCGTGAGGTCTGGAGGTGTCTGGATTCATGCAGACAACACAAGGTTCAGCAGGGACTTTTCTGCAGCTTGATGTTTTCATGCCTAAGGCTAACAGAATGACGTTAAAATGTCCAGATTAAACAATAAAATTCCAGCTGCCTTGCATTTTTTGTTTTAGGAAGATTTCTGCCGTTTTTGAGGGGCAGATGCTTACATTAACAAAGAGTACCATAAGTGCAGTAGAATACTGTAGTCAATGAAATACAATCCCAATCAAAACATTTGTTTGTGTACGTGGACTCATGACCTACTGTATGTAACTGACCCAGATATTTTGTGATATTTAAAACATGAGTAATGCAAAGAGACTAGCCACAGTTCAATTCTGTTCCCCTCTCTCATGAGTTAGTTCTGCTTTCCATGATGTTGATGGAGACCGTTTAAATGCGTACACAGATAGTGCTAAAAAACACTTCCCATGTTACAAAATTAACATGATGTGATCTTTCCAACTTAACTTTACATAAAGCATGGGTAGAGAACTAGGAATGAATAGCTGATGAAGCAACACATGGTCTAATCCATTTGTGTGAGATAGCAGCTGCCTTGAATATATATATTCATGTGAGTTGGCAGTCAATTCAAGTGCCACTAAAACACATGCAGCTCTCAACAATATGTGATACATGCTTTCTGGAAACCTGGTTTTCATAGTCTTGAAAAATAAAATAACAAAGTAAATCATCCATAGTACTCCAAATAATGATATTATCACTAACTGGTTGTTTATTTTCCCCTCATAAAGCATTATCAGCAAATTCTACTGATAGCACAAAGATCATGCCGCCCTGCAACAAAAAAGTCTGGACTTTAAAACTCGAATTGAATCTGTACATTAACAAGAGCCTAAAAAACACAATTGACGCTGTTGTGGACACATTTGCTTTCTTAAGACACATTCCTGGTCTTATTGTGCATTATTAAGCAGTACATGTTACAAATATCTGTCAATCAATAAAGTCAATAAAGTGTACCATATATTGCTTGGGATCTCTAAAACATACTAACTGGACAAAAATGATGCATTAATTTCATGAACAATAAAACATATAGTCCATTCCAACGAGCTCCAGTTATCTGATGGAGTTACAGTGAATTTGCAGAGCAAGGAAACACTCTTAATTTCCTCAGCTGATTATTTTTTGAGATAATGTCTTTTGATTTATGGACAGGGCATGCATCTATGTGACCGTGCCAAATCCGTTCCAAGACACCATTACCAGTGCTTACGGGTCTCAAATGCATTTCCAATGATCAGTAGTGACCAATGATTATTAATGATAGTGATCAATAATGACGTAACATGAGTAGGCTTTTGTAAAAAAAAAAGAAAAAAAAAAGGTATCTTTGGACAAATGTTAGCCACAAAACGTAGTACAGAGGTTCTAATGAGATCAGATTTATCATCTTGGATGCTTTTTTGACATGGTATATGGCCTAGTAACAGAGCACTTATAGCTTGAGATTTTTGCCATGCAGGAATGAATGTAAAAGCCTGAGTTTTACTACAGAATCTGTTATTATGGAGCATGCCAAGTGGTTTGGCATACTCCAAGTCATCCAAGAAACCAACAAACCGCTCACAGTTATTCTTGAAAACATGTTGCAAGTGTTGGTAGATTCACATTTCATATACCGAGCAGCACTTTTGAAATTACATATATTTCATTGCAGTCTGAGCATGTCACATCCTTGTAAAAAACGAAGAAAAACAAGACACCTATTTCAACTTAAAACTTAAGTTCAGCAAGTGCCTTCAAGTTTTGAGTAAAATCAAATTGGCTGAGCAAGTCATTTAAATGTAAATGATTAAACGGACTAAAAAATCTAGTTGAATCTCATAACTTGAAAAAAATGAAGTTGATTAAATAATGTTAAAGAATTATGGAAAACATATTTTGGCTTACTTATTGATGATTTTATTACTTTTTTTTTTTTTACCTTGAAGGGACTAAAGCTGGTGAAAAGTGTGAAATTGACCTAAGTTTTGTTATTTTCACAGACTAGCCCAGCCAATTACGCATACTGGGGCTTTTACGGCCGAGCTTGGATTCCTGGGGGATATGTTTGCATGGAAAACATCTTAATTGAATAAGTGTTTTCATGTGTCTGATCTTTTTACAAGGCACATTCCTCTATGCTCATCAAATGGCATCATATTGCATTCATGTTGATGAGCATCATAGAAACAAACACAAATTGCAGTAAACTAAACAAAGGTTGTTTACTTTGCCCTCATAAGACATTCTCACCAAATACTTATAACTCAAAGATAATGCCACCCTACAACAAAACACTCTGGACTTTGAAACTCTAATTGAATCTGTCGATTAAGCAGACCTAAAAACATGTAATTGGGGATGTTGAGTACACATTCCCTAATTACTTTCTTATTGAGCAATATTTATCAGTGCATGTTATTCTAAAGAAAATATTTAAGTCAATACAGTGTACCATACTCTATGTTGCTTGGGATCTTTAAAACATACAAACTGGACTAGTATTATACATTAATTTCATGATCAATCTAATGATGTTATACTGTAGGTGGTCTGCACTGTGCACATATTCTCTCAGCGTTTTCCATCAGGTACACACATGGGTTTTTAGTTTAAGATGAGCCAATACAAACCAGAACTTTCCCATCTAATTTAAAGACTGATTCCAGAACCACTGCAGCAGAATTATGGGAAAGCTCGTCTTTCCTGCACTCAACACTGTGGGTAATGAAAATAACACGGCCTGTGGTCTGATTGATCCTAACTACCAACTGAAAATCACTGCTGAGAGAAAGAGTTCGGAGCCAACACACTATTTGATGGGTGTATTTCGTCACGACTGGTCCTCTTTTCAGCTTTTTCTGATCAAGAACCACTCACTTTAACAGAAAGAGAGCATTTGAAAGACATTTAACTGGCTAGTGAAATAGCTGATACCACAATAGTAGCTTGAAAAATGAAATAACTGCTGTCCAACTATCCATCCATGTCTTACCACCAGGAATAGTTCATATGATTGAACCCTCTTGGTGTGGTCTTGTGACGTCAGGCCAGGATGCACGACTCTACTATATGTTCCGTATGAAGTATGGTTTAATGATTTCACCATGCAGACATATGGAAAGTATGCAGCATGCTGTTACTTCTAAAGCAATGGCTTACTTTAGACAGCCACACACGTTTTTTTTTTGGCAATCATTCTGGTGCAAGCCTATGAAAAATTACCATTTTATTTGAATGAAAACCAGAGGACTTTTTTGTACTCACTCAGCCATACGATTGTTATAAATAGAGCATTTTTGAAGATCAGAAAAGAAGAAAGGCTAAAGGCCAAAGTGCCAAATATCAAAGCTCAAGTACTGATGGCAATACTCTAAACTATTTTCATTATGACTCTTGCTAAGTAGGAGAGCACTAGAGTTTGTCAATAGAAAGGCACAAAGCTGTACAAGCATGATCGTCCTTAAAACTTCATCAAGACGTCGTCATGTGAAGTGGTAATGTCTGTTTGTGCATCGCTACCTAGAGAAAGCTTTAACCAAGACCAATTGCTCACTGATGACACAGCTCAGCTCTATTGTATGAGCTGATTATACAAATGAGTGCGCTCTACAGTAAACACAGAAAGAAAAAGAGTGAATGAACAAGTAAAGTTTTGAAACTCCATCAAAAAGGGAATGCTTGAGAACAAAGAAATGGAGAGAAGCTTTGGGGTTGAGCAGATGGGCTTTGAAACCTCCATTTTATCCCCACAACCCCCTTCTTTCTCACTTGCTCTCTCTTTAAGAAGCTGTGAATGATTAAAGGAATAAAAAGGCAGTCTCATTGGAGCTCAAGAAAATCTGGTTCTAATAGAGGAGCTTCCTGCGATGGCAGGAAATAGCTGTCATTACTGCAGGCTTCTCTTTCTGCCTCCTCACTATTTTCTTCTTTCCTTCTCTCTCTTTCCAACCAGCCGTAATTCATCAATGGCCAAATAAGGTGGCCCACAGGTCATATCCAAATAAATGTTCTCACCTCATAGCTTATAATCTCCGCTCCATTTGGTCTACAAAACCAGCAGACACAACTCATACATTATGTAAGTGAGAGGGAAAGTGCGTTTTTTTAATTGTTAGTCTGTAGACATGCATCAGATGGACATCTTTGGTTATTGCATCCTATTTTGCTCTTCTTTTAAGCATTTCACCTGTATGATTGTCACATTTAAATGTACATCTCAGATTCCTCACCTTGCACCTGCACCCTAGAGAGGTATTTAGATCAAGTACTGTACCAAAACGCTTTTAGATTAAGCAAAGATGGATAGCAAAACTAGACCACTATGACAATAAACTACCGGTATTTATTATGCTTCAACACTTGACAAAAATAAATATTAAGTAAAACCCAATAGAATCATATGAAAGAAATCATGAAAACTTGAAGACTACATGAAGATTTTTTTAAAAATAAATCAATACTTTTATTCAGCAAGGATCAATTAAATTGATCAAAAGTTACAGTAAATGCATTTATAATGTTTAAAAAGGTTTCTATTTCAAATAATTGCCGTTCGTTTAAACATTGTGTTAATTTAAAAATCCTGAAAAAAGTTTCACTGTTTTCACATAAAAACAGTTTTCAACATTGATAATAAGAAAAGTTTCTTGAGCATCATATTAGAATGATCATGTGACACTGAAGACTGGAGTAATGAAGCTGAAAATTCAGCTTTGATCACAGGAATAAATTACATTTTAAAATAGAAAATATTAAAATTGTAATAATATTTCTAAATGTTATTGTTTTTACTGTTTTTTTTATAATCACATAAATGGTGAGCATAAGAGACTTGTTTGAAAAAATAAAAATGAAAACTTTTGAACTGCATTATATATCTTTCTGAATCCCTGTAAGTCATGAATAGCACAAGATGACTCAACGAGACAAAAATGTATTCACTGTGACTATAAGGAGAAAGAAAGACTTAATAACCATCGAAAGAGTTACAAGCACTGCCAGATGTTTGCTTCATCTATAAGAACCCTCACATTAATGCCTACAGGTGAAAAGCCAAGCTGCCAGAAATCGATTTATTAACAGAAACAGGTTAAAACATGAAGGTCCATTTACTTTCAAATATAAGCACTGATTAACCCTGTACAGATTGATGAATGTGTAGCAGAAAACGTAGACCTTTAGATGCTGTTTAACACTGCGATGCAACTGTAAAACCACCTTTGGAGGTGGTCAGGTACACATATGGTCACATCGCATTAGTATTGTAAACAGTATAAAGCATTCTGGTGCTTCCAGGTCAACATCAAATGATCACTGGTCCAAAACAATAGGTAAAAAAAAAAAAAGAAGAAGAAAAAAGTAGTTTGGTTGCAATGACATTCAATGATGAAATCTATACAAAACCTTTGAATGAAGTTCTTGTATTTGTATAGTGATCTTCACATGGAATTGTGGGTTACATTTTTTAAATTTTTTTGTCCACCATCTTGCTCTCCATCACTTTGCAAGCACTTTATCTTAGCAAGGACTAAAGTCCCATTTAAGCAAGCCTAAATGTGGCAAGGAAAAAAAGATGTTTAGCAAGTAGAGGGAAAGACCCTTCAGAGGAACTAGACTCACACAAGTGATCAGTGGAGACACAAGCACACCAGCATCCCATGCTGACGACCAGCATCTAAAAGAAAACACATGCTGGTCTTTTCTGCAGGGTTACGACAGACAGACACTCATAAACTGCCTTGAGAGGCTGCTAATAAGGACCTGAAGCATGCACAGCAATAACCCCAGGCAGAGCACTTTCTATCTTTTCTGATGAAGGCACAATTCACATGGTAACGGACATATAATGCTGGAAAACAAAAATGCCATGGTAAAATACTGATTAGTTAGTTAGTTAGTTATAAGTTTATTTCGGTCAACTTCAAAAGAAAGAAAGAAAAAGAAAAACTATTTACAAGCAAACATAGAAACAAAAATTTTATTACAATGTAAACACTATTTAAAAACAAAAAGTTGCGTGACCGAAAAGGTGTCGGCTGAAGCTTACTGATGATTTTAGTCTGATGCATTATAGTCAGAAAAACTGGGCTAAATGGATTGCTATCCACAATAAATGTGGACTTAAGTTATTACATGGGCTTAACACTTCAAATAAATGAAATATAAAACCTGCCATTGTGAGAACTGTATATTAGTTTAATAAAAGACAAAAATGATTCAGTCCAAAATAATGTCTGCAATACTAATCCAAGTCATTCTCATGACAAAAAGATTGATAAATGAGTTCTCTGAAACTGTCTTGAGAGTGTAAAAATAGTGGAGGCTGTTGAAGAGGATGTCCTTGATAGAAAACAGGAAGCTACGAGCATATCAGTCTTGCCTCAGACCCTTACCCTCTTAGTATGTGACCTGTCAAATTTCCATAATTTGTATGTTTTTTGTGACAATGTGACTTGAATGTTAGTTTTAGCAAGCAACTGACTATTATGCATTTCTGATCCATCTGAAAAGTGTCTCTCCTGTTGTTTTTCTTCTATCTAAATCAACAATCTCCAAATGGAAGCCGCATTGCTGGAAAAGAGACTAATAGATATTTCCACAGCTCAATTTAATACACTGACAGCTGACAAAGCCCCATTTGGCAACTAACATATCACTACCACAGTCTAAACAAAGCTTTAGAAACAAGGAAATGCTAACCAATCGACTCAATAATTTGTTTTCCACCACGTATCAGTATTACAAAATAAAGCAAGCTCTAGCACGCTCTTAACTCGTCCCGTGTGTGGAAACGTTTTTGTACATCCTGGACTTGGAAAAGACTAGTGAAAACTGTGCCAGTCATATGAAAAAGGTATGCAAACAAAACAAAAAGGATGGAAAAAGTGAAAAGGAAGATAAAGGAAAAGCTGAAAGTTTAAACTTCGAGACACCAACATTTTCAACTCAGTGGTTCCAAAAATGTCACACTTAAAATGAAGGAAGTTAGCACATCCACACTAAGCAAAACAAAGACTACTTTGTTTATTCAAAATATAGTCTAGCCTTAGCCTACCATTCAAATGTTGCTGTAGTTTTTTTTTATTGTTTATTCAGCAATGATGCATTAAATTGATCAAAAGTGACAGTAAAGACAGTAAAAATGTATCAGTTTCCACAAGAATATTAAGCAGTACAACTGTTTTCAACATTAATAATAATAATAGTTAATGTTTCTTGAGCAGCAAATCATCATATTAGAGTGATGTAATGATGCTGAAAATTCAGCTTTGCATCACAGGAATAAATTACATTTTAAAATGTATTACAATTTAATACAAACAGTTATTAAATATTTTAACATTATTTCACAATATTACTGTTTTTACCATGTTTTTTATCAAATGAATGCAGAGACTTCTTAAAAATCGCAACCGACCCCAAACTTTTGAATGGTATTGCATGACAAAAATTTGCTTGTTAGGTTTTAAATGATAAAACAATAGACATACTCTTCAAAATAAAGACAAAAATCATTGTGACACTTGTGAAAGTCAGTGGAACATGTTGTTAGGTAATGTGAAGAACTGAACCTGTGTGAACTTGAGGTGAACTGACTTCATACATCATCCAAAAAATCGCCAAATTGACTTCGTCGGGTTATTTAATGCAATGACATTCATACATTTGTGGGCTTTAGTGTCCAAATACTTTTCAGGGCTACTGCATGTTCTTGTAAAAAAGTATTGGTTCTGCGAAAGGAGTGTTTTGAGAAAGGAGCACTCCAGAAAATGGTGACATCACACAAGTAACCTGAGCTTGTGTGTTTCAAAGATCCGCTCACCGCTTGTCCCCTTGGGTGAAAATTACCCTCAACTCTGACCCTGCACATGTTGGTAGAAACAACACCCCCCCCCCCCCCCCCCCCCCCCCCATGTGTGGACGGCCATGTCTGGGGTTGCATTACCTAATCTGAAGTCTTTCTGCGCAAATCTCGAACCATTCACTTATGTTTTTGTCTCTAAGATCTCGATCACAGTTATAAACCCATAAGCGCACCAGCTCAAACACAAGCACCAGATTTTGCATGCAACTCTTTCGAGGGTTTGCTGCTTTAATGCATGCACGTGTCTATCCGCAAACTCTGTTGTCTAAATCAGAACGCGTTCCCTTTGAAAGTGGAAGTCCCCTAAACTGAGCAAACTCCCCAGGTTGGCAGGTGAGGGGTCTGCGGGGGTGAGTGTACAGTTACTAAGTGGTTTAAGCCCGTGAGGATGAAAATAAGTTAACTAAAGCCTGCAGTGATCTAGACCCAGACAGAAGACTGATGCTGTACCCTTTCACCCCAGCCATAACCCCGGGCCCCCATAACAGAACTCAACCGCAGGAAACATTCCCTTTTATTCACTGCACAAGAGTGATTATTGGGAACAGAAGACTTTTAACTAGCACGCTTACTCTAACTAACAACATATTAGTCTTTATTCAAATATATACAGAACAAATTGTCTTAATAAACAAAGACTACAAGCACAGTGATGCATGTAAAACATTGTAATAATAAAACAGATCATTCTAGCTCTAAATTATTATTACCATTAACTTCATTAAAAGGAACTAATTTTAATAGGGGTTTAAAATTAGGATTCATATTTATTATGTTGTTATATTATACATATATAATATAACATGTACTATTTCATATTTTTTCAGGTATTTAATAATAATAAAGCAGCTTATAAATCATTAAAATATGAAACATAATAATCTAAAATAAAGTTCATAATGTTATTTTATTATATTGCTGTTTTATAAAAGCAATAAGCTATATGAAACCACTACAGATATTTTACTAGTTAATATAGGTTTTAGCTAATCCACAACCATGGTAAAATTAAATACATTATTCAACAGCTAAAAGCTACTTCTACCGCTCTGTGCTTGTTAATTAATTAATTAATTAGGATAAAAAGCTATACACACTCACTTGGACATTAGTCAGATATTAGATGGTGATACGTGAGTAGCTTTGTCACTTACTGTAAATGTCGGGGCCGCACAAGGCTGTGAGAAGACAAAGTATTGGGTGGCCAAGTTTAAATATGCGTTGCGGTAGGACGTGATTTGCCGGTGACCCTGGACAAGCTTATAGAGCTCCAAACACATCAGTCCGGCGATCGCAGCTGTTGTAGTGGCGATTGCTGGAATGATGCGGCCAGCGATTAACTTGCTCTGCAGATGAGAAAAAGGTTTGGGATATTATTTACATAAATATGCACGTTTGTACACATGGTATATGCTTTGTGAATTATAAATACATGTTCACAGTAGTAGATGTAAATGGAATGGAACTCTATGGTCTAGTTGAATGAAAAGGTCTTTCCTCAGGGTGTTCTGTATATGTTCTGAAACTGAGGACACAAACGCCCAGAGGGGAATGCTGATCACTTTAGACCTTGTCTCACAAACAAAAGCACCGCAGAGTTGTTTGACAAAGACAAAAGTTCACCTTGTGACGGTCGGCTGTTGGTATATCATAGTTCTCTGCCCTCAGGTTGGATGTTGCAACTATATAATCCATGTGGAAATTACTATCATCATCCTGGAACACAAGAATAAAACAAGAGCATATGGTAATGCACAAACAATTTCATTATTACAAGCACTGACACATAAGGGACATTCTTGCATTCAATCTTGTTTTTTTAATGTATGCATCAGATGCACATATTTGGAGACTGTGCTATTTGTTTTTTTTCTCATTTGTAAATTTAGAGATAGTTTTGCTTAAAACAAGATTTGCAGAAAAATAAACTCTAAAAGATGTTCTTCAATAAAAATGATCTTAAAACAAGTCATCTGCAATTTTGCTTTAGGTAAATTTATTTTATTTATTTTTTCATATTTAATACTGTTTCAAGGATGTTTAGACATTTTTAGTAAAAATATTAATTACAAATATATTTGTTGGTGCAGTGTGGACATTTATAGAGGAGGTGCATCATTTACTGTTGATTTTAATTTCCTTTCAACGATGCAAAACACCATTTGATTTGTCCATCAGCAAATCTTCACTTACTTTCCATCTGTTCATTTGTTACCATATGGCAAAAACAAAGGGGAAAAGACCTGTTGTGTTTTAAATGTGATGCCAAATGTTATCTTTTAGTCTTCTATTAAAAACAAAAAGAATTTAAAAACAGGAACAAAATCGTTTGGCCCACAGGTATGTTTGTGCGCTTTGGTACAACAAGTACTAGATAAATATGTTATATTATACCACGTCATGTTTAAACATTGATAGTTTCCAGTCTCCTATTGTATTCATATGTAATTTCCCCTCCTTTTGTTTAGGACCATAATTGCTCCAGATTCAACAGGTGTGAACTGCAAATCATATACTTATACACTTAGTGATCTTTTTTAAAGATAAGGCAATTAAAAACCAAAAAAGCCATTAAGCATAATTCACAACTCAAGAACTTTGGTGTGATATTAGATATTGCAGGAATGCTAAGATACCCTGGTGTTGAGGTTTTGCCACTCTGCTTACGCCCCAGGCATCGCAGCACTACAAAGCCTGTCAAGTATTGGGTGTGTTGAGGGTAACTGCGGGGGTGTTTGAGCATAGTATATAATTTGGCAACCTGATGCCACCAGAATCCCCCAAACACACATTCCACTGGAAAAATCTGGCAAAGAATGTGTCATTGCTAAAAGTGCGAGCACACACTTGCACATGCATACGGACATACGATACAAATAGTGGGCCCCAAAGGTCTAAGGACACTAGAGAAATTTCTATAATTGTATTACATTTTTGCACCAGGAAACATAAAAAAATATATATAATTCAATACACAAAAACTATAACAGTATATCCATGACCATCGGTTCAAAGAGTCATATGATATCACTCATTCACTTTTGATCATATTGATATTCATGATACATGATATTCACTTACATTTGATTAGTGACCCAGAAAAGAGAGCAGAATATGAAATATTTCTTCTTCATCATTTAATTTGTTTGTCTTAAAATCCTAAAACTTTATTTTAATCCCAGATTTTCTATGTGGTTTTAGACTTTTGGACCTGCAGTATACAGAAACCTTTGTCTAACTGTTGCCATATGAACATTTTTCCAAACAGATACCAGGACGCTTAATCTTCAAAGAAAGCTAGACTAGAAGCAACCAGAGAAAGAGAAATGGAGAATAGATAGTCCAGGAGTGATTTAAAGACTGAAGAGATTGTGAAAATCAAAGACAGATACATACAGAGAAACACACAGACTGAGACTAATCCTCTTCCTAACAGAACACACAACTGAGATGTTGTTCGGACACTGCAGCCCATTCAGTCTCTATGTACTGTATGTGTGTGTGGAAGCCCAGGAAGCCCATGTGTCATGCAGTCATGACAAACGACAAAGCGGACACTGACTAAACCAGCATGCATCCAACGCTTTTCATAAGACCTGTCTGTCCGTTGGACACCCTCTATTTGAGAAGTATGTCACAGCGTTGAGGTACTATGAAGAAGCTCTGTCTGAACAGAAAGGATGACTGTTTTCTCTCGTCTGTAATGGACGGAGCTGGTTAAGGGTCGATGAAAACTGCAGTCGGGCTGGATGTTTCAGGGCCAATTTTGTGGTCCGTTGAGACCTCCTACCTGAGAGTGGACGCCAACAAGTCTGACAGGCCCAGTGCACACACCAAATGTGTGTGTTTACTGGGAATGCCAAAGTTAACACGCTAAATAACTTTTAGACTAATTTTATGTTTAAAGCACTAAAGGAATAAATCACACACAAAAAAAACTGTCATAATGTTCTCTTCCTCATGTCATTCCAAACCCATATTGTTTTCTTTTAAGTGTAAAGTAAAACAAATATGTTTTGTAGAATGGCTAAGCTACGTTTTGCTCTATTAACAAAATGACAAAAAAACACATAAAAAGAATGTTTTTAAATATATACACAGAGGAACACACACACACACACACACACACAGTATATACTAAGTTAAATACTAAGGAACTATTTTCTTATGTTTTATTTACTATTATTTTAGTTTTCTATTATCTTTGTCATTCTGTGCTTTATACAGATGACACTAGGTATTTAGTTTCTTCAAGGCGTACATCACAAAACAATATGTATTGTGAAAATGCTATTCAAACAGATATTGACTTGACAAACATGGGTACCTTCTCAAACTCTTGTGGATGCATCCGGAAGTTTTGGTTCGTCAGCTTGAGTTTGGACAGCTTCTCCTTTAACATCTCCAGCTTGACTTTGTCTAAGACATGCAGTGAGGGATATTAAAAGAAAGTTTTTTTCCAGACTTATTCAGATGTATTGTTTAATTTCATATTAAGCCTAACATCTCACCTTCCTCTTTCCTCTCCTCATTTTCCTCTGTCAGCTGCTGGTCGGTCTCTGCTATCTTTACACTAGATTTAGGGGTGAACTCTGGGACTTTTACTCCCTGCAGAACGCTCTGAATGTCAGCACGATTTTTTGAGCCTGTAATCCCATAGATCTGGCCGTATAAACTGGCCGCTGCCACAATGAAGTCCATATGGGTGGTCTATAAAACAAGAGAAAAAGGTAATCATCTAAAATCTAAATAATTGTATTAAAGCTGGCAGAACTAAAGTGAAACTGCATGTTTGTGTTTGATTTTGGGCTGAAGGGTGGAAAACTTGCCATGAATCACAAACACACATGCAGAGAAACAGAACTGCAGTGGTTAACAGGAAATGATGAGAGCAAAGTGTGTAGTGCATTCAAAAAACAACACTTCCCAAAATGGGTTAACCATAGAATTCAAATTGACTGTGAAAAGGAAATTCCTTAGTTTAGGGGAAAACAAATCTTACTAAATGATGATAACATTTATAAAGAATCAAGACAATGGAAACAATGGGCCATAAAATGTAATAATGGTTGTAGAGTGGAACCATTTGCATATCTAGCCTAATTAAAATATTTAGGAGTTTGTCTGAAAGGGTTTCTGTGAAAAGCATGACCTGTTTGCTAATGATCCTCTGTGTTTACCTGTGTGAGTGTGAGTGTGTCTGTGTGTGAGGGCCCGGGGGTTTAACATGTTTTCACTTTGTTTTGTTAATCTCAGGTGATCAATATCAGATAATTCACACCAGGAGAAAAACCATGAGTCGTAAAGTTAGACATTCCTGTCTGCAGGGGATGATGGGAGATTCCAGAGACTGTGAATGGGAATTTACTCAGTAAAACTTACATTGTTTGTGTCAAAGGTCAAAGGATGTGGACATCTCTTTGCGCCCATCCAGAACGGAAGTCCAGAGCTTGTTACCTAGTGAGGACCAGAGTGGGAAGGAGAGGAGAAAAAGCGTTTTTAAATGTGTTTTCTTTTAATGTTTTTAAATATATTATTTATTTAATTGTTTATTATACATGTACATTTATATGCATGTATATTTATTATACATGTACAATTTTATTATATATATATATATATAATATTTTTATATGATTTAAAATAATAATATTTGTATTATCTGTATTATTAGATGTTTTTCTATTTAACAAAAAGGTATAAACAAAACATTATTTATTGTTGTTCATTTTAATGTATAAAAGATACTGTTAAAGATGCTATATAGTTATATTATTATTATATATAGAAAAATATATTACATGTTTATGTAGGATCAATTAATTACAGTTTAATGTATACTTTTAAATAATTCTATTTTTAATTATGTATTATAATTATGATTAAATGCTTTTAATTAATCTATTTTTTATTTTAAAAATCTTTGTATATACATTATTTTACTTAATGTTGTTCATTTTAATATATAAAAATACTGTTAAAGACGCTATATAGTCAGCTCCAGTAAACAAGAATGGAAGACGTCTACATGTTTTGTGAACCAAATGGAAGCCCTGCAGCCACACCAGTCACATGCTGATGTGAAGTGGACGTGATTGGTCACCATAAAGCCCATGTCTCCAAGCCTTTTGCTCAGAGAGACAGAGTAATGATTTTATCATGTGTAAGTGTGTGTGTTCGATACACTTGTGTTTTAACTCAAAACAGAGGAGGAACAAAGAACAAAGGCAGACCAAAAGAGCAGTAACACAAAGCTTATTCCCCTAGTTTAACAGAAATAATTGTTTGTGTTGATCTTTCCAACTGTCTTTCTGCACTCCAGGAAAGACTTCCAACTGACAATGAGAAACTTTTATGCCAAACTCATCCAAACCTCAGGAGAACTTCATGATTGATTCTTTTTTCAGTATATTCATGCACAAACCCCTGAAACTAAACTGTGGTCTACACATCTGCGACTTCAGGTTTTGCAACTGTTATATCTGGACATGCAAGATAAAGGACATTTCAGAGTTTCAAAACTCTGTTTTCTTGTGCATATCACCCTTCCTCTGAATGAATGTTTATCTCTGTGTGCCAGCACTGATGCTGTGGATTAGACCTCTCCACATCCATACTGTTACACAACCATACATGCTCCTAGTAGAAATGATTGGTCGTATTTTTCACTGCATAAGAATCTCATATATTTAGAAAGAAATATTGTAATATGCTGCAATTCACACAAAGAAGAATTTTGGATTTATAATAAGACCTCAGATAATGACATGAATTATTGATGTGAACAATTTCATAAATATTTATTTTACAAGGTATTGTGACTTTATCATGCCATCTCTCTAAACATGGTCCGAGCCGACTGTTGTTATAGACAACAGCGCCACCTGCTGGTCCAAAGTGAAACTAACATTCAATCACTCTTGTGATACCAAAACTAATGCCAACTCACTTTTTTAACATACTCATAATCAAAATGTCTACGGTATATATCGATAAGACTAGTAAGTCTGTAAGTAGTCATTTTAGTAGGTCTTTTTTTTATCATCCAAAGCGTTTTACTGTAAAGTTTTGGGGAGAATCTAAAAAAACATGACAAAACCAAATGGGTTTTATTTCATCCCAAATATATATAAAAAGAAATTATAATTTAATTTGAATAATAATTTGCTTAAAGAAAATATTTTTTTAATAGAGCTATTAAGAATGACACTATTTTTATAACAATTCAGCACATTTCCCCCCCCCATTTTCCCATGTGATATATATATATATATATTGCATTACAGCCTAGGAACCATAAGTTTTAGCCACTATGACACGTCCTTGTATATTTGGCTCTCTATGTTACCTGGTCAGGGGGAAAGCAGTGCAGTAGTTGTCTAATGTGATTGCTGTAAAGCGTTTGCCACTGTTTGCGGGCCCAGCTGATACAGTCGGCCCAGTTCTGAGGCCATTCCTCGCTCAGACACCTATAGACGCCCTCCAGCATTTCCACAGCCTCCACATCCCCACGGGCGACTGTGCGATCTACAAAGCTTGGGTCACTAAAGACAGAGATGGAAAAAGGTGTAGAGCAACAGTATATGTATGCTATGGAGTGTGAGTAGCTTTTTTGTTTAAATTTTTTCAACATCAATCGTTTATATGGCCCCAAAGCCATTAAAAACATTTCATTACTCAAAATAAAATGATTTTTTTTTAAATAAAATCAATAGAAATGATATAGAACTTTTACAAAAAAAAATATATTAATAAAATTGTCAAAAACATACAGCAAAATCATTTTTTTAACCTAAAATGAAAAATAAAATAGTACAAACAAATTAAACATATTAATAAACAACTGTAATAGTGTATTAATTATACTACAATAACACTGCCCAATAAGTTGGGTGGGACCCCTCCTTTGCTGACAGCACACAGGAGGTAGTTGAGATTGAGGCAGTTGTGCTGCTGCCTTCCCTTTGCGGTATCTGTCTGCAGCACACAGCACCTCAACTTCCTGCACACTCGCCTCTTTATAAACATCCTTCACTTCATTTCAGATGGAAAAGAGATCTGACTACAGTTGACACTTGTGGCAGGAAGCCAGGGAGCAGCCAAGGGTTGCACTAATGATGAATAGCTGAGCCTGGACATGAGGACTGGGTCACATTTAAGGAGTGCAATGTTGAACAGAACAATATCTGCATCTGCTGATAACACTTGTGCCTCTTCACCCCATGTTTCCTCCACACATTTGATCTTTTTCCTCTTCTAGAGTATTGACTAGTTAAAATGCATTCATCTCTACCTGAGATAGTGGTTCACATTCTCTGCCGTTTGCTTGAAAAGCCCTTCAAACTGGTCTCTGGCCCACTGAAAATGATAAAAATAATTTGTGATTCACACACACAGCCTCATATTTGCATTAAAAGTGTCACTTTGTGTACTTGCAAATCTTCAGACATATAAATAATGTGATCATAAAAGCCTGGATATATTACATAATTTTATATATTTATTAATTTTATATATTATGTCTGAATATTTCCACTTAAGTTAAGGGCCATTCTTACCAAGGATGACAACTATAAATATAAAAAGCTTTAATAACCATTCAGGTCCACACCACAACTATAACGATAACGACAAAGAGAAACAATATCGTTGGAATCATTTTCAGAATGTTTTTTAATCAATATTTGGAGTAACACAGGACAGTTTAACCCCTCCAAACCGAAGTGTTTGTGATAGCAACATGAGATAAATGATAATTTGCTGCTTAAACGGCTGCTGTATTTGTCAATACAACAACCTGTAAATGTATGATAAAATAAACTGTCCACCATTACAAATGCCTTCTTACCTGTAGCGTGTGCTCTATACGGTGCGGGAAGTTCTTGAGTGTGCAGATGGGAATGGCTTTCTGTCCTCCAGATGTGGAGGGTCCATACGATTCAGTCAGACGTGGTACTACCACCAAAGTGTGGCCTTTACTACCCAGAGTTCCTCCCTCCAGCATGGGCTTTTTGTTTCGCACACAGCACTGGTCGAGATAGACTCCTAATGGACAGGGAAAGTAAAATGTTAGACATGTAGCTACAATATCACTTTCTCATTTTGAGTGAGGTGTAAGGCAACACAAACTTCTGGTTGATAAACACTGTTGGTGTATCATTGGACCTAGCAAAGTCAGCACTCACGTGCTTCCACATTATCCAGCGCAGCTGCTACGCCATCAAGGTGACTGTAGAATGAATATGTGTAGACCTCCTCCGTCTCTGCACACACACGGTTCTGGTGAGAGGTGATGTTCATGTAAGGGTTCATCTCTTTAACAGACTCCGCCGCCACTTCGGACTTCAGCCTCTGAGAAAGATAAAAAGAATAAATGTAAATGCATTACAGTGATTTTACAACAGTTAAGGCACGTGAAGTAGACATGGCTCAATCAATCATATTTCAGAGACGGACCTGTTTTAGATTACGGTCATTGATATTGTACTAAAACCATTTCCTGAAGTTCAAATCAATGGTGTAGCTATTCTGTGCCAACTCTTCTTTCTTACCCCGATGTCCTGAGAGCGGAACAGAAACTGTCGATTCAGATTTGATCGCTCAATGGAGTCCATGTCAGTCACGGTAATTTTTCCACCCTCTCCCGCACCCAGACCCATCAGAGCAAAGTTCTTCAGCAGCTCACAACCAATTGCTCCAGCTCCAACCTGATCACATAGACATTAGATGAGAATTGATGAATAATATTGATTAATAATCTCCAAGACTGAGAGATGGAGCAGGACTTGGGATTTTTAAGAGAGGTTAAATATGGAAGGACTATGTTTACATGTGATGTACTTTATAGTGTAAATTTACACAACCGTTCAAAAGTTTAGGGTCGCATGACAAATATGTTTTTATGTTTTTAAAAGAAGTTTCTTATGCTCACCAGGAGCTGCATTTATTTGATCAAACATACCATAAAAACAGTAATAATATGAATGTTTTTAATAAATGTATTCTATTTGAAATTTTAAATGTTTTCTATTTTGATTGTGATGGCTTTCGGCATTATTACTCCAGTCTTCAGATTATTATGATTATTACATGACTATTCAGAAATCATTCTAATATGCTGATTTGCTGTTCAAGAAATAATTCTTATTATGAATGAACAGATGTTAAAATGGTTGTTATAATTTTTTAGGATTCTTTGATGAATAGAACGTTCAAAAGTACAAAATTCATTTTAAATAAAAATCTTTTGTAACATTATAGATGTCTTTATTGTCCCTTTTAATCAATTTAATATATCCTTGCTGAATAAAGGCATTATTTTAAAAAAAATTATTTACAGACCCCAAACTTTTGAACAGTAGCATTATGCTAAAAGCAAAAATACTACTTTATTAGCGTAAAACTGACACAAACAAACTGCGTGCTAAAATGAAGAATTCCCAGTTTTAGTAACATTCAGAGACACCAAAGTAATACACCAAAAAATTCTCCCCTTAAAATCAGGAATATTAGATTGATTCACACAGGAAACTCTGACCTACATATCCTTAGTGCTCAACAGGAAATATCACATGGCACATTAAATATTTCCTGTGCATTCTACACCACTGACTCACTGATCTGCTCACTGCCCTGCATTACAGATCAACAATAAGTAACTGACCGTCATCCAACAGGGTTTACTGAAACACAAAAAGGGTCATGACCTCCTCTGCTGGTGAAGCAGGAGAAACACACTCACCAGAAAATAGTTCTGTTTCTTCAGCTTGTCTTGAAAATCAGATCCAAACACAGCAATCTGCCCATCATAGCGGCTGTCTCTCTGCAGCACAGAGGATAAAGATCACTTTATCAGAAGCAAGTGAGTATGTTCTTCAGAAACATACGAGTTGGTATATTAACAAATAAAAGCAACTTGCTTGTTGCTTACAGGAGCACAGGCATCTTCAGTAAGGACAACCCCATCCTCCTCTAGAGGCAGGCATTCCAGGGCATCGAAATACAGCCACTGCCTGAGAGGAGTGAATTTACCACTGCACGCCTGAAAGATTTCATTCACATGTAGTCATTAAAAAATAAGCTTATATAGATAGACCATGTTCACAAACTCAAATTATGTGTCCATCAACTGGTGATCCTGGTGTAAAATATCATTAACACTTTCCCCGCCAGCGTTTTTTCAAAAAAGTTGCTAGCCATAATAGCATTTTTGATCATTTTCACAAAACTTTCATGGCCACCAGAATATTTTGTTGTTGTATGAATATCTGAACATGCAATTTATCAAAATAAATAACAGAGCCTATGCTTTTAATCAAAAACATTCAATTACAGCTTCCTTAATGCATTATTTTTTATCAACACTTGATTGTGGGTAAGTTAGTTTCATTAAAATAAAGCTAAATTTTGACAACATGTGCATTAGAAATGCGTTTATGACTTGTTTCTGCTTCTTAGCCTGTGTTTTGATCTTGAGATTCTGTACTCTTTCAGAAGATGAATAATAGCGCCCCCTACCGTATAACAGTGAAAACATGGATTGCAGAAAAATTCTGTCAAAGGCGGGTAAAGAGTTAAATGATCAAACTCACCTTCACCACCTCCTGGGCAGCCAGCCCTCCAATGAAGGCATTGACAGGTGCCAGGTCACCGCTGGCAACCAGAGAAAAATCCCTAACAGCATCTTCATCAAGCTCATCAAACTTTGCATCTGTACAAAGCTCTTTTGTGATAGTAACCAGAACTTCAGCATCAGCCTACAGAGGGCAGCAAAACACAGAGATGAACTGTAGTCTGGCTACTGAACCATTACATTAACCTCCAGTTTCACAGACAAGGTCCCAGACAAGGTTTAAGCTAGTCCCAGACTAAAATGCATGTTTAAGCAGGTTTAACTTAAAGCAACATGCACTGACATCTTAAAATATGTCAGTGACAATGTTTTGTCTCTAGATGCACACCAGTGATGTTTTTTTCTAAAGCACATTTATAAAAGCCACTTAAATGTCCTAATTGAACTAAGGCCTAATCCTGGATTAATCTAAACCCTGTCTGTGAAACCAGGCCTTAAGGGTGTAAAAACATGATGCAGATCAATGCATTGAATTACTATTATAATATACTGTAGTTTTAGGTGCTTATTATTTCAAAAATACAATTCCTGGACTATTTTTAGTAGAATTTTTGTTCTGTTTATTATTCATAATGATGTAAATTGTATATGAATCATAGTGATTAGTAAAGTAATCAAATCACATAGTAAAACATCTTTGATTTCTTAATGCATTTCATTGAAAGTATTTGCACATGCAAATAAAATAAAAATAATCATATATAATAATACATTTCATTTAATTGTTGAAGATTGAAATATGACAATAATTATCAAAGAGTCCATTTTTCCACAATGGAACAGCAATATTACCTTTCTTAAACGTACAATATTTTGCACAATGACTGACAAAAAGAGTCTCAATGTGGAACATTTTTATACAATGCGTGTACTTTAAAACACATTTCCAGCATAAAGGTGTCATGGCATGACTGACCTGGGATCTAGAATGGGGTGTCCGGCTGTATTTCTGAGTGAATCTATGCAGGGCCTGGAAGGCCAGGTGCAGAGACAGGTGTCTTTGTCTCTTGCCATAGTCTGTCATCTCCACTAGCTCAGGATCTCTGAGCGCTTCATCCAGAGCCACATTCAGAGGTTTCTGCAAGCATTAAAACATCACCTGAGGAAGGTGCCTTGCCATAATGCTGTAAGTTGACACCACACACTTCCAGGTTTCAAAAGCATACTAACTGTACATCATGACAACAGAATCTTAAATATGGAATAAATCAATAGTGGGTGACACTTACAAATGTGAGGGTTTCAGGCTGTTTGACTTCAGTTGCAACTCCACCCTTCACATACTCGGAAAAGTTTGAAGTGTCACAAATAGTGAAGGAGTAGCTGTCTAAAAACATTGACATACATCTTTGTTATTAAATGAACTGCATGCTATCCACCATTCCCATTCTCAGCTCTAGACATTTTCCATATTTCACATAACACCTACCCCTCACTTTGATTTCAATGGGACTAATATAACTGTTGAGTTCAGTCATGCCTTGAACCTCAGAAAAGGTCACAAACATGCCATCGGTGAACTCATGACTCTCTTCATCTGTGCATGTCACTATGCCTGGATTCTCCTATGATGGAAAATGTAATATTTTCAGCTCAAATTAATTAAAGGATATTAAAGAGGAAGAAAAAAAAGAAAGAATTATTGACAGGTCAATTGTAATAATAATAAATAAATCAAATATTACATTTTAGGCAACTTGTTTTGAAAATGAAAAAATGAAATTCTGCCATCAATTTCTCACTGTCATGTCCTACAAATCCATAAGACTTTGTTCATCTTTGAAACACATGAAGATATTTTTAATTAAATTTCTGTCCCTTCTGTTAAATTGTGCTTTCACAGGAATCTCTCAGATTTCATTAAAGATTACTTCATTTGTATTTCGAAGATGAAAGTATTATAGATTAGGAACGTGAGGGTGAGGATCCCTTTAAGAGGACTAAACTGAAAGTGAAAATGCGATTTTAGTCACGTGTCACCTTGCTGATATGAGCAATCATGGCTGAGACTGGAGTTTCTCCATTTGTGTCTCTGACCTCAAACGATTCGCCAAAGTCACAGAACAACTGTCTGCAAACCAAGCACAGAAATCAGAATATGATTTAGCACTATTTTAACCATTTTCACATATTTTATTGTTTCACAGGAAGCAGCCTACCCACAAAGCCCTCTGGTGTCAGCCACAATAAACTTTATATTGTTTGAGTGACAAAACGCTCCCACACGTAGCTGCTCTTCTAAAGGTGAATTTGTGAGCACCACTACCTATTGTAATAAACACATAAAATAAGACAAAATGAGAAATAAATTCAAAGTCAATTATTATTATTATTATTATTGCATGGACATATGAGGCTGGATCATAACTCACCTGGAACTTGTGGAGGAAGTCCTCGTTGAGTTTGTGAGTCCAGGTAGACACTCGAACGTAGACGTTCAGACTAGAGAGCTGCTTCTCAGAACACAAGGCCCTGTTCTGACCCAGATCAGCATCTTTTAGGTAAAACTGCAGACAAAAGAGATTATATAAATTATCCTTTGTAAAAGTCCCACAAGAACAACTAAATTAACCATTTACATATGCAAATTTCCCGTTCCAGACGAATCGGTGCAGCTTCTACAGTAATGCGGTCGATGTACCGCTCTGTCGTGGTGAAGAAGGAGCTGAGCTGCAAGGCGAAGCTCTCAATTTACCGGTCGATCTACGTTCCTACTCTCACCTATGGTCATGAGCTGCGGGTCATGACCCAAAGGACAAGATCCCTGATACAGGCGGCAGAAATTAGCTTTCTCCGCAGGGTGGTTAGGCGCTTCCTTGGAGATAGGGTGAGGAAATCGGAGTAGTGCCGCTGCTCCTCGTCATCGAGAGGAGACCCCGGGGAACGCTGGAGGGTTTATGTCTCCCGGCTGGCCTGGGAACACCTCAGTATTTCCCCGGAAGAGCTGGAGGAAGTGTCTAGGGTGAGGGACGTTTGGACGTCTCTGCTTAGACTGCTGCCCCCGCAACCCGGCCCCGGATAAGCGGAAGAAGATGGATGGATGGATGGCATTTTTGCAAATATGATTAGCTTTTTTCCATGGAACACAAAAGGGGAGTGGCTCTTTTGTAGGAAATAAAAATGAATCAACCCCTGCACTTAAGCTCTCAAATCTCATTTGCAGTTGCATTTAATTGCAAATGCATCACATGGTGATTGGTCACATGACACACAAAAAACAATAATGTGTGTTTACATTACATTTGGCACAATGGTTCTTAAGGGGTCATGCCTGAATGCACACATCACCGTTCATTTTCATTGCATAGAAAACAGCAGCTCTGAGCATCTTTTCAGCATCTTATTTGATGGTTTGTAAAGGAATCTACTTAGTTTTTGGTTTAACTTTTTATTTAATTGCATTGAAAGGTCATTACCTGAGAAGACAGATCTCTCCACTCCACCACACCCTCATCCTGAACGGTGACTGATCGAACTCCAGCCAGAATCACATTCTTGGCAATTTCCACGCCAAGACCTCGCATTCCAGCAATGAGGACATCAGCCTTTCCCATGCGACGCATTGCATCATGGTCAATCACATACCTGTTGTGAGATGAAAAAATGCCCCGTGCATAAAGTGAAATTTCCTTACATGCTGATTTATTATTTAAAACATTTGACGGTTGACATTTAAAATAAACGTATTTTGTGCAACTGAGTAAATATAATGTTTATAGGGGTTTTAATCTAAATTAAAATAAGCGTAAATTAAATATAACAAATACTGCCACAATGCATATTTTACACATTTAAATAATATTTGGGATATTTTCACATAAAAGTAAGCAACTGAGAATTGGGGGAAGATTTTTCTTTTTTTTATTAACAAGACATAGCTGCTTATACAAGTAAGAGACCAATAAAAGCAGGTCTCTTTTATATATATATATCTATACAGTACATGCAAGTACAAAAATAAAATAAAAAATATGGGGAAAATGCTCTTAAACACAGGCATCCTTTTCCTTATGTTTTTTATTATTATACACAAATCCAATTAATATAAACTACATAGTGTTCAAATAATTTCAACTATACAAAAAAGCAAACCCAGTTACGTTTGCTTCGTTTTTTTAATTTATTTAGTTATTTCCCCCTGTGAATAATACCAGGAAGAGTCTAGTTGGGATGGGCGTAACTTTTCATAAAGCAACAGAAAATACATAACTGGAATTCCTCAAACTAATAAGTAACCTGACCTCAAAAAGACGATTTAGACAACATTACAGCTGATACAACAAACTAAACAACTAATGTCAGGTGTCCATTGCATTAAATACATTTCTGAACTTTTTTTTTTATAATCTGAGGGATCTGCAAAAATATAAATCTTTAATGTTTAAATGAAATGTTAAGAAGTAGCTACAATGCACATTTTTTTTCACTGGAAATATATTACAAGCATTCAGTTTCAAGAACCCTTAATTTAGTATTTCAGTGATAACTCAAGTAAAAATACACACTTTCAATAAAATCAATAGGCTATAGGGAAACCAAGATGCAAATAAGGAAAGTTAGTTTACGTGTCATGTTAGAATATTTTACAATACACTTACAGCTGTCGAGAATATAATCCCTCGTCAATATCACCCTGAGCCATTTTTCTGTAAGAATGACAAATCATTATCAGTGGTAGGGCAGGCTACTATTTTCAAGGATGAATTACAGCAATGTTACCAGTGACAAACTACTAAATATGACAGCTGTATACTTCTATAACGAGCTATTATCAACGAGAAAATGAATATTTACAATAATTTACCTTTCAGCGGAGTTTGGCGTTTGCTTCCTCTGTCAAAACAGAAAGTATTATGATTCATAGGAGTGGGTTTCACTTTCGTTTCTGTTTTTGTTGTGTTCCTGACATTGTGTAACATGGCCTGTCGCGCACATTCAGCCATATTAGTTATTAAAAAGATAATTATTAAGTGTTTATTGTAGGCTATCTTCGAAAGCTCCTGTCACTATGATGAGATTCCTCAGGTAAGGTCAACATAACTTATACCTCAGAATAACCACACGACGGCGCTACTAATCCATTGAAATAACTCAATATGTGAGAATGTGGCTAGAATTGCACAAATTCTTGTGCAATTGAAAAATGCACAAGAAACGGGCTGGCTAAGCGACCTGTCATTTATTTCATTCTAAATAATACTCAGAATTTTCGTAGATAAAGTTTCACTCTCTACCATTTATCAGGTGTAAACGGGCTCTGATATCATCCAAAGCGGTGCGACGACATTTCCTGTCACGTGATAACTAATACTTTTTTCAGTTTTAGTCAGCGCTTACTGATGGACCAATACACAATCGTTTGTGATTAAAAAAAATTAATAATAATTAGTATGTCGGGCAGTTATGTATATTTATTGATTTATATGAATAATTATGTGTTTTTATAACATTTGAAGCGTTCTCAAGATTAGGCCTCTAGCAGTGATATGGAGTCTGCAGTTAGGCTATGGCCTGGCTCAATAAAACAACGTCCAATAGGCCTATTTTACAGATATACACATCAATTTAATTTATACAGGCATGCTTTGTGTAGTATAATTAATACAGATTTAAAACAATACTTTCTTGATCTCTGCTTTAAATTAATTGACCTGGTAACGTATAATAAACAGGGGATAAACAGATTGTTAAAGAGGAGCATGTTGTTTCATGCAACATGAGACAGAGTAAGTAAACATTTTTGAATACATATCTGGGGCCCAAAATGCTTTATTAAGTCCAGAGTCAACGCAGCCGTCTACCAGGACATTTTAGAGCACTTCATGCATCCTTCAGCAGACAAGCTTTATGGAGATGCTGACTTCATTTTCCAGCAGGACTTGGCACCTGTCCACACTGCCAAAAGAACCAAAAACCTGGTTCAATGACCATGGGATTACTGTGCTTGATTGGCCAGCAAACTCGCCTGACCTGAACCCGAACATGAGACCGAACAATGCAGAAGAGCTGAAGGCCGCTATTGAAGCATCCTGGTCTTCCATAACACCTCCGCAGTGCCACAGGCTGATAGCATCCATGCCATGCATTGAGGCAGTAATTCATGCAAAAGGGGCCCAAACCAAGTACTGAGTACATATGCATGATTATACTTTTCAGAGGGCTGACATTTCTGAATTTTAAATCCTTATTTTTATTGATTTCATGTAATATTCGAATTTTCTGAGATTTTGAATTTGGGGTTTGCATAAGCTGTAAGCCATAATCATCAAAATTATAACAAATAAAGGCTTGAAATATCTCACTTTGCATGTAATGAGTCTATATAATATATTCATTTTGACTTTTAAGTTGAATTACTGAAATAAATGAACTTTTGCCCGATATTCAAATTTTTCCAGTTTCACCTGTAAGCAAGCTTAATGGTTATATGCCAGTTTGACTAGCCTACACAAAACTTTTCCGTTTTAAGTCTAAATACTCCCTCTGTCTTCCGAATTAACATTTCTGAGCCCACGAGTGACACGGAAACGAAGTCTGAGGTAAAGTAAAATTATTTTGTTTTCCGCTCCAGATATACACTCTTCAAAACATATATGTGCAACAAGAAAAATGTAAATGACTATTTCCAATGTCGATGTCAGCAGCAACAGTCTCTTTTAGTTAACTAATCGACCATGCCCATAGAGCCGATATAATCATCATTTCGATGGCACAACTTTTACAATTATAACTTTGCATGTAAAGTATTCCTTCATTTGTTTCATAAACTTCTGGTCTCGGACCCCATAAATCAGTGGACTCAGTAATCTAGGCATAATATTTGTGAGCAGATAAACACAGAAAGTGATCTTAGTTCTGTGTACAGGGAATAAAGCATTAATAAATAAGTACATAAAAGGGGTGACATAGGAAAGCATACAAAAAAGTAGCTGGACGCCATGCAACAATATCGTACTCTGAGCCTTATTTTCTGAACCCTTTGTAGCTGCCTTTCTGGCAGTGAACAGGACTCTGCAATAAGTAGATATGAGAATTATCCACACCAAAGACATATAGATGATTTGTGAAGCAGTCGTGTTGTCCTTGTGGGCTTTGGAAGTAAACAAATTGAATGGGTAGCAAAGTACAACAGACCTGAAGAAAGATATGGGCTGAATTGAAAATAAAATAATGATATCTGCCAGAGAAGGTATAGCTCCTAAAACCCATAACAAGCATATAAAGATGTAGGTTCTTTGTGGAGTGCAAATCTGAGAGTGATGAAGTGGTTTACAGATAGCAATGAACCGTTCTATGGCCATACCAGCCAGATTCAAAGGAGTGATCATGAAGGTGGTTGAACCGAGTGCAATCAATATGCAACACCACGAAACATTAACAAATGGTACAGCGTAGGTCAACACATATAAAGTTACTGATAAACATATCATGAGCATGTCATTGATTACCAGGTGAATGTATAAAATGTATCTGGAGTCTCTTGTAAACATTGGATTAGAAAAAAAGGTCACTATTAACATTCCGTTGATGAAATTAACGATCAAACCAAGACTAACAACCACAATGTTTTTGGCGAGAGCTTCGTCATAACTATCCACAAACCAGATCGTTGAGTTCATTTCTGTGAGAGAAAACAGTACAGTGAAAAAGGGCACATATTGTATCTAGTCCAAGCAGATGATAAACATGACTAATGATAACTGAGGTTAACATTTTCCAGGAGCTTATCTCATAAACAATATTCCCCCCTAAATTTTAATTCAAATTACACCTAAACCTGCTTAGACTTACCTTGAGCTGAAAAAATGGTTCTGGACTGTGGGAAGTATGAAGCTCGCATGAGTTTTAATTAGTAGAGTGCTACTTTGTTATTTATGGTTTGTGGAAAGGGCAGAGATCATGAATATTAAGCATGTTACCCACAAGGATCATCTAATATTTGCATTCATGACATCATTGTAGAATAACAGCAAGCATTTGAAAACGCATCTGACATGCAAACTGTTTTAGCACATTGCTATGGAGTTTCCAGGGTGTTCTCAGAGGTTTCAAAGCAGGAATGTACATGTTTGTTTATGCAGACTGATCTCATGAAAAAGCAGTGACAGGCTTTTATTTGTATATTTCCTTTACTATATTTGAGACGTTGTCTGTATCTGTCTTGTATGTTTGGTGAGCCAAAGAAAAATTTCCACCCCGGTGGACAATAAAGATTTATTCTAATTCTAATTACCTGAGTTGCGAGGATTCGCCCTCCAAGATGTGAGTGGGTGTTGTTATTACAGTTTTAAGTGCCTACGGTGCTAACCGAGGATGTGTTATTGACGGAGTCATGGATCATAGCTCTCTCATCTCCGTTTTAAGTTGCGTATTGTTTCCGAATACGCTTCTTCCCGACGACGGACATGATCGATGCCCATCAAGTTTAGGCGCTCAACATCTGAAGGATGCCCTGAAAAATTCAGTGTCCGACCCCTGGGTTCTGGCGACTGTGAGCAGGGGATGCACTCTGCAATTCAGACGCCTGCCTCCCAATTTTTCAGGAATCCTTCCGACAGTTGTCAAAAATGTAACCAGTTTAATGGCCCTTTCCTTAGAAATGCTTTCACTGTTACTGAAAGGAGCCATAGAAAAAGTTATTCTCCTCAGTCAGAGGGATGGGTTTTTCTCCACATACTTCCTTGTTCCAATGAAAGATGGCAGTTTTTGTCCAGTTCTGGACCTGAGACGCCTAAAAGTCTCATCCTTTCTGAATGTTACACACAGTCGACGTTCTTCGATCTGTGATGAAAGGAGATGTTCCCATTGCTCCCCACCACACGAAGTTCCAAAGATTCAGCTTTCATAATCAAGCAGTTCAGATTCCTACCATTCAGTCTATCTCTGGCTCCTCGTGTTTTTACAAGATGCATGAGTGTGGCCCCCTGGAAAAGCGTAACATTTCTGAGAGCCGGAGTGCCACTAGGGGTGGTGTTCTCTTGTCGGGAAGTGATCACGACTGATGCTTCACTAAAAGGATGGGGGGCAACGTGGAACCAGAGGGGAATTGGTGTTCACTGGTCACCCAGGGAGGCCTTAGAACATATCAACGTCCTGGAGTTGAAGGCAGTGTACTTAGCTCTACAACACTTTTTACCAAACCTGATGGGTCGTCATGTGCTTGTCCGGTCCGACAACACGTCAACAGTCTTTCATTTGAATCATCAGGGCGGCTTGCGTCTTTACAGCTAACTCGCAAGATCCTCACATGGTCTCAGGGCCGACTGGCTTCATAAAGGGCAGTTCATCTCCCGTGATTGGACAATCAAGTGGCGGACGCGCTGTCCAGGGATCTGCTGCTCCAGGCGGAATGGAGACTTCACCCGGATGTAGTACAGTTGATTTGGCAACGGTTTAGCAAGGCAGAGGTTGACCTGTTTGCATCGGAAATTACCACTCATTGCCGCTGGTGGTTCGCGAGAGCAGAGACGTCCAGTCCATTGTGACAGGATGCATTAGCCCACGAGTGGCCGAGTTGCTTGTTGTATGTGTTCCCTCCATTTCCACTTCTGTGGGAAACATTACACCGTATATTCCTATACAAGCACAGGGTGCTTTTAGTGGCACCTCGATGGCCAGCTAGGCTATGGTTTCCTCTCCTTCTGAGTCAGTTAAAAGGCGAACCATGGCAGCTTCCCATCAGACGGGACCTTCTTTCTCAGATGCATGGCCGTGTTTGGCACCCGGATCCAACTCATCTTCAGTTCTGGGTTTGGCCCTTGGGTCCAGATCACAGTTAATGGATTGTGAACCAGCAGTAGTGAACTCAATCGGCAATCCACTTTAAAAGTTTATGTTCCTGCCATATCTGCTTATCACGACCCGGTGGCTGGTGCTTCCCTGGAGTCTCATAACCTTGTTTGTAGTTTTCTGAAGGGAGCGAGGTGTTTCAAGTCTGTTCGTTCTACTCCTTTTCTTGTGTGGGACATTTCCGCTTGTTCTAGAGTTCCTTTATATACCACGCCGTTGGCTGTTGCAGATAAGTGGTTATCCTTAAAAGTGTCTTTTTTGTTGGCCGTTTTTTCCACTAAACGTGTTGGTGAACTTCATGCCTTGTCAGTGAGTGAATTGTGTTTACGCTGGTTACCAGAGGATTCTGGGGTCATTCTTCAGCCTAATCCAGCCTTTCTCCCGAAAGTTTTGTTACTGCAATTTGTGAATCAGTCTATACATCTGGCTGCTTTTCAGCCGCCTTTCAATCACTCAGGATCACGCTGGATTGTCGAGGTGATAAAGTTGGCATATAATAAATCTCATCAACCCTTACCAGTGGGTGTTACTTGTCACTTCACTAGGGCCGTGTCTTCGTCTTGGGCCTCTTAACGGGGAGTTTCCTTGGTGGATGTCTGCGAAGCTGCTACCTGGTCTTCTCCGTGTACCTTCGCGTGGTTCTACAAGGTTAACGTAGCTGCTACCCATGATGTGAGCTCTGCAGTCCTTATGGAGACTGAACGCGTGTACAGAGCGCAAACGGATCTGTTCGTGCGCAAGGTTAAAGTGTGCAAGCAGACCATCTACGGGACAAGCCAGATTCCACCATATCTTTATGTACACAATAATAATCTTTTACATTTTAAATCCTTTTATTTTTAAATATTGAATTATTAATAGTTTATTAACTCTTCGAAAGCACTTGATGATGAGATTCCTCAGGTGAGGTCAACATAACATATACCTCAGAAAAACCACACGATGGCGCTGCTAAGATAATATTGGAATATGCACTATTGAACAAGAAACATGGCTAAGGGCTAAGGGCCATTTATCAGGTGTAAAATATCATCACAGCGGTGCCAATGTTTCCGGTCACGTAAAAACTGATACTTTTTTAACAGTGCTTATCTTGATGGACCATTCACAATCGTTTGTGATAAAAAAAGACATTTCTATTAATATGTCGGACAGTAAGGTATATTTATTCATTTATATTAATAATTATATTTTTTATACCATTTGACGCTTTCTCAAGATTAGGCCACTAACAGTGATATTGAGTCTGCAGTTAGGCTACTTTATGGCCTGGATCAATAAAACAACGTCCAATATTTTACAGATATACACATGCTTTCTGTAGGATAATTCATACAGATTTAGCACAATACTTTCTTGATCTCTGCTTTAAATTCAATTATCTGGTCATATTTAGCCTATTATAAACAGGGGATAAACAGATTGTTAAAGAGGAACATATTTTTTCATGCAACATGAGACAGAGTAAGTAAAAATCATTTTTTAATACATGTACTGGGGCCCTCAAAATGTAGGACCATTTGCACTTTTAAGCCATAAAAGTACATAATTGCATTCAACAAAATATCATAGCTTATTTAAAAGACATGTAGTAGGCCACGACTAATTTACATAACGTTTAAAATATATTTTTTTGTAGCTGACTGGTCGAAATAGCCTAATTAATTTATGAATCATAAAAAAATATGCCACATGTGCTGCATTTGCTTGTCTTGCATTATGATCATTGTACATTCTACTTAAGCATTCATTTCATCAACATAAATATACATATAATAAAATCAACTAAATCAATGGGCAGTGCAGGACCAATAGGCCTACAAAGTAAATATTTTAACAATAATGATATTGGATAGCTTTAACTATAAGCAAGCTTAATTGTTATATGCCAGTTTGACTAGCCAACACAAAACCTTTCCGTTTTAAGTCAAAATACTCCCTCAGTCTTCCGAATGGACATGTCTCTGAGCCCGCGAGTGACACGGAATAAACGAACGCAAAGTCTTGGGTAAATTGTAATTAAAATGAAATTATTTTGTTTTCCACTCCAGATATACATCTTCAAAACATACTGTATACTATGTGCAACAAGAAAAATGTTAATGACTATTTCCAATGTTGACAATAGCAGCAGCAACAGTCTCTTTTAGTTAACTAATCGACCATGCCCATAGAGCCGATATACAATCAGAATTTTGATGGCACAACTTTTACAATTATAACTTTGCATGTAAAGTATTCCTTCATTTGTTTCATAAACTTCTGGTCTCGGACCCCATAAATCAGTGGACTCAGTAATCTAGGCATAATATTTGTGAGCAGATAAATACAGAAAGTGATCTTAGTTCTGTGTACAGGGAATAAAGGAGTAATAAATAAGTACATAAAAGGGGTGACATAGGAAAGCATACACAGAAGTAACTGGACGCCATGCAACAATATCGTACTCTGAGCCTTATTTGCTGAACCCTTTGTAGCTGCCTTTCTGGCAGTGAACAGGACTCTGCAATAAGTAGATATGAGAATTATCCACACCAAAGACATATAGATGATTTGTGAAGCAGTCGTGTTGTCCTTGTGGGCTTTGGAAGTAAACAAATTGAATGGGTAGCAAAGTACAACAGACCTGAAGAAAGATATGGGCTGGATTGAAAATAAAATAATGATATCTGCCAGAGAAGGTATAGCTCCTAAAACCCATAGCAAGCAAATAAAGATGTAGGTTCTTTGTGGAGTGCAAATCTGAGAGTGATGAAGTGGTTTACAGATAGCAATGAACCGTTCTATGGCCATACCAGCCAGATTCAAAGGAGTGATCATGAAGGTGGTTGAACCAAGAGCCATCAATATGCAACACCACGAAACATTAACAAATGGTACAGCGTAGGACAACACATATAATGTTACTGATACACATATCATGAGCATGTCATTGATTACCAGGTGAATGTATAAAATGTATCTGGAGTCTCTTGAAAACATTAGATTAGAAAAAAAGGTCACTACTAACATTCCGTTGATGAAATTAATGATAAAACCAAGACTAACAACCACAATGTTTTTGGCAAGAGCTTCGTCATAACTATCCACAAACCAGATCGTTGAGTTCATTTCTGTGAGAGAAAACAGAGTGGTTAAAAAGGGCACATATTGTATCTAGTCCAAGCAGATGATAAAAAATAAAAAATAAATAAAAATCCAGTAGCTTATCTGATAAACAATTCCCCCCAAATTGGAATAAAAATTACACCTTAACCTGCTTAGACTTACCTTGAGCTGAAGAAGAAAAGAGCCGGTTCTGGACTGTGGGAAGTATGAAGCTCACATGAGTTTTAATTAGTAGAGTGCTACTTTATTTATGGTTTGTGGAAAGGGCAGAGATCATGAATATTAAGCCTGTTACCCACAAGGATCATCTAATATTTGCATCCATGACATCATTGCAATATAACAGCAAGCATTTAAAAAAGCATCTGACATGCAAACTGTTTTAGCACATTGCTATGGAGTTTCTAGGGTGTTCTCAGTGGTTGCAAAGTAGGAATGTACATGTTTGTTTATGCAGACTGATCTCACGAAAAGCATGTGACAGGAGGAGGATTTTTTATTTTTATTTTCAACAATTGGAGCACAATAGTGGCCAGAAGTTATGTCTGGCCTAGGAAAATTGACATCTTCATTCTTTATTTAAATATTATTAAAACATTGTTAAATATTTTGTAAGCATATTGCATAGTTTTGCTTGGAGTCAGTTGTTTTATTTGTGATAAGAACGCAATGAATAAGCCCTTGATATCCACTAGACGGCACTCCTCCCTGGACCGTTGTCATTCAATCAAGAACTTCAACTGTATTTCCCATAATCCTTTGCCTGGACTCATGTGTGATTGCATTCAGCTGCTACTCATTACATTGTTTACTCACCCTATATAAGCCTATGCACTGTTTGCATAGTAAAATAAAACCTGCAGCTCTACCCCTTTTTTGCCAAACAATTTTGTCAGATAAATCTCAACCAAGTGTAGGCCTATATGTTCAATTATTGTAAACCTCAGCACAAAATGAAATAGTACAATACAACTGTAAACTTAAAACACAAATGATCAGAATTTACACTCCAATATTTTATTAAAAGTAATAGTCATAATACAGTACTATCATCAACATTAAGAACCAGTTTTCCCATATTGTAGTTTGGATATGAAGACATTTTAAATGATAAAACAACAGTACAGTCCAATATAAAGACAATGTTTGTATTTTTAATTTCTTAATGGATACTTCCCATAGTTAATGGGATTAACTACTGTGTGAACTTCAGAAGAAGGGATTTCATATATCCACTAACAATCACCAAAACACCAGCTAATTAAAAAACATTGAGCAAAATGACTCAGAAAATTGAAGTAAGTTCTGGGCAAAGTTCGTTTATCATTTATTTGTATATACCACATGGTTTGATATTTTATCTTATTCAGTTGCTTTCATTCTCTTTCAAGTTTAAGTGTGTCAAACATTTTTAGGCCACTGTGAAGATGTTCAAATCTCAAATAAAACAAATGTCATAATTTAAAATTATTTTATTTTTTAAATAAAAGGTTACCAAATAAAAATCATAATTTTGATGGCACAATTTTTACAATAATAACTCTGCATACAAAGTATTCCTTCATTTGTTTCATAAACTTTTGGTCTCGCACCCCATAAATCAAAGGACTCAGTAATCTTGGCATAATATTTGTGATTAGATAATTAAAGAAAGTGATCTTAGTTCTGTGAAAAGGAAATAAAGGAGTGACTATCATATCCAAAACAGGGGTGAAATAGGAAAGCATACATAGAAGTAACTGGACGCCATGCAACAATATCGTACTCCGAGCCTTATTTGCTGAACCCTTTGAAGCTGCCTTTCTGGCAGTGAACAGGACTCTGCAATAAGTGTAAATGATAATTATCCACACCAAAGACATATAGATGATTTGTGAAGCAGTGGTGCGATCCTTGTGGGCTTTGGAAGAGAACAAATTGAATGGGTAGCAAAGTAGGACAGACCTGAAGAAAGATATGGGCTGGATTGAAATTAAAATAATGATATCTGCCAGAGAAGGTATAGCTCCTAAAACCCATAACAAGCATATAAAGATGTAGGTTCTTTGTGGAGTGCAAATCTGAGAGTGATGAAGTGGTTTACAGATAGCAATGAACCGTTCTATGGCCATACCAGCCAGATTCAAAGGAGTGATCATGAAGGTGGTTGAACCGAGTGCAATCAATATGCAACACAATGAAGCATTTACAAGTGAAGCGTAGGTCAACACATATAAAGTTACTGATACACATATCATGAGCATGTCATTGATTACCAGGTGAATGTATAAAATGTATCTGGAGTCTCTTGAAAACATTGAATTAGAAAAAAAGGTCACTACTAACATTCCGTTGATGAAATTAATGATAAAACCAAGACTAACAATCACAATGTTTTTAGCAAGAGCTTCTTCATAACTATCCACAATCCAGATCGTTGAGTTCATTTTCCAGTTCTTTAGCAGCAAGGATCTGGGTCAGAAAGAGGAGAAAGTGTTTAAGAAGTGACCTATTCTAAGCTTAGCTTATTCCTTTTTAAGAAGTCTTAGACTTACCTTGGAGTGGAAAAAACGGTTCTGGATTGAGGGCAGTCTGAAGCTCACATGAGTTTTAATCGGTACAGTGATACTCATGTGTTATTTATGGCTTGTGGAAAGGTCACATATTATGAATATTAAGTATGTTGCTCATTGCCCCTGGGTCACTGTAAATTTGGTGTTCTAAACCGAGACTTGACAGCTAACATAAATAAAGCTCTCTCACACTTTCTTCTTTGTGCTTATACTTTACCGTAAAGTTGAAAGAAACAAAAAAGATACAAAATTATAAAGTGATTCACAAAATATAATGAAAATTTTTACATTCACAAACATCCAATTACACATTTAAATAACTCAATAATCAACCAATATACGTTAATGCCGTGCTTGAAAAACGAGATCGCATGCAGAGCTTCATTCGCATATTAGCCTCCAATCGCGCTAGCTTTCAGCTTTTTGTTTAAACATCGATCTCGTAACACCCCAAAATCGACCAGCTTTTAATTAAACTAACAAGAGAATATTACAGTTGTTTTTAATAGGAAATGTTTAACTTACTACCGTATCTTGGTGATCCACTTGATTGTGGTAATGCTGAATTAGATCATCAACCACATGATGGTTGGGTGGGATTATCAAAGGATGCTTCTCTGGATCTGAGATGTCAACACAGTGAATGCGACCCCCAACTCTTAATAGACCTTTCTCATCCACAAATGGGTCAAATCTCTGGAGTGTGCTACGATGAGAGACATTGCCATACTTGATCAGGCTCTCAAATTCCTCTGTTCACTTCTCGCTGTACAGTTTTGATAATAGTCGACTTAGCTTGTGACATCTCCACATCTGAGGTTTTGGTACATTAATGCCACTTTTTGATGGCAAAGATTGTTAGGTAGAGATTGTGAGAACGATTTTGCTATGTGGGTAAGGGTAGTGACAGCCCTCACTAAGGATCTCCAGCTTACTTGAGCCTAGTGACTGCTCTCTAATGTTAGTTGCCCAGTGTGTTCACTTGAGGGCGAATTTCAACATCCTCCTCAGCTTTGACAAGTCTATGTGACTCCTCTTGTTAGGGTGGTGCAGAGACAACATGGACCCAAGAGCAGATCAATTGAATATAGAATTTATTGTCCAAAAGGTTGAAACAAAACATACAATAATTGGTAGCCGAGCCACCAAGTAAGAGGGCGAGGCAGAGTCGAAATCCAATGGACAGGCTGGGGTCAAAACCAGTAGCGGACCAACAGTTTCAAGGAAGAAGCCAAGGCAATAATCCAGGACGAAAGCAGGGGGTCAAAAACCGGGAGAACAAGCTGAGTCAAGATAGGGAACAGGAACTAGGCAAATAAACAACAAAACAGGATTAAATAATCAGACAAGGCTTTAAAGGTTTAGAAGCAACCAAAACAAGACTTTCGGGCAAGGGAAGAGTGGTGAAACCAAGACACACTGACAGAGAACCAAAGAAAGAGAGAAGCATAAGTAGTGGAGAAAATCAGTGCAGAAACGGGAAACAGGTGTGTGAGTAATGAGAGTGAGAGCACTGATTAGAATGGGATTCAGCTGTGATGGTAGAGTGAGGTGAACTGAAAATCAAGACACAAGACAAACACAGCAGAAAGACTGAAGATCAAACCAGAGTCCTGAAACCTCTACACTACATGCTTTAGGGCCACATTTCTTAAGGAACCCTGGACCTGAGAACTAGTTGGTAAGGGGTAAGTGGGCTGCTGCCACAAACCTGGTGGCATGATCTGCTGGGTTCTGTTCAGAACAGACGTAATGCCATTGACTAGGTTCCGTGTTTTTTCTTATGCGCGCGACCCTATTAGCCACATACATAGAATCTTTGTGTTACATTGTGAATGTAACCAAGCACTATATGACTGTCAGTATAGAAATGGATGTTGTGGAGCTGTGTGTCACATTCTCATTTTATGAGTTCCATTAACTCAACAGCAAGCACCGCTGCCCATAGCTCCAGGCACGGAACAGTGTGAGCAGGAAAAGGGGCCAACTTTTCAATGATTTTCCCATTACAAATCCCACATGCTGTCCACAGTCCATTATTCGTAGGTATGCTACCACAGCAATAGATGAAGTAGAAGAGTCTGAGAAAATGCACAGCTCTCTGCGCTGAGCTCCATATACATGCCTGTGGTATCTGCAATTGACCAAGCTCAGCTATAGATGAAGTCCATGCTTTGTATTGATCTCTTTTGTCTAATGGAAGAATGGTGTCCCAATCCTGTTGTATTGTTGAAAATTCTCTCACTAGAGCTTTGCCTTGCATGGTGATTGGGCAGACAAACCCGAGAGGCTCGTACAAACTATTGACAGTAGAAAGGATGCCTCTTCGAGTGAAGGGTTTGTGATCCTGAGAAGTTTTGAAAGCAGTCAGCCTTGAGGTTCCAACTTATCCTGAGGCTGCGTTGGAGGGGTATCGGGTCATTATTGAAATCCAAGTCCCGGGCTTTCCATGAGAAATTGTAAATTTTCAAGACTGATCTCCAAGGTGAAATTTTCCACTTCCCCAAACTTTAGGAGCAAGCCCAGGGAAAGAAAGATATGACATCCCATGCTGATTTCATACAGAAACTGATGGACAACTTTAAAACTCGCTTTGATGATTTTGTTCTTGGAGGACAACTGTTTGACGACGAGCAGTAAATCAAACGGTATCGTTTGGACAGAACAGGCATCATCTTTGTCAGCGCTGGTTAATGTTGGCCTGAAATGAAATCTTTAGCTTAAGTTCTGCCTGGAAGACTCAACCGTTACGTCGCTTATTACCTTCTCATCTATCCAATCGTGTTCTAATTCTTTTAGTATAAAAGATCAGTACTTACACACATGTCTGAGTTTGCAGATGCTGAAGCCTACATTCACCTCCATCCTCACCACCACTACCAGGATGGACCCTTGCCATACCCCCCAGGGGGTCGGCTGCGCCCCTGCCCACGTCTTCAGGCAGGAAATGCAGATTCTGTACCCTCGGATTGCGAGCTATACGGACGGACCTACGCCAAAGAACTTTATATCACAATACCTGCTTGCTGGGCTGTTAATAAATGTATGATTGTTACGTTATTTTGTCTCCCGAATCTTTCTGGTAGAACTTGCCTTTTATAACATGTTTCCGCTGTTCGACTAATTCAGCAAGCAGTAGCGCTTCTTTCTCCCCCCAGTTCGTTTTTTTCCGGCTCATTATATTAAAATCTAGGCTAAATACTGGCATGTCAGTTAACAGCACACCGGTTTAAAAATTGTAATTAAGACATGGTGGAAACGTGTTTATCTTTAATTTCCTATTTGTATATCATAATGTATTCTCTTGAAAATTATTTATTGTCAAATGTGTGTTGAATGTAAACTCCTCTTGGGGAATTTTCACAATTCAATGTGAATTTATCTTAGAATATTTTAAAATAAGGAAATCTATTCAGTGATTGCTCCATGCCAATGTCGTCATCCAAAATCTCGTTTATGGCACAGCAGTGTTGTGAATCATGTCACAGGTCAGGGCGGGCCAAGCCAGACTGCACCCACCCCTGGAAACCGGGAACCACCTCGAGGAACGTGTCAAGGACCAGACAGACAAGGGAATAAAATAATGACAGTATTTTATTATATTAAAATTGGTAAATTGGATAAGTCCTAATTAAAATCTTCTTCTTGCCGCCAGGGCAGTTCGGGCGTCTCTGGACCCCCTGGGACGGGAGGGGAGGAACGATCGTAGCGGGCCGGGGGCTCGTTGAAGGGGGATCAGGGGAAATCCTCACGCCGCCCAGGAAGGTCACTAGGTAAGTACTTCTCCACAGGACTCAAGCGGGGGTCGGGGTCATACGAACCCCATTCAGACTGGAACCAGGTAGGTATGCAAGTGTGGGGGCGAGCGAGTCACTGGAACGATATGGCAAGGTTTAACTGTTCGACAGTATATGAACACTCAGCTGAGGTACCTTCTTTCTTTCCGATTCGGGCAGATGCTTCCAATGGAGGACGTGTGGAGACCACCAGACAGGGAGGACACTTTAAGCGAAATGCTCCACTTGGCTGAGCACTGGAACGGTACAGTAAGGTTTGGCTGTTCAACAGTATCCGTAACTTTCGACTCAAATACCTTCTCTTCTTCTGAACAGGGCAAGGCTTCAAGGAGGCGGATGGAGACCACCAGACGGGGAGGACACTTGGAGCGGAACGCTCCACTTTGGCTGTGCACTGGAATAATACAGCAGGACTTAACAATTCAATAGTACATGCAACATTCAGCTGAAATGCCTTCTCTTCTTCGTGAACAGGGCAAAGGCTTCCAATAGGGGTGTGTGGAGACCACCAGGCGGGGAGGACACTTTGAGCGAAACGCTTCACTTGGCTGAGCACTGGAACAGTACAGCAAGGTCTTAACAGTTCAACAGTACATACAACATTCAGCTGAATTACCTTTTCTTCTGAACAGGGCGGAGGCTTCAAATAGGGGCGTGTGGAGACCACCAGGCGGGGAGGACACTTTGAGCGAAACGCTTCACTTGGCGGAGCACTGGAACAACACAGCACGGTTCTACAATTCAACGATATATGAAGCACTCAGCATTAACGGAGCCGGGTCTTCTTAAAGCCGGAAGTTGGGCGCTGGTTTTGTCGAAAACCCTTCTTTAGAGACAGCGGGTGGAAGACTGTAGGAGGAGAGTGCTCGTCACTTCAGGCACTGCAATTCCACTCACACACCGTGCATTCGGGCCAGCACTCACCCACCGGTCTTTCTTCCACCAGATCGAATCTCGCCTTCGGTCAGGATTTGACTTCGCTCCCGGAAAAGCAGAAGAACGGTGCAGCAATCATCACATTCGGCAATGAGAGGACAGGTGTTGGAGTCAGATCAACAATTCACTCGGTGTATTGGTTCACTCGTGCCACACACTTTCCAAACTCTCACCACCAATTCAGTGTTAGTGCATATAAACAACGGATCCAATACTCATCACTTGCGTCCTTCCCACTGCTGACGATATTCTTTAGGTCTTCGCTGACAAATCCTTCACGCCTTCCTTTCTCTTCCTCGGCTTCAATCTTCACCACTCCACACCCCAGCCTCAATAAAAAGAACAACCCGCTGACAAACACAGTATCACACGGGAGGAGAACCACGCCACAGTCTGTTTTCTCTCTGTTTTTAAAGCCCCATCTCAATATGTGTCCCTCTCACAGCGTTCCCTGTAATTGCCCCACACCTGCTGTCACTCAGGCAATTTGCCTCGCTGCCATGGCAACAAATTCGCAGTGCATTCACCAGGATCTTGGTCCCGTTCAGGTTTTTGTCACCCCGTGACAAATCATCTCTTAGACTGACACTTGAGATTTAGTCCTACACTTCACTTAATTTACGACGGAAATGCTTGATAACTAACTTTTAAGCGCAGCTTTGAGACAAGATTTTTTTTACTCTTTAGTCAATTCTAAGCAGTGTTCTTGTGAGTAATTCTCAGAAAGTCTTGATAAATATGGGCCCTGAACCCATTCTTGGTCACAAATGTCACTGAGTTTTCAGAGGAAGTTTTGCAGAGATGCAAATGTTGAATGAAAGAAGACTAAACGGAGTTGATTAAACTGCAAGAAAATGTGGCTCTGAAAGAGCGGGTTAGTAATTGTGACCCTGACACTTTCTTAGGATGATGCTTGCAGCTTATTTCCCTGTTCTAAACAAAATGGCACAACACATCCTGACCATGTTTAGTTCCACATACTGCTGCAAGTCAGCATTCTCCATAATTAATTTGATTAAAACCAAATACTACACCAGGATTAGCAATGAACACCTTCTTGGACTTCTTATTGTTATCATATAGGGCCAGTATACCTTTTTGTGGTTGCTGTGATTAAGAGTGGCCTGTTTTGTAATTGTTTAAATCTCAACCCTGAAGCAGATTTCATCCTTGTAAATGTATTCATCCAACACGTTGTATAAAAAAAAAAAAAAAAACAGAGTCATAAGGGTAAAACATATTAAAAATTACTTTTATTATTATTAATAAAAAATAAAAAAAGACAGCGTGCAAACTACACCACCTCTGTAAAAATTGCATATCACAAATAAAATGTAAATAGATTACCTTATGGGAAATTGTAACACAACTAAATCAAATCCAATGCAATTTAATCAAGACCTAAACACACAATTCTGAATGAAAAATGTAGAGTGTCCTTAAGAATATATATATATATATATATATATATATATATATATAAAAGTTTGCCTACACTTTATTTTGTACTTTTATTTAGTTTGTTGATCATTTTGCATTTACTACATGATTATAGTTATACTTTGTCTAACATCTTTCCACTATTTTCATCGTACACAGCTAAGCTGAAACATTTTGGTAATACAACTGTATAGGAAATAAACCACACAAGATTGTTAGGAGTGTATGATACATGTAATTATGGTCCGCCTGCTCATAATCATTTACTGTATGTTTTAATGTAAACAGTTCCACTTTAAAAACCATGGAAAAGTATTATTGTTTTACGATTAAAGAACACTGTTCATTTATTGCATAACAGCATGGCAGTTCATTAGGTTTAACATTTACATCATGTGACAAAACATTCATCTGGTACACTTACATGAATATTTACAGTATGCATGCTTTACCAACAATTGTGATGCAATTTTAAGAAACATCTAATGATGTTCCCCTTTTTTGCTCATTTTTTGAATGATTCAACTTTTACAATGAATAATCTGCTTGAAAAAAGTTCCTTCATGTGTTTGTAAAAATGCTTATCTCGAACACCATAAATCAGGGGAGTAAGTAGTCGTGGCAAAATGTTTGTTAGAAGATAATTTAAAAATGTTAGTCTTGCCCGATCAACTGGAAGAAGTGGGACAAACATCTTGTCTATGACAGCAGAAATGTAGGACAACATACAGAGCAGAAGCTGTGCTCCATGTAACAGGATGGTGTTTTGGGCCTTTTTTGCTGAGGATTTATCAGTGGTGGCTCTTCTGGCCGCAATAAGCACTCGGCAATATGTGAATACAAGAATTACCCACACAACAGATGAGTAAAGGCCATTCATAAATCTGGACTGTACTTCATGGGATGGTGTGCTGTACAGAATTGATGCACCACAAGAAGTAACTGTAGAAGAAACAGATAAAGGACGAACAATTGAAAGGAGAATCAAGTCAGCCAAACCAGGTAAAACTCCTACACCCCAAATCAGAGAGATAAGGATGTATGTCCTGCGCACTGTGCAGATCTGATGATGATGCAGTGGTTTGCAGATGGCAACGTAACGCTCAACAGCCATACCAGCCAAAGTCAGAGGAGTGTTCTTGTGAGTTGTTGAGGCTATTATTAGCAGTGTAACACAGAACGGGAGAGGAACATTTTGCCATACATAAGCCATCACAGAAAGAATTACACTAAAAAAAACCATGAGCATATCATTGATAACCAAGTGAATATATAATATGTATCTTGGATCATTGTAGAAAATTGAACTCCTGAAAAATGTCAATACAAACACTCCATTAATGGACAGAATTATGACAGCAAGAAGAACAGTGGTGAAATTTTTAGCAAAAGCATCTGCATATCTTTCTTGTACACTATATAGAAACATTGTAGAGTTCATTGTCCTCATGCACAGGTGTAAACTATTATTAGTATTATTTTTTTTACTGTTGATGTTCTTTTCCTTCCAACGATCTTGATCACTGTCAAAGGTACATCCAGCTAATACGATGGTAGCCTATTTACCTGAAAGATTTTTTAAATTGATTTAATCTGATATAGAAATGAAAAAAGGAGAAACATTTTGTAGGTTAACAATTATAAGTTTTAGAGTATACAATTATAATAATAAAGACAACTTACACTTTTCAGTTTGCCTAGTAAATAGTTTTGGCTCCAGACGAAAACGGACCAGTTTATATACTCAGATAAGATGTAAAAGAGGGGGGAGAAAAAAGGGAGGGAAGGAAAGAGAGTGATTATTTCTGCACACTGTGTTTAGGGAGCTGTGTGACCGCACATTTTTCACAAAATAAGATATTTGTCAATGACGCTTAGGATCTGTTGCGCACCATATTCTCCGCCATGGTGCCATCTCTCTTTATGCACGGCATACATTGTATGATTTTGGGCTGTCCCAGACAAAAAATTACAAATCTTGGCAATTTCTGTGGTCGTGGCTCCTAAACGGTAGTCCTACACCATACAGTGTGAGAGGTTCATAGACGGCCATTGTTACATTCTTGCGACCAAAGATAGCCTGCGATAATTTTCTGACGTCAAACTCACAGTGTGTTTGCTGCTACGACCTACGTCCACTGAATAGCCAATAAAAATGCAACATGAAATGGCGTTTTGATCAACGCAACATGACGCTAAATCTTAAACATACTTACCTTAAGGTCCATTTGCAAAATTGGCAGTCTTTTCCCTAGCCATGACTGTGTCCATATTCTTTTTTGCTTCCTCCTCTTTTTTTTCAGCGATTTTTTTCATCTTGCTCTATTTGTTTACCACTAGCGCATGCTGATGATGTTTTATTCTTCTATACTTATTTGTAGGGCTGTCACTAATGATTAAATTGGTAATTGAGTAATCGTCTATTATTTCGACGATTAATCGAGTAATCCGATTATTTTGTGGTAATAAAAATAGACCTAAGGCGAACAATAGCCTTATTCAAATACTTCAAATACATATAATAACAATGGGGCAATCAAAAGTAAGAAATCATATGGTTTTGAACAACACTAAATACATAATGTAATATACATAATAGATAAAATCCGTGTTTAATATTGGTCAAACAAGATTTCCACTTAATATTTAATATCTTCTTTTCAATAGAAACTCTTTATTCTTGAACAAGAATATGTGGACATCAAAACATGCAAACTCAAAGCGAGGGTTTAAACCTTTACTTTGAAATAGCAATGAACAGTTAGCATATTTAGAAAGAAATAGATGTATTCTCCTGTGTTGGTGTAGATTTATAAATTATTTACCTTACCAATCTGGCACAAATGGCTTTCCCAGATGAATGTTATAAGCAACGGAAACTTAGCATACGCAGAGATGGCGTTTGAGATGCGACCCACACAAACAAACAGTGCAACACGAAACGCTATGAAACACAAAGCGCATCAAACTTTATATGCGGGATTACCAAATGCATGTTATTGGAAACTCAAACAAACACAATACTATTGTAACGAAGTTCAGATGTTATGGCAAGAAGGAGGTGGGAACCGGCGAACATTCAACAATTTTAATAACCAATAAATAAATAAATAAATACAAAAAACGAAAGTAAAGACGGCAGTCAGGCCTGTTCCTCTCTCGATCTCCACTGTCGTCGCTACTCCTTTTATGCTTCCACTCCTCCGTGAGAGATACGAGACCTGTGCGTCGCACAGGTGTCGCTCTTTATCAATCACGCCAACGGCCTCGCGCAAGAAAGAAAGAAAGTATATTTTGAATACAGTATATTGCTCTCATGGTGTAATTATGGGTCCATCTGATTATAATGCAGCATTTAGATTTTGATGTGAATTTGTGGTAAAGTAGTAAAGCAGGGGTCACCAAACTCGGTCCTGGAGGGCCGCTGTCCTGCAGAGTTTAGCTCCAACCCCAATTAAACACACCTGAACCTGCTAATCAAGGTCTCACTAGGCATACTATAAACTTTCAGGCAGGTGTGTTGGACCTGGTTGGAACTAAACTCTGCAGGACAGCGGCCCTCCAGGACCGAGTTTGGTGACCCCTGTAGTAAAGTATGGTCTCCACAACCTCGGCCCCTCATAGACCAAACCCACAGGCTCCAGAGCAATCGGGGGGAAAGCGTAGCCTCAGCCATGTCTATACCATAACGTCCAGCCCCAAGAGAACTGGGTTTCTCAAATCCTGAGATGCGGACAGATCCACCTACGCTTGGCCAAAAAAACTCCCATATACACTTCACCACCTCGGGTGAAGTCTCCATTCCCCGGGCCTCAGCCCCTGCCTCAACAGGATGTCTGCTCCTAAGTTTTGGTACCCTGGAATCTAGACTGCTCTCAGGGATAGCTGTTTTCCTTGGGACCACAAGAGAATCAGGTGTGCCAATTTGCATAGCGGGCACAGACACTGACCCCTTAATGCTTTATATATAAGAGACCACTGATGCAAACAAGCACATGATGGCCTCTCAGGTCTAGGAGGAAATGCTTCAATGCTGTGAAGACAGCCATCTTTCCCAGGCAATTCATGTGCCACGAGAGATGATGACTGGTCCACAGACCCTGAGCTGAGTGGCCTTCCATAACCGCGCCCCAGCCTTTGAGGGAAGCATTTGCCGTGAGCATGAAGCGATGACAATGGGCTCCTAACATGGGACCTTGGGGCAAGAACCAAGGCTTTCTCCACATCATCAAGGTGCAAAGACCTTGATCATGCAGAGTTGGTTCCCTCTGGGAAAACCCCATTGGTCTTGAGCCACCACTGCAAGGGTCTCTTGTACAGCAGGCCAAAAGATATCACTTTGGACGCAGCTGCCATCAGACCCAACAGTCTCAGAAACTGTTTGACAGTGAATGACTGGCCTAGCTTTATCTTGTTTACGGCAGTGAGAATCAAATCGATACGAGCAGGAGACAGACGTGCCTGCATTATCGTTGAGTCCCACACCACACCTAGAAAAGTGGTTCTCTGTGCTGGAGAAAGCATTATCTTCTTGGCATTCAGCCTTCACCCTAACTCATTCATAATGGCGAGGATGACATCTCAACTTTTGCAATATTTTATAATCGACGCATGGAACCAGTTCCGTCCAGTTTTCTGGGAAGTCAGACGACTGGTAGGGTGTAGTTCTTACATCAGCACCTTTCCTTCCGCTAAGGCGATATCATGCACGTTTAGGTTCAAGTTAAAGTTTCCTATAATGTTGAACCTTGGACCAACCTTGCATCATTTAAGCACATTTCGGTAGATGAGTTTGGAGGAGGAACTAATCACCGGACCCATTACCTGTGGTATGCCCCTTTTGGGTGAGCCCTTGTATTTGGGTTAGTGCTCCCTTATGTGTATCCTCCACTGTTCGGTTCCCTGGCTTGAACCCTGAGTCTTCCCCTGGACAGAGCTTTGTTCCGTCAACAGTCACTGTGGTTGGTAGTTTCTCCCCCTTAGGTGGAGCACTCCACAGAGACTATGTTGTACTACCTCCGGTAAATCTATAGGATGTATTCTTCACATACGGACCTCCCCGTCGGGTAGCATGTGTTCCCTTTGCATTGAGAAGGAGAATGATTCTCAACGTTAACAACCAGGTGTCCTCAGCTGTACATAAATATTCAGCAGAAAAGGCAGCTGAAGTGACCTTCATTGTATGGTAAGTCTGTCTTGAGGGAAGACTGGAGGTCACGCCCCCTGGTCGTTGGAAGGTTGCAAGTGGCTTGAGTGCATTGTTACTGGCACACTTTGGCTAAAGAACAGTAATTTTGTCAATTTGTGACAGAAAAGTATGGCAGTATTTTTATTTATTTACATTCATTCACTTGACATAGACTTTCATTTCAAGTAAATTACAGTGTATTCAAGAGTTACATTTATTAAATATTTTATTACATTTATTATTGTTAGCGCCACACTTTACCAGTTGACGTACAGTAATTATGTCATAGGATCAAGTCTAACCTTTGCATCAAGTATTGCAAATAATTAATCTAAGTGATGACACTTACATTAACAATTTACAAATATTATGTGTCTATTATGTATTACAGTATTTAAGAAACTTCATAATTTATGATTGCACTAAAATATGTTTACAAAGAAGTTTAATATTCAAGAAATTAAAACAGCATTGTTTTTCAGCAGAGAGTAAATGAAGAAAACAAACAACAAGATTTTTTTTTTATATGAAACTGTGACAAGTTAAGGAATTTTTGTACTATAATGTTGGCACTATAATGTTGGGAAGACACATTATTGTATACAAATTGTGTATTTAATCAGGCTATTAAGGAATATGTATACAGTGTGCATACAAATAAATAAATAAATAATAATAAAAATTCTGCATTTTTATTTAAGAGTTACAGAGAAGACAATTAGCTTGAATCGTCCTCTACTGAGACCATACAATAAATTATGGATAAACTATTGTTGTGTATAAAAAAAAAAACGATTTAGTAAAATAAGCAATAAAGCAACACTCAGTAATGTAATTTCACAATTGTGATATATTCCATAAAACATAAGTCTGTATTTGAGCGACAATGCCTGAGTTTATTTGTATAACGTACAACAGTTTTTTAAATGCTACAAACATGATTTTTAATATGCTCTAACACCTTTTCTCTAAATTCCACTTTGCCAAGAAGTTATAATTACAAAATCAGAATAAAAAAATAACTAAGAGAAAAGCATGTATTAAAAAAATATATTTTGCATAGGGAGAATAATAAAATAATTACTAATGATGCTTATATGATGATACATTTTTAGCTCACTGCTTAGTTGATTCAACTTTTACATTAAGTAACCTACATGAAAAAAGTCCTTTCATGTATTTAAAAAATTGTTTATCTCGAACACCGTATATAAGGGGGCTAATTAGTCTTGGTAATAAGTTTGTAAGAAGGTAATTGAAAAAGGTGATTTTTGACCGTAGAGTAGGTACGAGTTGGCCATAAATCTTGTCTATGACAGGAGTAATGATGGACAACATACAGAGCAGAAGCTGTGCTCCATGTAACAGGATGGTGTTTTGGGCCTTTTTTGCTGAGGATTTATCAGTGGTGGCTCTTCTGGCCGCAATAAGCACTCGGCAATATGTGAATACAAGAATTACCCACACAACAGATGTATAAAGCCCATGGGTAATTTTGCTTTGGTCTTCATGGTATGGCGTGCTATACACATTAGTTGTACTACAGAGACTACTTGTTGTAAAAACAGATAAAGGACGAACAATTAAAAGGAGAATCAAGTCAGCCAAACCAGGTAAAACTCCTACACCCCAAATCAGAGAGATAAGGATGTACGTCCTGCGCACTGTGCAGATCTGATGATGATGCAGTGGTTTGCAGATGGCAACGTAACGCTCAACAGCCATACCGGCCAAAGTCAGAGGAGTGTTCTTGTGAGTTGTTGAGGCTATTATTAGCAGTGTAACACAGAACGGGAGAGGAACCTTTGGCCATGCATAAGCCATCACAACAAGACTTACACTGAAAAAAACCATGAGCATATCATTGATAACCATGTGAATATATAATATATATCTCGGGTCATTGTAGAAAATTGAACTCTTGAAGAACGTGAAAACAAATATTCCATTGACGCTGTTAACTATGAGCCCGACAAGAACAATGGTGAAATTTTTTGCAAAAGCTTCTGCATATCTGTCTTCTGTGGTGTACTGAACCATTGTAGAATTCATTATTCTTTCGCACTGGCATACAGTTCTGTGACTCTTATGTGTGAAAATACTTTTTCTTGGCTTTTTGGTTGTTTTTGTTTTTCCTCCAAATGATGTCCTCAACTTTCTGTCCATCAAGCAATAAGATGAATATTTTCCATCTGTCTCATCTAATCTGAAAAGAAAATAGATACACTTTTAACAGAATATTTAAGAGTGAGAAGCTATTAGCAACACATGAACAGCATATTATGTATATTAAAATATGTGTTAAACAAAGAGCGCTTACCTTTCCACCTTGTATGATCGACTGATTTGCCTCAAGATGTAAAAACTGACAAGTTTAAATACTTTAGATGAGGAAGAGGAGACAGTGAAGGAGTAAGAAAGGGATTGGGGAGGGAGAGGGAGAAAGAGAGAGAGAGGGAGAAAGAAAGGGAGTGGGGAGGGAGAGGGAGAGGGAGAAAGAGCGAGCACGCAATATGGTAATATTGAGACAGGCATAAAACAGGAATACATTGAAATGATGATGAAAAGTAGTTTTTTAAAATAATTTCAAATATTTAACGAACGATTTGATTGAGAGTAGTGGATTTTGAGTCAAAGTTGTTCAGAATGAGAAGATCTAACATATGATATGAATATTGTGTGTACGTGTGAAACAGTGTGATATAAGAGGCTTAAAACCCTATAGCGCCACCTGCTGGCCGATTTCTTTCAAATTTTGCACAGACCTTTATGTCCATGAGTCCACGAATGTCCTCATAGACAGACACGGCACCTTGGACAGAAACTGCACTTTGCACCTGACTGTTGTTTAGCTATAACCGTTTTCGTGTTTGTTTGTTTTGTTTGTTCATTTTATAGCGCCACCAAGTGGCCAGTTCTTTTCCACGCGACCACAGACTGAGTCTGTACATATGTGTATCAAGTTTTGTGAAATTAGCTCATTCTGTTCAAGCGTGATAGCCATTTTAATAAAAGTGATGCCTTCGGCATCTAATCATGGATGTGAATAAAAAAAAATTGTTGTTGAAAATTATTAACAATCAGACTCCAGAAACTTTCTGCACTGGGTTGGTTCTGGTCGGGCGAAAACCCTAGGACTAGTTCATAAAAGTAGGTTTTTCAAAAAGTCCAAAATACCCCAAAATTCCACCAACATGCATTTTGTTCGTCTTGAACCAATGACGATATAAGACACTTGAGTCTGTGGGGCGAGCCTCGGTGACGTTGTAGATGGCAGTGGCGGCTCATCACGGGAGGCAAGGGTGGCCCAGCCTTTATACCAGCGGTATAATATGGATATGGTCATGGATGAATGGCACAACAATGGGCCTCAGGATCTCGTCACGGTATCTCTGTGCATTCAAAATGCCATCAATAAAATGCACCTGCTGTGTTCGTTGTCCATAACATACGCCTGCCCATACCATAACCCCACCGCCACCACTCGATCCACAACGTTGACATCAGCAAACCCGCTCACCCACACGACACCATACACGCTGTCTGCCATGTGCCCCGTACAGTGAAAACTGGGATTCACCCGTGAAGAGAACACCTCTCCAAAGTGCCAGACGCCATCGAATGTTAGCATTTGCCCACTCAAGTCGGTTACGATGACGAACTGAACGAGACCCAGATGAGTACGACGAGCATGCAGATGAGCTTCCCTGAGACGGTTTCTGACAGTTTGTGCAGACATTCTTTGGTTGTGCAAACCAATTGTTGCAGCAGCTGTCCTGGAGGTGAAGATGCTGGATGTGGAGGTCCTGGGCTGGTGTGGTTACACGTGGTCTGCGGTTGTGAGGCCGGTTGGATGTACTGACAAATTATCTGAAACGCCTTTGGAGACGGCTTATGGTAAGGAAATGAACACTCAATTCAAGGGCAACACCTTTGGTGGACATTCCTGCAGTCAGCATGCCAATTGCACACTTGCGACATCTGTGGCATTGTGCTGTGTGATAAAACTGCACATTTTCGAGTGGCCTTTTATTGTGGCCAGCCTAAGGCACACCTGTGCAATAATCATGCTGTCTAATCAGCATCTTGATATGCCACACCTGTGAGGTGGATGGATTATCTCGGTAAAGGAGAAGTGCTCACTAACACAGATTTAGACAGATTTGTGAACAATATTTGAGAGAAATAGGCCTTTTGTGTACATAGAAAAAGTCTTAGATTTTTGAGTTCAGCTCATGAAAAATGGGGGTAAAAACAAAAGTGTTGTGTTTATAATTTTGTTCAGTGTAGTTGATGATTAGGGCGAGGACAACACTGATGAAGTTCTTGATGAACATGTCATAAAACTGATCCACTGGAACGGTGCTGTTCATTGTTATGATCCTGTAACCTGCAATAGCTGAACAGTTCTGGTGGTTAAACTACTTATACACTTATTATACACTTATACTACTTAAGTACACCGACATATGTTGTAAAGTCTCAAAACTCAGTGTTAACAATACAATTATCAGTATAAAGTACAAGCTCACTTGGAGTATAGATAATAATACATACGAATTATAAAAGCACAATTAATAATTTATAGCTGAAGAGAAAATACATTCACATTTTTGTAAGACTGTGGTAAAACTTTACAAATTTCAAGACAAAGAGTGCATAAACAAACCTGACGTATTGCTATGGCCCCTGACCTTTAAGCAATGTATGATAGCCTATATAAACTAATGATGATGCAATTGCTGTGCTCTCACAGGGGCAGAAACGGTCATTTTATGTTTAAACGGAGTCAGACAATGATCGAGAGACTCAAGAAGAAGTGACAACATGTAGAATGCAACAGGAAGTCTCTGAATGGTTAGTTGATGAATTTATGTTTCTGATGTGGCGTTAACGATCTTCAATTAGCATATTCTGTCATGATATTCTATAAATCGCTCGTATAGGAACTGTTGTGAGACGCACACAGAGTGACTTTCTATTGCATGTGAGATGGATGCTAAAGTTTGAGCTGACTCACAAATGTGCACGACAACAACTCTCCCTCTGTGTGTTCCCAGGGGAGGGGTTTATGTAAATTTTAGGGTTGGTGATGTCACTAACCCAGGAGGAAAGTCGTGTAGTCCATAGACCCCTTTTCAGTTAGTAAGCATGGTGACTTTTTTTAGGGGCGGAGCTTAGGTGGTGGCAGAACGATCCCTCTGTCAGCTTCACTAACGTTAGTTTGCAAGTTTTGTTAGCTTGTTTTTTAACAATGACTGGAGAAAATCCGATTTTATCTTAATATGCAAGGTCACTCACTGTCCAGGACCGCGATTGTTATTTGCAAAAGTTAATTTTAACAGACGGAACCAGATTGGCCGACCCGTACACGCTCAGTCAATGATGGACGATCTGACAGGATTAACGTTAACGCTACCTCCGGTTGAGTGGCCTGACTTCTGCACCTAATGTTACCCGATAGAGAAACTGAGTGTAAAGAGAATATAAATCTTTAGATGCCTATAACTATGTGCTGAATGGTCACGCACAAGACTTGTGTGGTACGATCCGCAGTTCTGCCGAGCCAGCGCGAAGGCCAGAAGACGACAATGTAAAGAGTGACATATGGTGCAGTTTTAATGATGTGCATTAGAAAACATTAAGCGATAAAATTTCAATTTGGAGCCTGTACTCCGTTGATTCTTGCACCCAACAACACAGCAAGATGACATTTAATAATAATAATAATAATTTAAGCTCCTCATTATAGCCGAATCTGTGCTGGTTTGTATTGGCCGCCTCCAGTTTTACCTTCGTTTTGCCTAAAAAAAACTATTTCTTTTAAAGCAAATATCTCCCTTGGCTTTGAACTTTGAGCATTGTAAGTTTGCAGATGTTGTTTATGCTCAAACAGCAACATTACACACTAACTAAAGTTAGAAAAGTTAAATCATACTCAACACCCCCTTTAAATCAAATGTTGATGGTGCCAAACTTTGTTCAACAGTTACACAATGTGCAGGGAACACAGTTTGTTTTCTTTTCAAACAGTTATTTTCCGTTACTTCAGTGCATGATTATATGTATTTGTTCCACTGAAAAATAATGTCCTTTCAATCATATCAGCCTTTTCTTCTAATGTCCTGTTGGATGTTAAAATGTCTCCTACACATGAACTCTCTCCAGAAATCGGCGTCTCCCACAAACCATTCATGTGGAATATCATCCAAGCTTTTGAGAGAAATGGCTGACCGGTTTTACTCTCTGTGCTTTAGAGATAAAGAATCTGAGCCAATACTTGCGAAACTTCTCGTCCCTAAATCCATATATCATTGGACTGAGAAATCTTGGGATGATGTAGACCAGAAGAAAATTAACATAACGTATCTCTAGGCCATACATCGGAAACAGTTGTATGAGCGGAGCCTGCATGGACGGCACGACAAACGCCAACATGCACAATAGCAGCTGAACCCCATGGAGCAGGACTGTGTTACGGGCCTTCTTGGCCAACACCTGGTCAGTGGAGACCGCACGGGCTGTCAGCACGATCTTAGAGTACGTATAAAGTAAAGACAAGAAGACAAAAGAGAAATACACACTATCAAACACGCAGTTCTTGTAATAGATCGAGCGGTCTCGGAATAGGAGCGATTGATCGCAGAAAATGGACGTGTGGAAGAACAGTGGTGGTTCTTTGGCGACAGTGATGAGAAGATCGGTGAGCGGAGGAGTGAAGCTCAGGAGGAAGATCCCCCCGATGATCCACACGGTGCGTGTGACTGTGCAGATGTGGCTGTAGTGGAGCGGGAAGCAGATGGAGACGTAGCGCTCCAGGGCCATGCCGGCCAGGATGAGCGGTGTGGAGCGGGTGGTCATCACAGCGGTCATGACCAGCGGGCAGCAGGCAGACGCCAAGATCTTTGAGAAGGCATAACTCACCTACAACAGGAGGAAAGGGCCACAAACAATATATTAGACACAGACATTGTTTCATTATACACTCATTATGTTTTAGCATCTTTGTTTTCATCCATTAAACTTCTACTCAGAGTTTCAACTTGATTTTCTTCATCAGTAAGTAAACTTAAACTTTTTTTTCAGTTTTAGTCAAATGAAAATTGTATTTAGCTTTCTAAAAACAGACAATATCAAAACAAAATAATGATTTCACAAGTTGGACAGGGTATATTCATTTTATAGACTTTTATAGTGTTTTTAAAAACACTTAGTGTTCAAAAGTTTGGTATTTATGGAGTAAATAGTAATTATGGAGTTTTTTTTAAATAAATGAATACTTTTATTCTGCAACAATGCATTAAATTGATCAAAAGTGTCAGTAAAGACATTTATAATGATACAAAAATGCTGTTCTTTTGAACTTTCTATTCATCAAAGAATCCTGGAAAAAAGGCTTCATGGTTTACAGCACAACATTGATAATAATAATACGAAATATTTCTTGAGCAGCAAATCAGCATATTAGAATAATTTCTGAAAAATCATGTGACACTGAAGACTGGAGTAATGATGCTGAAAATTCAGCTTTGCATCACAGGAATAAATTATATTTTACAATATATTCGAATAAAAAAGTTATTTTAAATTTGGAATAAAACTTCATAATATTGACAATATTTTTTTACCATATAAAGCAGGCTTGGTGAGTATAAAAGACACTTTTGAATGGCAGCATACTTTAAACTGGCTAAATAAAATATTATAGATATTTTGAAGATTATAGAAGATATTTAGCTTCCAATGCAATGACATTCAGGCATTTATAAGTGTAGCTTAAGTGTCTTTTAACTCATTTTTGGCCACATATTTAATCTTAAAACTTACCACATACAAGGAGGTTACCAGTGTCAGTTGTACGGCATCATTAATGACCATGCAGATAAACATGATATAACGTGGATCTTCATAGAAGAAACTGTGCTTGCGGAAAGTGGACACCATACTGCAGTTAAGGCCACTGAGCACCAGCCATACAAGCACAGCCACGATGTTTTTAGTGAGAGCAGCACTGAAGCTGTCCCGCGGCATGGCATTCAGAAGGAGTAAAGTAGAGTTACCGTACTCTGAGACAGCGCTGGAGTTCATGTTCTCAACCTGACATGATAAAGCACACATTATAGACACAGTATGTGCAATACACTCAATATAATAGGCTATACAATCGGCATCTTTTAATCAGTAAGTAAAGCTAAATACAGAAAAAGACATATTAAAAGACATGCATAAGCAAGTATATAAAATAAAAAAATAAAATAAACACATTTCTATTGCTAGAGCTACTAGCAATAGAATAAGAATATCAATTAAATAAGAACACATAATTAGACATGTTTTTTTTTCCTGAAAGAAATAATGTCATTAACCAGTGTCAAAATATGTCCCAGTGTAATGGGTATTATCCAAATTGCTTCATTTCAAGAATGGTAACTAGAGTACAGCGATGTCACCCTCTCACCTAAAATTCCCCCTGCCCTTCCCTGACAGCCCCTGTGTTGAATCTTATATACTGTATGGATGTGATATAGATCAAGGTGGTTGATTGGAGAATGCCCTGAAAACTCTTCAGGGGTTTGACATTTTACTCCATAGCACTGGTTTGTTTTTCCCATCCAGGGGCAAAAGGATGTCAACAGAGGTGTAAAGCAACACATGTTAAATTAACTTTTAAATATGATTTTGTTTGTCTGCCAAATCAATTTTGTTATTTATAAAGCACAGTTGACCACTGTGCCTAGAGCCAAACTAAAATAGACATCAAAACATTAAAAGTGCATAAACACTATAAAGCACAAGAAAGAGTGAAAAGAGATAAAAGGATAAAAGGACTTAACCTTAGACTATAAGAGCAGTTATAAGCGGTAAAATATTTTTAAACTTGGATTTAAATTCTGATTCTGATCAAACTAATCTGAGAGAAACCGGGAGACTATTCCACAGTTTTGGCCCAGCTATGGAAATGGAGCACGATCACCCCTCAATTTTAGTCTGGATCTTGGAAGGGTTAACTTTGCTCAGATCAGACAGCCTCAGAAATCTTGCAGATGTATTTGGATTAAGAAGGTCAGAGAGGTATTGAGGGTCAGAGCTTTAAATACAAAAAGTCAAATTTCTGGGAGCCGATCAGAAGCCTGGCGGATGCATTTTGTTCCGATTGAAGACGATTAATATTACAGTAGATTTACTTGTTCTAATATAAAGAGAATTGCAGTAGTCAAATGCATGTATCACTCTCTCAAACTCTGCAAAAGTAAAGAAAACCAAAACAAAGATATCTTAATTGGAAAAAGTCATATTTGAGTCTGAGTTTGTGCAACGTCATCTTGCCTCCATTATATTTTCATACAAGTTTGTATTAAAATTCAAACAAATTCATACTATACTCACAAATTCTAATAAGATCAGGTTGGTTCTAGTAAAGGCACAATGTCTGCCAATATATTCCATATGTCGTCCAGGCCACAATTTTCTAATGTGACGTACAAAACAAAGACAAGCTGGTTTTGTTACAGCAAGCTGGTTGAAAGACTCTCACATCCTGATATATATATATATATATATATATATATATATATATATATATATATCAGTATAGTACAGCATATATATATACTGTATATATGTGTGTGTGTGTGTGTGTGTGTGTGTGTGTGTGTGTGTGTGTGTGTGTGTGTGTGTGTGTGTGTGTGTGTGTGTGTGTGTGTGTGTGTGTGTGTGTGTGTGTGTGTGTGTGTATATCTTCTGTGGAAGGCGTAGGACCATAAACTGTTCGTCCAATCATTGCATTCAGTCCTCCGCGCACCTGCTCGCGCAGACATCACACGTCATCAACACGTTTCATGCTCTGCAGAGTTAGACAGACGTCAGTCACCGAGCACCACAACGAAACAGCAGCCGCCTTTTACAGTTCCTACTGAACCAAAACAACAGCTTATGCTGCGCTCACGCCATTACTACTGTCATTTGGAAGCGATGGAAACCCGTGACGTCATACTCGGAGCGGTTTGTGACGTGAATTTACACTATCAGCGGCAAAATGAATCTGCAGCAGTCAGCCTGGCTCTGCCCTCCTACGTACTTCCGCTCAATTTTCATTTTCCTTCAGTACGTCGTCTGGGTTTGCGGTATATTCGTGGGTTTTCTGCGGTCAATTTTTTACTGGTCCAATCAGCGAACAGAGGGAGTGGCTGAGAACGATGACGTTGAGGACGTGCGCTAGTTTGAGTTGAAGTTTCGTCACGACAAACGTTAGCGTTTGGTTATGGCAGATCCAGAGTGCCTCTGGGCAGATCCAATAGTTTTAAACTTCAACAGAGTGCCCGCCTTCAAGAAAGTTAACGCTTGTCAATGGAGAGAGGCCAGACTCTCTGTACAAATGAAATGTACGAAAGTATGGTTGGACCAGGCTATAGTCAGGTCACGTGGTACAGGTCAGTGCTCTTTAAGGTGTTTATGTTCATTATTATTGTAATGTTATGTGCTTTGAGACATGAGGTAGTTTAACGCCGTCTCTCGTGACTCTTTTGTTTACTCCCTGCTGTTGTGTTCATGTGTTTTGAAGGAGGTGTGGCTTTGGAGACACTCTGAAGGGAGGGTGATTCTTATGCTTTCAAAGCTATAGCTCGCTATTGCTAGATAAATAAATTAGCTACAACTTCTGACTATAGAATGTGATTACACAATTTTTTTTGAAATAATGTTTATTGTTTTTATAGAATTTTCTTGGCAAATGTACAATTCGGCTTTATTGAAAAAGTTAAAGTGAAAAAGGTTGTTTTTTTTACATTAACATAATATTTTATAGACGACAAAACCAATGATTATATACTGTACACAGTTTAAAAAGTGGTAACCTGCAGTTGTTACCTTGAAGTGTTAGTTCACCCAAAAATTTTGTTCTAACTCCGTAAGACACAAATTAAGGTATTTTTGATTAAATCTGAGCACTGTCTCACTCCTCCATAGGCTTCTGTTGTAATAGAAACTTGCCGGCCCAGAAAGTTAGTTAAGACAAGGTTTAAAATAGTCCAAGTGACTACAGTGGCTCAAACATAAGGTCATCAAGCGACGAGAATACTTTTTGTGCGAAAAAACGAACAAAAAAAACTTTATTCAGCTATTAATTTTCTTCTGTGTGAGCCTCCAAGTGAGTTCATGTAGTGTAACAGCGCAGCGCTTCTGGGTTATACGTCAGAACAACGTAGGCTCACTATTGGCCAGCATCACACACATGACCAGCGTCGGCCAATAGTGAACCTACGTTCTGACGTACAACCCAGAAGCGCTGCGCTGTTACACGTGAACTCACTCAGAGGTTCCGAAGATGAACGAAAGTCTTCCGGAGTGAGAAGGGTATTCCTGCACAATGGGAGGCTGCAGTTTCAGGACCCCAGTTTTAGGACCGCAGTTTTAGGACCCTAGTTTAATGTGACAGCGCCACCTACCGAACTGGATTACCAAAAACACAAATTTAACCCCTTTCGCGGCAAAGATAAAAGATCACATTGTTGATCACAACAGATTGTTGTTCAACATTCATTACTCGTTAAAACATCACACTCTTACTTATTTTATCTGGACAAACTGAGCATCATTAGAAAGATTTAAGACTCGATAGTGTTTATGATAAAACTCAAACAGCGAACACAGAGAGATTTGGGTCTCCTCTTCCTGATTTGCGTCAGTAATGTACGCAAGTCTCATTCGCTGTACAGCTGTCAATCATCTCACGTGGTTCAACGTGACAATAATCCTGCCCTTCTGCATGACGCGGTCCTGTTATCCGTGATAACAAAGCTAAGACACATCTCTTCACCCGAAACAAGCTAATAAATGCACGATTTCGAGTATATGTGGTTTGTGTGTGATTTTCGTGCAATTTTGGGTATTTTCATATGAATTAAGAATGTTTACAGTATTGCCAAGCAAGGTGTAGCCATTAGCTGCATATAAATTGCTTTATTATACCATATTTCAACATCTTTTTATGACTTAAAACCATTTTAAACCGCGACCGGAATATGGTACAAATATCCTATCTTAAGTTACTCGATGGTGGTTTAAAGTGAGCTTTAAGTAAAAGTTTAATATTAATCTTTTAAATTGTGTCGTGTAGCTTGATGCTACTTGCTCTAATCCACCTGCTGCAGGAGCTTTTCTATTCCATAATCTTATTTGTTAAAATATATATATTTTCTAATGAGACTTAGGATCAAGGTGGATCTTGATACTATGTACAAACTAAACCACCTGGATCCTAGAACTGCGGTCCTGAAACAGCAGCCACCGCTATATCATCCAGTTCGGTAGGTGGCGCTGTCACAAAAAACTAGGGTCCTAAAACTGCGGTCCTAAAACTGGGGTCCTAAAACTGCAGCCTCCGGTTGTGCAGGAATATACTACTGTCCGGAGTTGGAACAACATGAGGGTGAGTGATTACTGACATAATTTTCATTTTTGGGTGAACTAACCCTTTAAACTATTCGATCTGATTAAAAAAATAAAAATAAAAAAACAGTTCCACATTCATGTATTTAGAGTGAATTAGTGATGCTAAATAACATTTTTGACATGAATAAAACCAGTTAATATTATGTTACCATTTTAGGCTACCATTAAACAAAACATATAAATAAATAAAACGATATAGCCCAAATCAACACTTTAAAAACAATGATGGTCTATATGTATTTCTTATTATAATATATAAATACATTTATACATAAAGCTCAGATTTATTCAACATTATTAGGAGTGAACATTTTCAGAATTTATGGGATATTCTATTCATTTAAAACTAAACATTTGCCAAGACAGAAACACAATGCGTCACATATCAGATTCCAAACCCTTGGCACATTATAATATTAGAAAAATAACAATCTATTTAATCTTCTTCACCTTTGCATTCTACTCTTGTGTCTACAAGGCGACCACACACAAAATACCCCTTCAGGTGCTTGCGGAACTTTTTATCCCGCACTCCATATATGATTGGACTCAAAAAGCGTGGCAAAATATAGACAATTAGATAGTTGGCAAAGCGGATTTCTAGGATGCGTCCCGGGAAGATGATGTTTAAAATGCCCTCCACGCTGGGAGACACGTAAGAGAGGAGGCACATGAGCAACTGCATCCCGTGGAGCAAGATGGTGTTGGTGGCCCGCTTGGCGGACGTTCTCTCGGTGGAGAGCGCACGAGCCGCGAACACGACCCGCAGATACGTGCACAGCAGCGTGAGGAACACCAGCGAGAAATAAATCCCATCGAACGCCTGCCGCTTATACAGCAGCACCGGGTCTTTGAACACATTCGGCCTGAGACAAAAAACAGCGGTTTGGAAGAAACTGAGAGGTTCTGTGGCTAAGGTCACGAATAGGTCAGTGATGTCAGGAACCACAGATACGAACCAAATGGCCCCTATGAGCATGTAGGCACGGCGCACGGTGCAGATCTGGGCATGGCGCAGAGGGTAGCAGATGGCGATGTAGCGTTCGAGGGCCATGCCGGCCAGGTTCACAGGTGTGCTGCGGGTGGTGAACACTGCCACCAGGATAAAGAAACAACACACTCCTACACTGATAGTGTACAAGGCGTAACTGACCACAAACAGAGCAATGGTTACAGTGAGCTGCACTGCGTCATTAATGACCATATGTATGAAGAGAATATAGCGAGGGTCCTCGTAAAAGATTTGGTGTCTGAAGAACGTGGCCACTACGCTGCCGTTGATGTAGCTGAGGAGGAACCACACCAGGACCACGAGGAAGTTCTTGATGAAGGCCGTAGTGAACGTGTCTCGCACGAGGAGTTGTTGGCCCACTGTTGAATTCATCATTCAGGGCTTGAGTCTGAAAAAAACAAACACATAAATGCATGACAAGATTGCCAATCATAAAAACATTAATAAAAAGAAGTAAAGCCTTTTTTAACCACATTTAATATTTCAAGATATTGTTTGTGGGGTTTTAGACATACATATTTATATTTATAAATATATTTATATTTTTAAATATTATTAAAGAGTTTTTAAACAATGATTACTATTTCAAGATATTATTTGGGGGTTTATTCAATATTTATAAATACAAATATATTTGTATTTTTAAACATCAATATATTTTTTTAATTAAGAAGTTTAACAACAACCGTTAATATTTCAATGTATTGTTTGGGGGGTTTTATACATACATATTTATATTTATTTTTCAGTTGGTTGATGCTTTTATCCAAAGTGACATTGCATTCAAGATACATATTTGATCATATCTACAAGAACACACATGAATATGGTGATGCACCAAATAAATCACTGAAAAACATATTGCATTAAAACATTCAATATTAAACATGTTTTAAAAAAGCAGAAGAAGATAATATTCCTATAAAGACACAAATAATGAATTATGCATAAATCAGCTCTTCAAATCATGCTTCCAGGTCCTTTAAGCAAATAATGTGTATGATTTTTGGTTTATGATGTAGCCTAGATAAAAACTATTTGTTTCTTCTGTTTTTAGTGCTTTTGAAAATAAGCAACCATCCAGAAAATAAGTAATGTAGCAGAAATCACTATTCAGTCAAGATGTAAGTAGCATATCATTCATAGACAGAATGAATGAATAGAAATAGTGAATTAATGGAAAAAAGACCTGCAAGGTAACCAGTCAGACCCCAGTACTCACCCTTGTCCAGCACTCGCCCCTGTCTGGCACGCAGCTCCGGTGAAGACATGGCAGCTTTTTAAATACTCACACACTCTGATTGTAGATGATGACATCAGTTAGGCCCTATATGTCACTGGGGAAAATAAAGGTGGGGGGGGGGAAACACAAAGGTGTAGGAAAATGTATATTGGAAGAATTCAGACAGTTCTTTCAGTAATTCATCATGGTTTCTTCTACAGCAGGATCAAGTCAGATAGAAATAAATATCTGAATCTGCACTTCATATGGAATAGGCCATTTTTGCATGCCTCCATATATAGAAAAAGGTTAAGCAGTTGGAGGATGAGAACAATATATTTGGAGGCCTTAGAAAAATGGCCTTATAATTGTCACATCCTCAGTCACCAGTCCATCACCTCTGTCACTACACTTCCCAGAATCCTCCCTGCTCGCCACCTGCACACACTCTACCATCACACGCACCTGCGAGCAATCACCCTCGGTATCTCACCCTAGCAGTCACCGTCCACATCACAGTTCAGTCGTCAGTCACTCTCCTTTAGCTTGCTTGAGTCCCGTTCAGCCATCTTTAATCACATCAAGATCCCTGTTATCATCCAGCTAAGTTACCTACAAACTGACTGCAGTTACTCAACCTTCTTACTCTCCTGCTCACGCTTCCAGTTCCTGCAAATACAACATCTGTGCTGTAATGTGACAATAATCGGCCATTTATTTGGTCAAAAGTTTGGAAACGTTACTATTTTGAATGTTTTTGAAAGTGCTCATCAAGCCTGCATTTATTTGATCAGAAAACAGTAATATTGTGAAATTGTAAAACTTAAAGGGGTGGTTGATTATGATTTCATATGATTTCATTTAGTGTGTAATGCTGCTGTTTGAGCATAAACAACATCTGCAAAGTTACAACGCTCAAAGCTCAAAGCAAAGGGAGATATTTGCTTTTAAAGGAATCGTTTTTTAAGGACTACAACAAACGACTGGTAGAGACTACATGACATTCCTCCTGAGTTAGTGACATCACCAACCCTAGAATTTACATAAACCCCTCCTATGCTAATATGCTAATCAATGACTAGAAGATAGTTAACTCCACATCAGCTACATAAGTCAGTCAAGTCACCTTTGTTTAGCGCTTTTTACAATACAGATTGTATCAAAGCAGCTTCACAGTGATAACATGAAAATAATACAACAAAGTTTGTTTCTAGAAGAAAATTGCATCATCGTCCACCTTAAGTAATACAGATCAATAATATTCATCAACTAACCAATCAGAAATGTCCTATTGCATTTTGGATGTTGTCACTTCTTCTTGAGTCTCTCCATCATTGTCTGACTCCGATTTGAACATAAAAGGCTAAAAGTTTTTGAAATGTTCAGTGCATGTCTGTGTGAGGTAAAAGGACACGAGCTCTTGAAGCTCCGCCCCCTGTGCCGGGAGCAGCAGCTCATTTGCATTTAAAGGGACAGACACAAAACCGGTGTGTTTTTGCTCACCCTCAAAAAATGACAACTTTAACATGCTATATAAAAATATCTGTGGGGTATTTTGAGCTAAAACTTCACATACACACTCTGGGACATCAAATACTTATTTCACATCTTGTGACAAGGGGATTTTACCACCCCTTTAAAATAATGATTTTCTATTTTAATATAGGCTACTTCAAAATATAATTTATTCCTGTGATGCAAAGCTGAATTTTCATCAGCCATTACTCCAGTCTTCAGTGTCACATGATCCTTCAGAAAAACTTTTGACATTTAACACACACAAATGGAGGTAATATCAGCTGGGGTTTTAGTAATAGGTCAGTAATGTTTTTGTTGTCATCTGGTGTAACCAACATTACAGATCATATTAAAGAGAAATAATATTGTATGTGATCTAATATGTGATGAGAGAGTTTTCATTTTATTTGCTTTGGTAGCCTACTATTAAGGGGTAGCCTACATTTTCAAAACTCTTAGTACAAAAATCTGATCACAGCTCATTCTTTCAAAACCTGATCCCTGCTTTCATTATAGTTATACACATTTCAGTTCACATAATCATTTCAAACACATGATTTTTGTAATATGTAATGAGAGAATTTGGTTTAATCACCGAAACACAACAGTTTGATCTTCTTTCAATTTAGTACTTTTAACAATCAGTTCATTCAACAGCAAACAATTCAAGATACATGTTTCAAATCATCTTTGTTACTGAAATAATTACAGTAATAAAGGCTACAGTTGCCACATTAGAAAATACACTTACATAACATAACTTATGTAATTGAATCCATAATGTCTGTAATAGTATCTAGCGTGTTATCAAAAGTTGTGATGAGGTTTAAAACTGCCATGAGGTTTTGTGCTAGAACAGAGTTTGTTGCCAATACAGTAAATGTTCTCACTGTGGCATATGACTGAATCTGTACTGTACTTGAACATTATAGGGGTGAGCAGTAACGTGGAAAATCTACAAAATGGTGTATTTGATGTATTTGTCTCCATTGATGCATCTCTGATCAATCTGATACGAACAAATCTCTCTCTCTCTCTCTCTCTCTCTCTCTCTCTCTCTCTCTCTCTCTCTCTCTCTCTCTCTCTCTCTCTCTCTCTCTCTCTCTCTCTCTCTCTCTCTCTCTCTCTCTCTCTCTCTCACTCTCTCTCTCTCTCTCTCTCTCTCTCTCTCTCTCTCTCTCTCTCTCTCTCTCTCTCTCTCACTCACTCACTCACTCACTCACTCACTCACTCACTCACTCACTCACTCACTCACACACACACACACACACACACACACACACACACACTGAGTTATCATATCAAAAATTGTAAGTTGTACAAACTGTCTAGAATCAATATCTGTAGAAATCTATAGGTGTACCAAAATTCATAGATTAACCATTAAATTCAGTTGGATTAAATATTAGACAAATGTATTAAACTGAACGAGAAGAGCTGAAACATTTATACTGATATAGTCTGAGTCTGAGATTTTCCATGGAAAAGCTATGAAAATGGAAAAGGTTGAAACTGCAGATTTAGTCATGTATTATATGTGCGTTTTCTTTGTCATAAAGGGACTTTTACCATTGATTATTTTCATGTCTGTAAATTGCCACATACAGCTGCCATGCATATAAATTATCATTTGCTTTTCACATGATATGCTTACTATAGTAATTCCCGCATATGTAGACAGTATATATTTATTACAGTTTTTTACAGTCGCTAGGACACATTTCTCAATACTCAGGTCACTTTTTCAAAACTCTACATCTCCTAACCAACTTTCAGCTTGGCACAGCAGTTCATTTCACATTCAAAATGCACTGAAACTACCAAATCACTTCATACACTGTAAAAAAATATTTTCATGATTTGTTATTACAACTTTTTATCTTTTATCAAATCAACTTCGATAGCTAATGTGGTGAAGATAACATACTATTTTGACTTTCTGTTTATTAAACCATTCTTCTTCATTGTATTAACTCAATTTTTTAATTACAACAAACTCAAAATTTTAAGGCAACAAGGTAACTTGCTTTTTTAAGTTAAACCAAATTTTTTTTTTACTGTGTACATGTCTCAAATCAACACCACAACACCATAACTTCCATAACACTAGCAAAGGTTGACAGACAAACACACTTATCACCCACAAAACAATGACCTTAAAACACTAACAACAGGAGCATTATACAATGTTTTCTTCTGTAAAAGAAGGACACCTCTCTACTGTTTTCACTGCAATAGATGTTACTGGAATGAATCAGACATGATGCAGTATGCTCAATATGATTTTATTTATATGATATTATGTATTTTGTTGCAAGAATTTAAACACACCATCCACTGATACAGATACAGTAGGAATCAGCTGTGGTTGGTCCAAATTGTCTAATTGTTTTTATATAATTAAATTTTTAGATGATTCTAAATATATTTCATTACAATATTAGAAATGTAGAAAATTGCTGTCTTATTCAGTTTTGTATTATGTTATTGTTTTGACCTTAAGTTTAACAGCCTGTAGGTACACAGAGTTTTGGTGATTGTTGTGTCGCAGTGAGAAAATAATGTAATTTGAAAGATGTAGTCACTGAATGCATTTTGTGCCAAAGCAATGATAAATGATCCACAGTTTAGCCCACATATACTTCTGTTGTGTGTGTGAAGAGTTTTTTTGAAAAAGTGACCTAAGTATTGAGAGATTTGTCTTAGCGACTGTAAAAAAAACTGTAATTTCTTTCACACATGTCTACAAATCACATTCACAAATGTTGCTTTCTTTACAATATTGTGATATAGTGAACCTTCAAATGGATTTATCGGAAACTTTCGCCAAATTCATTTTGGGTTGGAGAGTTTTGATCATACTCCTCGTCTGAAACATTGTACACAGTAAGTATCTTTTCAGGTACTTACAAAATGTTTGATCTCTCATGCCGTACACAACAGGACTGACAAACCTGGGAATTATGTGGATTACTACATAATTTAAAAAAAGCATTCCCGTCAGCACCTTGTCCAGGAAGGGCCCGACAAACGTTAGCAAGCACATCAGAAGCTGGATCCCATGTAGGATGAGTGTACTTCGAGCTTTCCCAGCATCCAAGTTTGTGGACTTTGCAACAAACATGATCCTTATGTAAGTATAAACTATAGTCAGCCCAACAAATGACAGGTAAATGATATACATAACATTTCTATTCTCTAGCATATATGGGTTATTGAACAGATAATCTCTGAAGCAGAAGACATTGCTGTAAAAGAAGGATTGCGGTTGTGTAGCCAACAGGACGAACAGGTCTGGTAGGGCCTGGATGGCATTCAGGCCCCAGATTAGGCCGATAAGGATGTATGTTTTAGGTACGGTACAGATCTGAGCATGACGCAAAGGGTTGCAGATAGCGATGTAGCGCTCTATAGCCATGGCGGCCAGGTTCAGCGGCGTGTTGAGCGTTGTGAATGTAGCGCTCAACAATAGAACACAGCAGAAAGAGACATTGAGAGTTAACACAATGTACCTCAACACATGAATAAGGACTGTAATTATCAGCTGAATCATGTCGTTGAACACCATATGAATGAAGAGAATGTACCGAGGGTTTCTGTTGAAGATCTCATGCTTGATGAAGGTGTGGACGAGCGTGCCGTTGATATAGTTGATGGAGATGCACAAACTAACCACCACCACATTCTTAGCCACCGCTGTGCTAAAGCTGTCCTTCAAAGTGTTGGCTTGGGTGATGTTACCCACCAGTGAAAAATTCATATTTAAAAACACCACTTTCTGGAAAAAAGAATAGAGAACATGAAAGGTTAAACATTGTGCATCAATATTACTAGAATGTCTAGATAGAACAATGCTATTCTCAATATAAAATTCAATTGTATCAGCAAATTAACATTAAATTGATCAAAGAGTCACATAAAGTTCAGATGTTTGTACAGTAATACCTCGTCCTCAGTAATACCTCCTCAGACTGATGAAAAATCTCATTTTATATCATGTGATGCTCGTCTTGGTAATAGAGGTTGGTATCTGTGCATGACTAACCTCATGACGTCAGGAGAGTTCAAGCAAAATGGCATGACCTCAGGACAAACTTTTGACTTGAAAACATGGGGTCAAGTTTTGGTTACACTCTCAGCTTGTCAGTGGGGTAGTACCCTTAAAGGGACATGTTTGCGCCTTATTACCTCAAGGGTACATTTTACTACTCAAATGCACCTTTTAGGGCTACATAAGGTACAAAGTTGTCCTCCTATCCCAGTGATAAGCTGTTGTACCCCTAAAGGTACAAATGTTGCCCTTTTTTTCCTCCCAGCAAGTTCAGTGATTGTGCTGCACCATTGTGCTCTCCAATTTCTTTCAATTTCAATTTCTTTCTCCACTGACTGCCCTTTGACATCTTTTGACATCCCCTGATATAACCAGGGTATTATATTTAACATTTAATTTCTTTCTCCACTGACTGCCATTAAAAAGTAGCTGTGTATTCTGCTACAAGACCAATGTTTGCAAGCAACATACAGTGAAAATAAAATGCAACAATAAGTCTCTAATTATAGAGAATAATGATCAGTCTTTATCAAGGTTTCAAAGGTTTTCAAATGCAAACATTAAATAGTTTTGTTTTTGTTTGTTTAATAGTAATGTGGCATGCAAACACACATTTTTATCTCAGTACACATTTGAGTTTGCAGCCTGTCTGAGCAAATGGGTTTTCATTACACATTGTTATATATATTATTCTTATATATTGATTTATGTAGGAATCTAAACTAGAAGCTTCGATTCTGATTCTGACAGTCACCATCAGCTCAGTGAGGCATGGGATAACCTAATAATCAAGCTCCTTTTGTCACAATATGCTGCACATATCCTTTGGCCTGGCCATATGAAAAATAATAAAGAAAAAGTGTTTTGATGTGGCAAAGAGAGCACCATGATAACGACCTTAAAGATCTTTATTTCCCTCAGATCTTTAAAATTTATTTTTTAACAATTTAGGGTGTGATATTACACTCTAAAAAAACGAATAACAATTAGTTAAAAAAAGAAGAATAACAATTAGTTTTAAAAATTATAAAATTATTAGGTTTGGGTCAAATATGGACAAATCCAACTGTTGGTTTAAATGAAACAAAAGGGTTATTTACATTAAATTAAAAAGGTTAATTTAAACCAACAGTTGGGTTTGTCCATTATTGACCCAAATATGGGTTGAAACAACCCAGCATTTTTAGAGTGTAACATCCAGACCACCATGACATTTGAACCTTTCTCTTATTGTAGTTTTTATAGATAAAAACACCTAAACTTAAAACCAATGTAACCTCTGGAATAGTTATCTATTATCACTACTGAAAAAAATATCATAATTAAAATAAATAATTAATGCAACAAAGAACATCCCTGATACTTATGCATTATTTGTCTTGTCTTTGTATGCATTGTCTTATTTGTCTTCAAATAAATGTTTCTTAAGCATCAATTCAGCAAATTTGAATGATATAAATGATATTAAATATCATTGGATTCATTTTTTTTATATAATTGGCTTTGACAGGTTTAGCCAAATCCATGATTGTGAGTCTCATCATCAGTTAAATAAATATAGTGAATATCCCAATAAGGCTGTAAAGTTGCATCACCTTGTCATGACATCATCTTCATATCACATGACTGTTCAAAAACAAACAAACAATTAACTCAAGCCTTTCTGGGAAACTTTGACCTTTCCCTCAGCATGTGTTTGTGTTCCTAAAAAAGCCAATCATTCACAAAAGGGAGCATTGTTGGGATAACAAGACATTTGTCCTTTCAGCATCTGAGCTGCAGTGTGTTTGGGGTAATCAACGCTTTCCACCGAGACTAGCGGGAATCTCTGACATTTCACAACCTCCACTGAGTCTAGTCTGAGCAAGAGCGATCCCACACCCTTGAGATCCGCAAGCAGAAGGTCAAAGCAGTCAGGAACACTTGTTGTTCTGAAGCTTGTATTCTTGGGAGTGATTAGCACGTCTATGGGGAGATGCGGAAAAGATCATGGAACATAATAAGAGATTGTTTTAGACGTTTAAAGGTCTGTTGGCATCAAGAGAGATCCTGTTTTGAGATGTTAATGCTAAGGGTCTGATGTAAATGTTGATCAATCAGCAAGTCTGAAAAACATTGAGAATACATGTCATATTCAAGTATAAACTTTATCGTATTTAATACTCAGTGTCCTATAAAACATTTTGACAATAAAGCCATGCTTAAAAACACTTTAATGCTACATAACATGTCAAACCAAAGTGACATTTATTTTAAAGATAGATAACACAAGTTTACATTACGAGAAAAATATTCCTGAAAAAAGACGGTAGATATACTTATAGAAATAAAGAACTGCTGTGTTTGAGAAGTTTCAAAATGTATTTGTGAAAGTGGTTTGATTTGGTTGCTTCTATTGAGACATTTGACATCTTTTGACATCCCAGGGTATTATATAACCACGGTATTATATTTAATATATATAATATATATATATATATATATATATATATATATATATAGAGAGAGTAGTAGTATACTTTATTGTCCTCGAAAGGAAATTTGTTGTGGACTACATGACTATATGATATATTTATCAATTGAGTTATGAAACTTGTTCTTTCTAAAGGCATTTTATATATTTTTTATTTCCCAATGTGAAAGAATACAGACACGCTTTAATTGTTTTAAAAAAGAGTGTTATTGAAAATATCCAAAAAACATACAATAATTCACATATAAGAGTCTTATAATGGAGCCTTTTTGCAAATGTCTAGAAAACATAAAAACCTGAGGCCAGAGTACTCTGAGGTATCTTAACTGGATTCTGTATGAGTAAATTACATTTCAATAATAACAATAATAAAAAACTGCAATCTTAAGGGGCACTTGTACACACTACCCTGTTTACACAAATCTCATTTTAGTGTTAAACCATTCCGGCCATTCTTGAGTCAGAAAATCAGTTTGCAGTCCAGTTAAACAATTAACATCAGACATGTTCCTCGGACTATTTCAAATATTCAGGCACAACATTGATGGGAAACAGCTTTGGTAATATGGAGTGAGTGCTTCATTTGGCTCATTGTGTCTCTCTCTTTTGGTATCAGTATTTTGTCTGTAAACTAATGATTCTAAGAGTGTCATCTGTAACTAATTGTTTTTTGTGTGTGTAATATACATGTGCATAAAAGGAAGGTTTTATAGATCCACACAAATTTGATGCCGATAAAAAACAGATGCAAACATGATAATGATGACAATATTTCAGAGTGGTACCAAACACTTAATTTCCCTTTTTAGTGTATAAATGCTAATATCAAATTTTCCATAAATACATACCTCTCTATAAACCATACAATACAGATCATGTATAAATAGGGAACAATATTAGCCATGTCCAAACATGGCCGCAGAATTATTTTGGCCTCATGCCTCAGACATCTACACCTGTAGATCTTTTGATTGTAGGACCCTTGACCCCCAGCGGACCCCTTCCTCCTCCATACGGTTGTGTGACGGGCTCTTTCACTTTCTTGTGAGCAACTGGTTCTCCAGCACTTCCAATCGCTTGGTCATAGCTGACAGTGACATACAGTTAAGGAAATATACTATAATAAATGATCATAATCATACTTAGCATCTTACCTTTCTGCATTTTTTTGGCTAGGCATTAAATATATTCAAACTCCATTTTTACATTTTCTTAAGAAGATGTGAGAGATGTTTACCAGTGCAAAACTTGCTGATACAAGTCTAGTGTGTTCGGTGGTTTCTAATCGCTTGTTTGCACATCCTGGGTGTTTTTTAGGTGGTTCCTTAGAAGCACAGCTAGCAAGGTTCATTTTAACACACTCTTGTGTGCTTTCAGCATCACACAGCTATAACACAGCTTATAACACAGCTTTTCTTACTCTTTAACTCTATATGATGGAATGCATTTAAGATGAAATTAGATTGTATTATTTAATGATTTTATATATGGATTATATAATACAATTAATGCAATTCTTCAATAATTATAGTCGTGTTAGGATGAAATATCACTTCTTAACATGATATAAGGCCATACAGAGTAAGTGCTTTTTGCTTAAGTGTGGTTTCAGTTGTTCCTATTTTTTTTTTTTGTGAATTTAGAATAAATTTGATTACAAAATTTGTGGTAATTTGTGATTTGTTCTTAAAATCATTCATACACACATTTCACGCACAAATTTGTGCGTACGTATGCTTAGTGAATGAGACCCAGTGGCCTTTTGGCCTCTCTCCACTTTAATTTAAAGATGCAGTGGAGAGAAAAGACAGACGGATGATGAGAAGATGTGGGAATTGGATTAGGAACTGCATCACTTGAGCAACAGAACTCAAAGTATCGAAGCAAGCATGCAAAACACTACATCCAACTGTGAAGGACATCTATCAGCAAGATCTAACTGTGATGAGAGCCATCATCCTTCCTTAGTAATCTCATCAAGTTCTAGTTAAACGGATCCAGCGGAGACGTGCATCTGCATCTAGTAGTTCAGAAACATCTGTTTCTGGCCTCAGACACGGACAAGGGCTCTTTTGAGCTTGGATAAATGATGTTGAGAGAGAGATCTGAAACAAAGAGCCATTGAAGCGTGTGGTCACAGAGGTTTGTGTCAGGAGCCAAAGCAGAGGGGCCAGTCTGGAACAGATCAGACCGACAGACACAATCTCTCCGTACAGAGGGGCTTCTGTTAAACACTTCAGCTGGTTGTAATAATGCGTAAATCCACTAGTCATACACGAGCGTTCAAAGGTTTGGGGTCTGCAAGATTTTTGAAAGAATTTTTTTAGCAATTATTCTCACGAGGCTGCATTTATTTGATAAAAATACTGTAAAATATTAGTGAAATATTATTAAGGCGAGATACGGCAGGCAAAAACATGTTGTTGTTTTTTCCACAGGTCAATTTTGAGATTTTGGGTTATTTGTCTTCAATAACATGTCTTCTTTCAGACTTGTGGTGAAAAAAAGTCTAGAATACACATTTAGGTCTTTATTTGACTACAATTTGTCTATTTGCGTCTGTAGATGTATCCTAAATTCAACAAAAGTTGGCGTTCTAAATCAACACGCTGCTCCGCGATCGCTGTCTGCTCCCTGTCATCACATATACCGTTGGAAATATACTCTCTCTTTCTCCTGTACAATGCTGTCAGATCCAAATATGGTGAGCAACAGAACTCAAAGAAAGTACAATGGGCTTTAACTTTAAAAAGGAAATCTCATTGGCTGATGTCAATTTCTGACAACGTGATTCGTTTAGATGCATTACGTGATGTGCTCTGACATTTAGATATGTGTGTTTTTGACTGTTTTTCTGTTCAGTTGAAGGCCATAAATGCTGTGTTATAAGTTTTGCTGTGATTTAGGTGGTTTGTATTGTTGTTGCTAATGATTTGATAAGATATTGTGTCTGTAAATAGTTGTTTCCACTAAAAAAGTATGATTTTTTACATTACAAATCTTTAAATGTCGTTTTCTCAAAATGAGTTTTTTGTCTTTCTCCAGTATAAACATCTCAGCCTATGTAGCACCGATGTACACCAAACTTTCCATTTATACACTTAGCAGTATTCTGAAGATATGTTCAGAGGGATTTGTTAATAAATCATTCCTGGCCTGATTTATGTGACGTTTAAAAAAAACAAATAGCAAAAATTATAATTTTTTAAGGCTGGACAGTATATTTTGATTTCCTAAGTAATGAAAGCATATATCCAGAAATCCCTCAGAAATTCTTTTTTCATCTTGTGTAAACAAAATGAAAAAAATATTTTGCACCTGGCTTTATCATATATTTGTAATAAATTTTTTATATACTTATGTAAGTAATCAACTGAGGAAGCTTCATGGTGATATCTATCTATAAATTTTACCCTGTTCACCTGTAGTGTCTCGCCTTAATTTAAAATACCTATTTTCTCTTTTAATATATTTGAAAATGTGATTTATTCCTGTGATCAAAGCTGAATTTTCAGCATCATTACTCCAGTCTTCAGTGTCACATAAGGTTAGGGATTTTTCGAAATGATGCTGGCCTTATTAAACAGCACTAATGAGCAAAAAAATGGAGTTGCATGGTGTAGTTGAATGTGCTGAAAAGAAAGCATATTGTTTGAAGGATTTGAAATAAATATATAAAGGATATGTTTCTGGGTGAGCTGGTCTAGGGTGGTCATCGTGACCTGTTGGAACTCCACAAGACTTTCACAAGCGCAGGGGTTCTTAACCTCGATCTCTCCTTGACTCTCAGCTGAAAAATGTTGCAATAAGTGAGAATGAAATAACCAATCTTCATTATAAAAAGAATTTCCCTCAAATTTGCATTTGGCAGAAATGCAAATGTGAGGGAAATGCTTTTTATAATGAATATACTGTACAGTACAGGATACTCATTGGCACCTTCTTAGGCAAATAATGCATGTGTGTGTGTGTATATCAGGCTCTAGATGGTGCTAAAGAACAACATACTGTGTAATTTTGTTTGCCATCTAATACAGATCTATGTGTGTGTGTGTGTGTATTCTCAGTGTTTCAAACGCACCTGCGCAGACATTGAGTTTGAGGTTCTCTGCGATCTGGCTGATGGCAGTGAAGTCTGCGCTGTAGAAGAAGTGTTTTTGCACAGGCTCAGAGGCGATCTCTCTCAGCTCATCCTCCACAGCTTTACCCACACCAACAGCATACATGGTGATGCCTGAAACACACAAGACACAGCGAATGTTCCAAAGGACAGACCTTTCATGAAATGAGTAAAAAATGTATAAATAATATAATTTTTTATTTTTCTATAAAATGGTAAGTGAGAAGGCTTTTTTGACTGTAATTTTTTGTCAAAATGTATATCTTTATTCATTTTAAAGGAGGTTCACAATTTTTTTTGACAATTAGAGACATATCTGCTAACATTAAAAAATAATTTATCTAATATCTTTCAATCTGTCCTAGAAATAAATAATCTAAAATATGTAAAAATGTATAAATGAATATAATATTTACCAAAAAAAACTAAATGTTAAAAAGCTTTTTTTCAAGTTTGATAAAGGAACATTTTTTATATATATTTTTTTATTATATTTGTAAATATGGAGAATGTAGGATATTTCTGATTACATTAAAACAATAATTTATCTAATTTGTTATAATCTGTTCTAGAAAAATGTTTAATATATAAAAGATTATAAAAAAGAAACGAAAAAGTTAGCTTGACTAGACTAAAATGTGATTTTTTCCGATTTTGATAAAGGAAAGAAATAAAGAAAAATTAAGTCATATTTTTAATATAAAATATAAATTCTTTAACTACAATTTGTGTACAAATTTTTTTTCTAAAGTGTTGTTTCATTTCTGTGACTGTAACACTTTGGCCCCCACATTAATAATACCTGCTTCCTTGGCCTTCTTGGCCCACTCTTGAATATCATCCTGTGAACGGCCATCCGTAAAGACCAGGCCGACCCGTGGGATGTTCCTCCCAGCAGGACGGGCTCCATCAGCCTCGGTGAAGCTGTTCTCCACCATGTGTTTGAGAGCCAAGCCTGTCATGGTTCCCTTCTCCATGTATTCCACATTCATCACAGCCTTTTTGATCTCTTCTTTTGTCTGATACATGCTGAGCGTGAACTCTGTCCGCACTCGGCTTGAGTACTGGACGAGACCCACGCGTGTTCCTTTAGGGGAGACGTCCAGCTGATCCACCACCTGGTTAACAAACTGCTTGACAAGCTCGAAATTCTGTGGCCGCACACTCTTGGAGCCATCGATGAGGAGGACCAGGTCGATGTTGGAGGATCGACAGGCTTGAAGAGGGCAAAGGAAACAAAACATGCATTTCTGAACTGTGACAAATATTTGTACTGCTTAGCAGAGAAAGTGGGACTTTTTTAGATTTATATAGGTGTCTAAAAGTGTCTCATTGTTGTGCCACAAAATATAACTGCAAAAATTATTTTTCAAAGTCTACCAGGTGCTTCCCCGTACAAACCTCATTGGAGAAATATGCAAACTTTAGCCTCGGTTTAGAAACAAATACGTTGGTTTTCATAAAAGTATGAGCAATAGTAATACTAATGGTAATACACCTTACTTAATTAAAGTGATCTCTGAAAATTAAATTGAGATAAAAGTATTTCAACACTGAAAAAATGACATACTTCACCTTTAACAACAAAGCATGCAGTTCTTGCCGACACCAATCTATACATTGCAAATAGAAACTTTTCCAGCTTTAGGAATTCAGCTTTAGGCATTTTAAACCCCTTTTAAACTGATGTTTAGGACAATCTCATCCGTAATATGGGTCATCTGAATGAAAGCGTTCCTTACTTCCGCAGGTCTTGCCGTCGTCCTGAAGCACATGGCCCTCAGGACATATACAGTGGTATGATCCCGGAGTGCTCACACACTGGTGTTCACAACCATGTTCGACCGTGTTGCATAAGTTATCCGCTGCAGAAGACATAAATATGAAGAGCGTGTCTTAAACCACATCGAAATCATGTAGGGTCAGTAAGAAATGAATACTTTTCTTCAGCAAGGATGCATTAAATTGATCAACAGTGACCGTAAAGACAAACTTTGGTTTCCACAAAATATTAAGCAGCACAACTATTTTCAACATTGATAATAATAAGAATTGTTTCTTGAGCAGGAAATCAGCATATTAGAATGATTTCTGAAGGATCATGTGACACTAAAGAGTGAATGCATATTTAACGCATAAATGCATAAACATGCATCATTTTAAGAAATGTCTTTGACACTTATTCAAAAAGAAAAAAATTACAAATATGACACTGTTAGCAGACAGAGAGGAAATCTGGTGAAAAGATGACTGGACTCTTTAAAGCAAACGTCCAGAGGCTTTAGGTAAACTTAAAAAGTGATAAACGACACACTTGATATTTTTGGCCTTTCCAGCTGTTCAAGGCCAAGGTCTGGGAAGGCCATCAGGCTTAAAGAGGGGGCGCTTCACTTCCGTGCCAGCTGATTTTGAACAGTTTTAAAGGTAACCATACAGTGTTGAGCAATTCGAGCGCAGTTTGGGAACAGAATATATTTATGAGGTGGATTAATCTGATAATCAACTCGGAAGGTCAATAAATCTTATCTCAAATGTTGTGAAAGCAAAAAAAGCTTGAATAATAGTTGGAAAAGTAAATGTTTTGCTTTAGAAAAGCATGCTGTTGAACTATTATTTTTTGCAATTGTTTCGGGAAAACCTACTAACAGCTGTTTCTGTGCATTACACTGGGAAAAGAGAAAGTATATTAATACCAAAACTTCTTTAAGGGGACATATTATGCTCTTTTTCAAAGTCTTGATTTTGTTTTTGGGCTCTCCTAGAATAGGTTTTCATGCTTGAATGTTCATTTACATTGTTGCAGCACCTCTCTTCCCAGTCTGTCAGTAACGCTTTTTCTGTCAGGAACACTATCGTCAAATACGTTTGACAATTAAGTGTGGTATGGTTCTGCTCTGGGCAAGAACTCCCCGCGCATCCATACAGCCTAGCATGGATAAGAGCAGCAATAACCCCCCTTAGGGTAAACAGAACAGAACCAACATGAATGTACTGCAGATATCATTAATTCATTTTAATGTACAACATAATTAGAGAATTTTACTCTGATTCAAGGGGAATCATAATGCCAAATCCTGACTGGCGAGAGGTGGAGCTGGGGAGGGAGGAGGGTAATTCGCTCCAGAGAAATACGATAGCTGATAATACTGAAGGAGCTTATATATGTATACAGTGATAGGCGTTTAATTCCTAGACGTGTATCAGCTGATGCAACTTGACTAACGTGTCCTGCCAGAACTGACGTTACGCTTAATATTTAGTCCCAGTCTCTACGAAGCCCCTCCTTCCAAAACATGCTGTGTGCTCAGTGGTCAGCCACTTCGAGCGTGTGTCGTAAATGTCATCATAATGAATCATAAGTTTCAACACACTTCGCAACTATCGCACAGTGTGTTCTGATTGGTCGGCTAACTAAAGCAAAGAGGCCTCGCCCCCTTTTTTTGCATATGCTTTGGGTGGGAATTATTTAAATTAGGAATACTGTGACTAAAATAGAGGCGTTTCAGAGAATAACTTCCTTTGGAGTAACTTTGTGCTTTGTAACTTAGTAGACCTATTTCATGCTCAAACAGCAACATTACACAATACACACTAAAGAAAGTTGAACATGAAAAAGGCATAATGGGACCCCTATAATCCACTGTAAAGCAGTCAATATAACAGGATCTATGCGGTGCTTGATACATACACTGGCAGGTCTTTCCGTTCTCCTGAAGAGTGTATCCCTCATTGCAGCGACAGTAGAAACCATTGAGCACACCAACACAGTGATGATCACAACTGTGATTCCCAAATGAACAGTAATCGATCACTAAGAGATAAAAACAAAGAAAATAGTGTTTTATTGAGCAAACAATACAAAATATCCCCTAAACCGGAGATGACTTTACTTGAGGGGTCTGATCATAATGCAAGCATTAGAGAATATCTCCTTAAAATCTGTCATGCAAAACTAACTACCATCAGAAGTCAATTGCTTCAAAAAGGTATTACTGGTAAATATTATATTTAAATGATTCTGAAAAGGTACAATTTAAAAATCATAATTAGAACTAAATATTTTATGAACAACACCCCCTGTTGTGACAAAAAAACGAAACATGCAAGATCATGAGATAGCTGTCCATTTAAAGAAATTATTCAGCAAGAAAAAAACAACATTATGCGAGCTAAACGATTTAAGAAGCCTGTTGCCAAGTTAAACAGAGCAAGCATGCATGATTAGCATTGTGTTAGTTTTGTGTGCATAGATCTGGAACGGTGATCGTGTGGACCAGTTACTCTCACTAACTTGTGCAGGTCTTCTTGTCATCATTGAGAGTGTATCCGTCCTTGCAACGGCAGTTAAAGCCTTTGAGGACACTCACACACTCATGCTCGCAGCTATCATTCCCAAATGAGCAGTAATCGATCACTGGAACAGGAAGAGGATGGCAAGAAACACACTTTACAGAAGCAGAGAACACTGCAAGCATCCACAAGTCGTATGCACAGATAAGCACGCATAAGCTACTGTTTTTAAGATGTTGTTAAATGCTTAAGAAGAAGACTTTTAACAGCTAAAGCTCATATGCCGGTTTCACAGACAAGGCTTAAGCTAATCCCAGACATGAGCTGTTTTAACTGAAAGCAAACTTGCACTGATATATCTTAAAATATGTCAGTGTCATTGATTTGTCTCAAGATGCACATCAGTAATGTTTTTTTTTCTAAGGCACATTTATAAAAGCTACTTAAATGTCCTCATTTAAATATAGCTGGCTCAATCCAAGTCCTGTCTGTGAAACCTGCCTTAATGTAACAGATGTGAATGGTTGTTTTGTTGTCCTTGCAAATGCTTTATTGATTGATTGATTGATTGTTTTGTCCTGGCTGTCAATCCTTGTTTTGGAACTGGTTGCTTTTTACCAGCAAACCCTGTGGAAGCCAATTGCTGCCTCATAAAATAAAAAAAACATAAATTATAAAAACTTTGTAACTTGACTTTTTACAATTGCAAGTGTATCTCCCAAATATTTCCGATTTACACTTCTGTTCAAAAATTTGGGAATGCGTTATGTTTTTAATGTCTTTTATGCTCACCAATGCTGCATTTATTTGGTAAAAAAACAGTAAAAACAGGAATATTGTGAAATAATATTACAATTTAAAACAACATTTTTATTTGAATATATTTTAAAATGTAATTTATTCCTGTGATCAAAACTGAATTTTAGCTAATATGCTCAAGAAACATTTTTATTGTTCTCACTTAATATGCTGCTTAGTATTTATTGTGGAATATATAGTAGTGATAATTTTTTTTGTAACAAATACAATTTGTTACAAAAAATATTTGTCATATTTGATCTTTGTCATACAGTCATATTTGATCAATTGAGTAAATATTTACTGAATTAAAGTGCTAGTATCTTTCAAAAACAACAAAAATCTTACTTGACCCCAAACTTTTGAATGGTAGTGTATATCTCATTTAATTTCTACTTGATATATATGTATGATACAGTATGTTGCCCTCACTAACTTGTGCAGGTCTTCTTGTCATCGTTGAGTGAGTATCCATCGTTACAAATGCAGTGAAAGCCTTTGAGGACACTCACACACTCGTGCTCGCAGCTATCATTCCCAAATGAGCAGTAATCGATCACTGGAACGGGCAGAAAGAAGCAGAGAAGCTCAAAATATGGAGTAAGACGAGCAGCCAAAGAAGTTGGCAAAAAGCAAAATGTTTTGTAAGAGGAAGAAGCATAGAAAGGAAACTTGAAAAAAATGGATTTGGAGTTAAGCATGGATTTTCTGGAATTATAAAAGATAAAAATGTTTGGTTTTGTACTTAAGTATCAAACTGGGCTGTGTGTGTGGATTTGAATCATGTGGCCTTCACTAACTTGTGCAGGTCTTCTTGTCACCGTTGAGTGAGTATCCATCATTACACCGGCAGTGAAAGCCTTTGAGGACACTCACACACTCGTGCTCGCAGCTATCATTCCCAAATGAGCAGTAATCGATCACTAAATATGGATTAAATGGATTTAAGGACATGACCAAACAGGATAAACATTTCTCTTGTATATAAACGCTATAGTTCAGAAATGTACGCAGTTCTTTAAATCATGATTAGATTATCACAGATAAAAACCACAGCTCTTTTTGTGACCAAGTCTGTTGGAGATCAATTTGGAAACCCTTGCTTGAACATTGGAAACACTTCATTCTGAAAAGCTATTATAAGTTTAGCAATGGATGGCCCAAATATTGATGCTAAACAACTGAGTAAAAAGCGAGGAAATGAAACGAGTGAATGTATGAATGGATTGTGAGCCTTCACTAACTTGTGCAGGTCTTCTTGTCACCGTTGAGTGAGTATCCATCATTACACCGGCAGTGAAAGCCTTTGAGGACACTCACACACTCGTGCTCGCAGCTATCATTCCCAAATGAGCAGTAATCGATCACTAAATATGGATTAGATGGATTAGAATTCAAGGATATTACATGCTGTGCAGAATATAGTAGATATTTCATTAATCCCTAATTAACATTTTTTCAGCATTTGGGTATTTTAAAGGAAAGTTTCTTCCAAATATTTCAAAATATTTCTCAATTGTCTACCATGAATTATTAGAAAGCCTAAATAAGTCCACTACAAAATGGTGCATTAAACAAGATTGGTGTAAGAGACTTTTTGGTCTCAATCAACATAAAAAAAGTAAAGGATTTTTTTCCTGACAAGCAAAATCTAAAGAACATCTCTGTTTGAACAGTTAGTGCGTTCAAGTCCTCCTGGGAAGTTTGTATTTATGAGTCATAATTACAATGTCAGGTAATTTCAAAATAACTTTGCTCGGAACAAAATGGCAATGCACCTCTTCTGCATAACATTCAACAAGATTTTTTCAAACTCTAAATTTACAAAATGATGCATAAATGTGCATTGTGTGTTTTTACTTTATGTTTTTATTACATTTTTGAAAGGCCTGTACATTTTATGAATCATTATATATTCTACCGTAACTGTACAATACTATCATATTTTGTCCATGCAACGTAGATTTTATTATAAATTAAAACAAATTTGTTCAATAATTTTTACAAATTTACCAGTAATACAGATCCAGTTTTCCCACTCGTAATTACAACTTTGTGGTGAAGTTCGTGTGCGTTTAACTCGTACATGTGATCTTTCCAACATGACTTGAATGTACCAAAGTGTTCAAACTGGAAAAAACGCCACAAGCTCTAACAAGCTTAGCAATCAATGGACGAAATATTGATGGTAAACAATTGACAAAAAATGGAAGGGAATTGATTCTTAAGGAAGGTAGATTGTGAGCAGAATGATATTCTGCCTTCACTAACTTGTGCAGGTCTTCTTGTCACCGTTGAGTGAGTATCCATCATTACACCGGCAGTGAAAGCCTTTGAGGACACTCACACACTCGTGCTCGCAGCTATCATTCCCAAATGAGCAGTAATCGATCACTAAATATGGATTAGATGGATTAGACTTCAAGTATATGACATTCAGTGCCGAATATGGTAAATCTTCCGAATTAGTCTCATATATAACTTGTGATTTACAGCGTTTAAATGCTCTAAGTTAAGTTTCCATCTAATTGTTTCTCAAGTGTCTACCAATGAGCTTAATTTGGTCATCACATGCTCACATTTTATATTGTGATATTTTATACTGTGATAGGCTAGATTTTTATATACTGTTTTTTTTTTGGGTGACAGGGTTTTGGAGAGAGGCTGTGTGGCCTAATTTAGCAGCTAAAACCTTGACAAACATTTAAAATCCCTTACAGAAGCTGTAAGTGCTTTGAGAAAGAACAGACAGCAGTGAGAGGAAGGATATTAGACCCTTTGACCCTTTGGGATCCACATCTGTTGGTGTTCAATCTAGCAGCTTTGCAATTTAGCAATGGGGTGCCCCAATACTAATGGTAGACGGTTAAGAAAATTAGAAGGAAAACAGATTTTGAAGGAATTACGTAGATTCCACAAATGTAAAAACTGAAAAACTGACGATGGCCTTCACTAACTTGTGCAGGTCTTCATGTCATCATTGAGTGAGTATCCATCGTTACAATGGCAGTGAAAGCCGTTGAGGACACTCACACACTCATGCTCGCAGCTATCATTCCCAAATGAGCAGTAATCGATCACTGGAACGGGCAGAGAAGAGTTAGAAAGCTTTGGCAAAGCAGGAAGAGCAAATAAACCACATTAAAGTAACATACAAGCTGTGTTTCAGAAGAGTTAAGCGGCAAAACCGATGTGAATGTGTCTCTTTAGAGGTGCTGGAGAGTAACTAGCTTCAGTCAGAGATAACTTAGCTTAGCTGCCTTCAAAACCATTTAGCTTTTCCAGTAACACGCTACTTTTGCCTACAAGTTGCAGTGTAGCATGGAAAATATATAGATATTTTAATTTTGTTTACAAATTTTGTTCCAGTCCAGATAACTACTGCTTTGTCACAAATAGCCTTAATTCAGTTTGCTACTTTTTGCTAGTAGCTTCTAGAACAGCTAACACAAAGTAACTTGATTGTTGCTAAGCTATAAGCTAATCAATTAGCTTCTCCATACTGCTTATAAGCAGCACTAGATTGTTTGGCAGTTTTTACTGTTTCCTATAAAGTCTGTGTGGAACTAGAAGCTAAAACAAAAACACTGTGTTTGTGTTCAGTGGCTTAACCAGCTGGTAACAGCAGGAAAGGAATAGATAAGTAGCGTGTGCTTTATAGCAGCATAACGCAGCCATGCGGAAGCTGTGATGACATTGCAAACTTTCCCTTTGCATTAGAGACTGTTCCATGTGCTTGAAAAAATGTTAGTTAGGATAATGTCTATGTCTAGCATGTAATTATAGGCTTGTAGTGTTGTGTGGGTATATAAAACGTTCATATGTGAATTGTGTGTGCCCTCACTGACTTGTGCACGTTGTTTCGTCCTCGTTGAGCGTGTATCCTTCACGGCATTGGCAATAAAAGCTCTGAAGCACGCTCACACACTCGTGCTCACAGCTATCATTCCCAAATGAACAGTAGTCGATCACTAGAACAGGCAGACAAAAGCATGACACTTCGGTGATGAGAAAACACATGCAAGATTCATCTCTAAGTTTGCATTTGGCTATAGGCTACCAGCACAGAGCTACTATCACCTGCTCTGTATTAATATGGTGTAAGCAGTGCGGACTAATGAGTCACATACTGCATACTACACCGCATATACTGTAGCCTATAAGTGTTGTAAGTGCAGGGAGGAACTATTTGTGTCCTGGTTGCTCTCACTTACTTGTGCAGGTTTTCAGGTCATCGTTGAGTGAGAATCCTTCGTGACAGCGACAATTAAAACCGTTGAGGACACCCACACACTGGTGCTCACAGCTATCATTCCCAAACGAGCAGTAGTCGATCACTGGAACGGGCAGAGAACAGTGAGAGAAAGTCTGAGTAATCGGGTGTTAAAGACCCCATGCTTTCTGGATTTTAGTCCATGTCTATTCGTTTCGATAGGCTTGTGTACTTCCTGCTTCATTCAGTATTGTTAACTATAACTAAAATGGTAGTACTTTATTTTACAGTCCTGTTCCGCATGTACATACTATGCTCTTATAGTAATTACAGTAACTGGGTTATAACTAGGTGATAACCCTGAACTAATCCCTAAACATAGCCTAACCCCATGTAGTTACCTTATATAAACAGTACTTTCTTCTTGGGTAACTACACTGTAAGTACACTGTTAGTACATGTACTGTAAAATAAAGTGTAACCACAAACTATTCAAACATGTTTTTGTTAATTAAAATAAAGCTTAAATAAAATATAATATTAGATGTAAAACTTAAAATTAGATATGTTGCTTTGGCAGTTAAAGTACTAAAATTACTAAAACTGAAATAAATATAAATAAAAGCTAAATAGAAATATATATTTTTTTTAAATACTACTAAAATGACAAAAATCACATAACAAAATTACTAAAACTTAAAAACATTTTTTTAAATAATAAACAGAACATAAAAAATACTACAATAACACCAGTTTCAATAGGAAAATATGTTTATACAGGAGAGAAATTTACTCTTTAAGTATACAAGTATAAGCAAGCATACTGTACTTGCATACCTGCAGAAGAGGTGTATATTTAGTATACAATGATGTTCCTTTGGCTATGTTCGTAATGGAATACTAGTGTACACACTACTGCATGCTGCATACTGTGCAGTATATATGATATATTACTGTGCAGTATATACTGCACACTTTAGTAAATGCAGTCCAGATATTCCATGCATACACAACATTAGCATTCTGTATTCAGTATACATAATACTTAAATAGTATTGTATGTATAGTATGGTAGTATGCTATTCCGAACGTAACCCTTGTATGTATAGTCTACTAAAATAGAAGTTTATGTAAATTTTACAATTCACTCAAATTGTTACGCAGATATAATTTGCAATCATAATTTTTTTAACTATAAAAATAGAAGTATTTTCACTAGTCATCTCAAACTGCACAACAACAAAAGCAGCTCATAAACAAAAAATATCATCACTAACTTGTGCAAGTTCTCTTGTCGTCGTTGAGTGTGTATCCCGTGTTACAGTCGCATGTGAATGACCCAGGGGAAGCGATACAAATCTGCTGACAATCATGCTTCCCTTCAGCACATAAATCAATGGCTACAAGAAACAAACAAACAAACACACACACACACACACACACACACACACACACACACACACACACACACACCTGTTGAGCACCGCTGGAATGATAATTATGTCATACTTCTGTGATGTGTAATTTGTGAGGGTACACACGCGTGCAGGTCTTGCCGTCCTCATTGAGCGTGTATCCAGGCAGACACAGACATTGGTAGGAACCAGGCGAACTCTCACAGATGTGTTCACAGCCATGATCTGACTCCACACACAAGTCCATCCCTGCAAATCCAATGCACATACAGTATTAGAACTGCGAACGCAGGAAAAACTAAGTCATAGTGTTAACAATCACAGGGCATAAAAGCAGCAGCTTTCATATGCTTAAAGCCAGCATAAGATTTAAGCATTTTAATCCTTGTTGAAATAGGATATTTAACGTGAAAAAAATTAAAGGTGGGACTGATTTAAAGATCAAAAGACAATGTGAACGAGCAATGTTTTTATTGACAAATAAATTTGACAAAAATTTTGACAAAAATGTCCTTTAAACTAGTCAATTCCTCAAAATCAATTATCTTTAGTAAATTTTACTCTCACAAAAATGGCAAATCATTTTTGTTGAAAAAAATAACAATAAAGAATAAAAATGTTAAGATTGTGATTAATTGGATTAATTAATTTTCAAATATTTTTACAAGAATTTTAAGAATGAATGTATTTGGATATTTAGATGTATATTATTTAACGATGTATCTTAAATGTATACAGTACCATTTAAAAGTTTGGGGTCAGTAATACTTTTTTTAAATAAATGTATACTTTTATTCAACATGGATGCATCATATCAAAAGTGACAGTAAAATAATTTATAATGAAAAGGATGGTCACACTTTAGATTAGGGTTCAATTCTACTATTAACTACGACTTTTGCCTTAATAAACTCCTAATTACTGTTTATTAATACCGGTAGTTAGTAAGGTAGTTGTTAAATTTAGATATTGGGGATTAAGGGATGTAGAATAAAGTCAAGCAGAATAAGGCATTAATATGTGCTAATAAACAACCAATATCCTTGTAATATGCATGCTTATGAGCAACTAGTTGATATTGAGAATTAGACACTAAACTAAATTGTTAGTTTAAGTCACATAAATAAATTACATTTTTAATTGTAATAAAATTAGGTAATAATACTGCATTTTTGATCAAATAAATGCAGTCTCAGTGAGCATAAGAAACTTCTTTCAAGAGCTTTAAAAAAACTTTCAAAGAGTACTGTATATCTTTTGGTATTGCTAAGGAAAATGTGCAACTTTGAGCTGAGGTTTGAGGTAGAAAAAAATCTGACAAGTTGAAAAGTTCAACACAAATGTCTCGATTCATTCACTGAGGTCCTTGAGCATATATCACACGGAGAAACACTTTACCACAAAGCTTGTCTTGGAACTGAAGCCCAAACTGGTGAATAAGGTCAAAGCTCTCCACGAGGAATACGTGATCCTCAAACGGTGGTGATGCCATTGCTCGCAGTGATGTCATATCAGCCCTGGCGACACCAATGGCGTAGATCTCAATCCCAGACTCTCTCGCAGCAGCTGCCACTTCAGCCACGCGGTCCTGAGGGCGGCCGTCCGTCACGATAACAGCGACGTGGGGAACGTTGGGACGGGCGCCTTCCTCGGCAGAGAAGGCTACATTCATGGCGTAACGGATGGCCAGGCCGGTCATTGTGCCCTGTGCCAATGGAATGATCTCGTTGATAGCTTTGACCATCTGCGCTGGCTTGCTGAAGGCTTTGAGGGAGAAGACGTTCTGGACCTGGCTGGAGTATTGGACCACACCAACTCTTGTAGCTTCCAGGCCAATGTCCATCTCATGGATGATGTCAATCATGAACTTGCGCATAGTCTCAAACTCGTGGGGGCGAACACTGCGGGAGCCGTCGATGATGAACACAAGGTCAACCGGACCAGATTTGCACTTTGGTTCAGCTGTGAAATGTGGGAAAATAGAATTCAAAACCACATAATGACAATATTGACACCGTTTAAAGTGAGTATGAGAAAACAAGTACAAGGTTATTTGTTGGCATCGATGGTTCCATGAAGAACCTTTAAACATCCATAGAACCTTCCCAGTGTACAAAAGGTTCTTTATAGTGGAAAAAGAATCTATAGATTACTAAAATATTCTCGACACTTAAGGAAAAAATGGTTCTTATAAGAACTGATAACAGAAAGGAACCCCAAAATGGTTTTAATGACTTTTGTAATAATTTTTAAAAGGGAGTAGAAAACACTTCACTCTAAAAAATGCTGGGTTGTTTCAACCCAATTTTGGGTAAAATATGGACAAACCCAGCCGTTGGGTTAAATTTTTACATTACATTTTTAACCCAACATTTGGGTTTGTCCATATTTTACCCAAAATTGGGCCCAGCATTTTTTTTATCTTTTGTTGTTGCTGACATTAAATGTTGTCTAATCAAACTCTTTTCAGGTCAAAATTAATCTGTCATTTAGTAGTCAAATTAGGAAGATGGTTGACCTGCTCCTTGGTGACCATGAGCAAAATTGTCAGAAATAAAATATCTAGTATACATTTAATAAAGGTTCACCATCCAAGCAAGGTTAAACATGCTTTGTGTGGTGAATTAATGGCTGCTAAGATCATAAAACCATCAAAATTTAATTTAAGAGGCATTTAGAAACCAAACACTCAAATTATAAAGACAATATTATGCAGTCCATTTTACTTTTCAGCCTAACCTCATGTTAATAATTTTGCACATTGAGCCGATGCAGTTCATGTAAATATATACATTTTGGTTTATCTTTGCATGTAAAATCTGGATCCTGAATCATTTGAGAACCACAGATCTATCTGATCTGAAAAAACATGCTCTACAATGGCCATCTGATTTGCCAACACCAACACAATTGTGCCACCACTAAATGCTTACTGTAATAAACAGACTCTGAGGTAGTGTCTACCACTGTGTTAACCATTGTTACTGTCAAGATTGATTTATTAGTGTTATAACGGCGGTTTAACCAACCTGATTTAGGTCTTGCTTCTGTTGCAGCCATTATGGCTATTAGCACACCAACATACACCAACACACGGGTCATGTTTCGTCGACAAAGGCCCAATCTCGCCGTAAAAATCCCACTGGCTGTAGGTGGAGAAGAGAAAGAAACAGGAAAACTGCAGGTCAAGGGAAATCTGTGCTTTAAAAGGCAGCCATACATTCCAGTCTGAGCTTGCAATAAAACGGCGACACCAAACAGATGGTCCACAGCAGCACTTCTAAACAGACTGTTAACATGGAAGAGTTAATAGACTTTTGGGCCAATCACATCACCACAGGCTCCGAGTTCAAACGCTGTGTGAAGTAATTGCTGGAAAATAACTGCGTCTGGGACACTGGCGCTGTAAACAGAGTGCTGTCAGTCACTTTGACTTTCGCAAAGGGATCTGCCTCTCCATGGGCCTGATAAGGGTTATCACTATCAGTGGTCATGGTATCACTGGTTTGGCATGAATTTTACTGTCTCTGAACCCAGCAGATAAAACAGCCAGACAGATTACTGCTGTGCAGCATTCCTATCCATTCAATTAAAAACAGGATTTTTCAGGAGTACAATTTGCAGATTTGAAGCTGATATGCTTACAGAAAGATTTAATACAAAATGTAAAATGTCGTCATTTACCATCGTGCCATTCCACTCTACAAAAGTTATCCATACGATGTGCACTATACTGCAAATTTATTTGCTATTTTTGAAGTTATATTAAATCTTTATGCGAGGAACAGACAAATTTGAGCTATTATTTGCTAATAATCTTTGCCATAGCTCTCAAATGCCATTCTTTAAGGCCATACACAACTGTTCAAAAGTTTGGGGTAAGTAAGCTTTTTTGGTTACACTTTATTTTACAGTATGTGTACTTACAGTGTAGTTGCCGTACTGGTAATATAAGGTAACTACATGGGTTAAGGTTAGGTTTAGGGATAGGTTAGTACCTTATTACCCAGTTATTGTAATTACTATGATTACATAGTATGTACATGCAGAACAGGACTGTATGAGCTACCCTTTTTTAAATACTTTTTTTCAGCAAGGACACTTGACACTTAAACTGATCTAAAGTGACAGTAAAAACATGTATATTGTTACAAAAGAAAGACGTTCTATTCATTAAATAATCCTGTAAAATATATCACATTTTCCACAAAAATATTAAGAGGCACAACTGATTTTAACATTAAAAATATATTATTTTTTAAAATCTTGAGCCCCAAATCAGCATATTAGAATTATTTCTGAAGGCTCATGCGACACATTTGAACTATAGAGTCCGTCACGCTTCCGATGTGAACGCTCTCATTTGCTAACATTGGTGCTAGAAAAATATACACTGCTTCTACAGATTACATATTCAAACGTGCCTCGTTGACATCAAACATGCATATCTGGAAGATAAAATCATACAGTTTTGAAATCCTTTTAGGGTGAATTTACCCCTTTCAAAAAGACAAAGCTGGGAAAAGATATTGCACATGCATCTCTATATACTACTCTCAGAATTAAATAGAGTGACCTCTATGACCAGTGCTGGTTTGTGGTTTCTCCAAGCCTTGATTAAGACTCTGCACATAACTGTCGGTTTCAGTGGCATCCAGGTAAACGGCAGACTTCAGCCCCCTGTGTGCTAACACAATGAAGCCTTCTGTGCTATATATGTCTACATTAGGCTTTGAGTGTGTGCATACGAGCTGCGGAGACCCTTGACTCAGCTTTGATTATTTCAGCACTGTATGGTCACACACATCATGCTGGCAGAGAGCCAATAAATTCAGAAGATTGAAGTGGTTATTTAATGTTTACAGAGAACATAGCACCATGACTTGGTTTTGGATGGCAGCCCATGTAATCTACATTAAGCACAACATAGCAGACATATAAAGAGATGCTGTTATTCCAGTCCATTTGCATGTATACTGATTTAAAATTTTGATTTTGCAATTGTTTCCATTAAACTGGCTTTGACGAACATGTAGGACCTTGTAAAAGGGGTTTGCTGGTTTAATGAACACATACCCCCGATATTTACAAATGTTAGGCCCTGCATCTGGAAATAATGCAATTTCCATGTGACTACCAAGTTGTGTTAAATCACTTATCCTTTTCACGATGATTCCTGTTTGCTTGTTGGTAGTAACTGAAAAGCCAGATGGTTTGGTGTCCATGCTTTCTCCACAACATAATCAGCAATAAATGTCACCCACATTTATTTCTATTTGGACTTTACGGCTCATTCCATGTTCACTTGTATCAGTAACTGCTTGCCACGTGGAGGGAGGCGTGAGAAGTCAGCACCTGAGTACAGATGACTATCTCTAAAAACAAACATGTATATAGATTTACAAACACTCCTATAAGGCTGATAACACAGTTATTGGAATTGGAGATGGAGAAGTCTTCTTACAACAGATCTCTGACAGTTACACTGTCGTCACATTGAGAAAGGAGAGAATAAAGTAAAACCAGGAAGCATGAACAGCGGTGGAGTGTCTGGCACAGTAGAGGACTTTATGAAGATTTCAAAACGGCTGTTGTACACCTGAGCGTCATGCAGGACCAAAGGAAAGGAGACAGAGAAACAGGTCAGTGAGGGGAATATGTTAACAACGGTGGATATTATTTTAAGCAAAAGAAAAAAAAAGAAAAAAAAACTTTTATTATATAATATTTGTATTTATTGATTAAAAATAAATAAAACATTAAAAGAGAAACATGCTTGTTGACAATGGTGGGCATTCATTTAAGAAAAATAAATGGTATTTTAATTATAATCATATTTTTATTTATATTATATAATATGTATTATTACAAATAATTGTAAAAAATCTAAAATTCTCATTAGGCCTACTGTAAAGCATTAAAATAAATAAATATTAATTCTCAGCATAAATCATATATCAGTATAAATTAAAGGCAGTACAAAACCGCATGGTGGGGGAAATGTTCTTAATTGTTAAAAACTGTCTTACACTTAATAGTACCAAAAATATGCTATTCTTTAAGCAAAGTATAAGTTTTGACTCTGGTGTGAAATATGACCATCATAGGTTTCCGTTTTGAGAGAGTCTTGAGAGATTGCCTCCCAACATAGTAACGCAGAGGAGTGAGAAAAGGTGACAGGCAGTAAAAAAAGAAGAGTGACAGCACATTTCTTTCAGTGAGCTGCGTATATCTTTGGAAGACTGTTCAAGCATCCCAGATCCCAGCTCTAGCCCAAAGGGATCAGCCTCACAGTATAAACATTTCTCACAGACAGACCAAAGAAAAACCCAGTGTGAGGCGGTGAGAGAGAAGACAGGAGCATTAGAGGAAGAGGGCAAATGGAGGAAAATGACAAGCGTTGTTTCTTTGGCAGCGTATTGACTGACAGCTTCACAGTTAGATGAACTAACAGCAGCTTCTTGTTAAAGCAGGATTGAAAGCAGATGTGACGCTAATAGCGGTTTTGCCTCCAGCCAACCACTGCGCACCTAAAGCATGTACTGGTGTCCCAAAACCAAGGGAGCTGCCTATCTAGACAGCATTGTGGAAATGCTGTTTAGGTTGGCGGCACACTAGGTTTTGAGACATGGCCAGTCTGTTACATGCTGATGATCTATATTTAGATTCGTTCAGCTCTTGGCTGTGATCAGAATGGAGTAGGCTACTTACTGCACAGTATAGGCTACTGTTTACGGTCACAGTTGCTTTAATGTTATGTTAAACAGAATAAAATATGCAACAATAAAAGTTTCAAACATTAGTAAATTGTATTATTGTCATATAACCTCATGTTGCATGTTTAATTAAACAATTCAGGTAATCAATCAATCAATCAATCAATCAATCAATCATTAAATAAATGTTGCAATTTATATTCAACTTTGTCTAGATTACAAATAATGGGTTTAAAATTACAGTTAACATAGCTTTGACAAAAATTACTCCTATTACTCTCCTGCAGAGACCTATACTTGGAAATAGGCCAATTTGAGACCATTGCATTGTGGGAGACAGTATTCCACAGTATTCCACGGTTAGTTTTATATTGCAAACTATCATAATGGATACAGAACAAATTACATAGGCTACTGTGTGCACACACAGCATAGGCCTGTACATACTGCAGAAATAGTATGAATAGTGTGTTAATATGATATTTTAAACAAATGCACTTTTCGCAGGTATAAAGGGAGCACGAGATGCGATCATGCGACCATTATAATTATCTTGAAAATGGGCCACACAACATTTAAGAATGCACAGATTTATATTCAACAGATCAAGTGTATTTTGATTCAGATCAAGACACTTTTTTTTCATTTATTATTTCCAAGTATAGGCCAATGTCATCATTCTCCAAACTTACATAAAACATTTTACTTATTTTACATCGATTGAAATGATATGAACGTTGATGTATTTAAAATGCTTTTTTTTTTTTTTTTTTTTTTATCATTTAGCCTAATTAAAACATTTTTTTTTTCCTCAGGGGAAATGGCAGAAGACGTTAGCCTGAAAGCACCGTTTAAAAAAAATAGCACGAAAATATTGCTCAGCTAAGCACATTTATCATGTTGCACATATTAAATATGTTTAACCATTTCACAAATAAGTAATACAAAAAATGTAGATGGTCAGTCTCCATTTCATTAAACAAACAGTTTCAGTAGTTTTGCTTAATTTACAACTCAATAAAACTAGTAAAACACAAGAAACAAAGAGATTTTCCTCTTAATTCTCCAGGGTTGGCCATCGTGGACTCTGCTGAAGCCTCTCACCTGTACACATCAGACGCGTGCTTCACTCACCTCAGGTAATCACACAGGTACAAACTCTCCTGTAGAAGCGTGCAACGGTATCCAAAAATACGACAAAAACGACGCTGAAGTGGTTCAGGAAGCCTATTAAAACTGTCGAGCCGTTCCTTAAGGTGAGTAGTACCTCTCCAGGCGATTATTCTGGGATAGAGTGAACAGTCAGGACATTGGCCAGGTATTAAATCTACAGAGCACGTTTGAAATGTAGATCCCACCCCCGTCCGAAATGGGAAGAGCAGGCAGGATTTCTTTGGGGGGTTGCTTGCTGCAGGAGAGAGAACATTAGCTTTCTTTTAGTGAGCCTTCAGAAATTCCTTGCGGTTCTGCTTTAGTCCACGATTGATGCACGAGCTCTTGAAGTGCCATTTGTGAACACAGAGCTGACTTTATCAGTTTGAATTTCGTTTACAGTGATGCTAGTTTCTTAGGCTTTCTAGGAAATATTAATAGTGCCTGTATTAGGGTAGTCTACAAATAACGTTTAAGATCTTAGAATGCAGTTTACGAAAGGAAAGCGTGTTTTAGATAGGCCTGTAACTGGTCGTTTAAAGTGATAGTTCACCCAAAAATAAAAATTCTGTCATCATTAACTCACCCTCAAGTTATTTCAAGCATGTAGCGTATTCGTTTTTTGTCGTTGTTGTGCTGAACACAAAACAAGTATATGTTGAATGTTGGTAACTAAACAGTTTCTGGTCCCCATTGACTTTCATAGTTTTTCCCCTCTTTTCTATGTAAATCAGTACCAACATTCTTCAAAATATCAGCCAAACACAGGGATCCAATTTGACCTCCATCCTAATATGCTCAAAGTAGGAAGTAACAGTATTGCCTTTGACCCCAAATCCTCTTGGGAATGTCTCAAATAAAAACCCAGACAGACTGAAACATTCTAAGCCTGGGGAATTATGTGAGATTTCAATTAAAACATTTAGCTCTGCTGGGAAATACCACATTTATATCACTCTTAATCAAAGGAAGTAAGAGTCTCAGAAAAGTATGCACTGTTAAAAATACTAAACAAAAGAGCAGGAGATTAACATAATATGAATTAAATAAACCATTTCGGATTGAGTAATAATAAAACGAGATACTTAAAAGTGAAACGAATAACTGCAAATAGATCATATGAAACAACAATTAATCAAAGTTAAATATTAACTTTGTTAATTAAGTGTTATGGGCCTCATTGTTTTTCATTAGAAATGTACATGGAGAGCAAAGTGCTTAATAGTCCACCTGACAAATGAAAAAGCTGTCATTTACTCATACTCATGTAATTCCTATCCTATGATACTTTTTAATTCCTCTGTGGAACATGAAAGTTGCTTTCCTAACGGTTTAACAAAACAAGCATTATAAGAATATTCTTCTGTGCCTAAAATGATTTAAAAGGGAAACTGGGATGAAACGATTTATTTTATATATATTTCCCCAAATATATGTATCAAATTTTCTAGCTCAATAAAAAAAAATTCTTTTTCAAAAATGATTGGAAAGTGTCATGTTCTGTCCTCTGTCCTCTCTGCATCACTGTCTACACATCCAACCCACTATTTATTTCAGAATATCTTTCAGTAAAACTCTATAATATCTATTACTGAATCTTACAGACTGCTTGTTGCTGTGGTTAATGTCAGAAAAGCTCAGCAAAACTAACCACAGACGTCACGGACAGCCAAAAAGGCTGTTAATGCCCCAATTTTCTACATTCATTTTAATGTTTAAATTGTGTCACAATATAAATAACTATTCCATGATAGGATATTTGAGAAAAGCACAGATAGTTTACTTTGGAGATGATGCCAGTTTAAAATAAATATTTTTGTGCATCATTATAGGGAGGAACAAAATTTCTCCTTGTTGCAAAAAGTAACCAGAGATTCAGTGAGGCAATACCTTCAATTCAGACCTGACCAATCAGTGATCATCTTGCATGCCAAAGTTGCTCAGAAGTCTTATGGGAATGAGAAAAGGTAAATATGATTTACATCTGTGCATTTACATGTTCAAAAAGTGAAATACACACACACGTTTTCATGTTTTATGGGAACTTTCCATAGACCTATTGCTTTTTATACTGTACAAACTGTATATTCTATCCCCCTACACTAACCTTACCCCTTAAAGTATATACTTATCACAGAAAACTTTCAGCATTAAAAAAAAAACATGACTTACTAAGATTTATAAGCTGTTTTCCTCATGGGGACCAAAAAATGTCCCCAAGGATTTTAGATATTGCCATCTTTGTGGGGACATTTTGTCCAGAAAATCAGCTTTTTTTAGCTTTTGGGAAAATGTCACATCGTACCAGCATAAACTGTTTTTTTTTTTTTTTTGGAACATGGAAGCTGGTTTGTTCCTGGTTCAAGATGGTCTACCAGTTCCGTTTAGTTTGATAAAGATTGAACGAGATTAAGCCTAGCTAGAAACCACCTGTCATGTTTGTTTGTTTTTTGCCATTTTTCCACCAGGTTCTTTTATCAATCACAGGAACATCATTTACAGAAAGTAAGACTATTGCACACCTCGTTCTTCATGTCTCATTCCAAAAATAATGGTTTGTGTGTTTCCACAGGTTTTTCTGCCCCCCTCCTTGTGTGTACCTCGCTGGACACGGATGGAAACTCAGACAGGAGCAGCTTAAAGGTCAGTGGCTTGCGAGAGCATCTTCATTCTTACCGTTGTAATTCACTCAAATTTTTCCATTTATATTCACTCAGCATCAGGTCTAGGTGAGTCCAGTTGTCAGCTTTTCGGGTACATGGGTCTGGACAGCTCCACTGATCCACGGACAGACAGTTTCAAGCTGAGCTTTGAGGAGCAGACAGACAAGAGGGTGAGACATTGCCAAAACACAGCGATCAAAGAGGAGAGAGTCTGTCAGGCTTATTAGAGAACATGACTCCTGTGTGTACAGAGAGATTTGGAGCTGGGATCATATGTTTATTCTACCTGGATTACAACTAGGTTTATGTAAGGTGGGCAGTTGGATGTACAAAGAATATGGGCTTGATCTTTTAGTTGCTTTATTCCTGCCCACAGGAAATAATAATCATAAACAAGATCTCTTTAATATCTCTCCAAAAACGAGCAATGAGATTTTAATGGTTATTTGAGTTCTCAGATTTGTATTCTGCGGAAAACCCCCACGTGCTTCCTCTTAAGAAGAGATCTGAAAAATGTCTCAAACCGTGTTCAGATTTGCCAAGAAATCAAAGTCTGCTACCAAAAGTCAGAGATCTAAATATGAACTGAGATTTTACAGTATTTCTTCTAAGACTGTATATACATCTGACTGTATATACAGTACTGTTCAAAAGTTTAGGGTCAGTAAGAAATTAATACTTTTATTTAGCATGGATGCATTAATTTGATCGATAAAGACTGAAGTCAGTAAAGATGTATAATGTTACAAAAGATTTTTGATTTTTCTATTCAGCAAAGAATTCTGTGGTGAAATGCATTTTCTACAAAAATGTTAAGCAGTTTCAGCATAGATAAGAAGAAGAAATGTTTCTTGAGCAACAAATGTGCACATTTGAATGATTTCTGAAGAATCATGGGACACTGAAGACTGGAATAAGGATGCTAAAAATTCCGCTTTGCATTACAGTAATAAATTACATTTAAAAAAATGTATAATATTTCACAATATTACAGTTTTACAATTTTTTTATTAAATAAATGCAGCCTTGATGAGCACAAGAGACTTCTTTTACTTTCGAGCCCAAGCTTTTGAACTTTTGTAAACGTTAACAACTGACTCATTTGTGTCTGTTTCATTCTTTTTTTCAGATGTTTGCCTGCGCTAAAACCTTGTATATCTCCGATACTGACAAACGAAAGCACTTTCGCCTGCTTCTACACCTGTTTCACAGCGGAGGGCAAGAAATCGGCACGTTTAACAGCAGGCTCATTAAAGTCATCTCCAAACCATCACAGAAGAGACAGTCCATGAAGAATGCTGACCGTGAGTCTGTGCATGTGTGTATTTGTGTGCGATTCTGAAAGTCTATATTTAATTTAATGCAAGCGTTAGACATTCAGTCCACTGAAATTCAGTTTTACAGTTTTAAGGTTATAGGTCATGACTAATTTTAATTTCCATGTTTTTTTCCCCAAAATTATTATTATTTTAGTTTTGTTAACTAAAAAGTTGACAAAACAGTACATCCTATTGAATTAGACTGTTGATCTATCCCTCATTTGGATCAATGACATCTTCCCTGAAGGGCCGTTACATAAAAGGGTCATCCGGAGTAGAAACCGAACCCCTGTAAGTTTGTGTTGCCGTGTCTTTATGTATGAGAAGTGAGGTCAAGCCGCTAAATAGTGTCACCCAGCAGCCATTGCCACAGAAGTCAGACATTTGACCTCTCACCTTTTGATCCTAAAGCACACACTAAGAGGGCAGCTGCTGTTGACATTGACTATTGGATCCACAGAGGAAAGAAAGAGGCGCTTGACATCTGAGAGCAGCAGTCAAGTGACGTTGAATTCCTCACCGTCTTGTGGGAGAGACAGACAATGAGACAAAGTTCTAGAAAAAGAACAGACTGGCATCAGTCAAAGTATATCCGTCATTTGTGTTTGCTTTCTTCTTGTCAGTCTGAATGTGTATGCATATATGTCAGTGAGTGTTTCAATATTATGGTGTTTCTTTTGTTTGCCCATAGTTTTAGTTTTTGTGAAAATGTGTGTTTGTTTCTGCAGTGTGTATTTCCTCAGGCTCAAAAGTGTCGTTGTTTAACCGCTTGCGGTCACAGACGGTCAGTACGCGTTACCTGGCGGTGGAAGACGGGGCTTTTGTCGCCAGCGCGAGACAGTGGACGGCATTCACTGTCACTTTAGGTTTGAGATGCAATGCTTTTTTCTCTTTTATTCTACTTTTAAGCCTTTATTATTTCAGTCCTTCATACATATGACTGATTAAAACCATGTTTAATGACCAAAACTATAAATTATGAGCTTTTCACACATGAAATTGCTAACACAGGGTTCATATTTCCCACTGGTTAGTAATGAATCATGTCGAGATTTCACACTACATGTTTGTGAACCCTAGGTTAATGGTCTGTTATATCCTCCTGAGAGTCAGCAATGGAGTTTTTTTCCTCTGTAGAGGACATTATATTTTAGCAAATTTCTTTGAGACCACAGTTTTAAGTCTGGGTGTCTTGTAAAGAGCACATTCAGAGATATGATTGACATTGACTGAATGACTAAATTCAGCACTGATGATATTTTGTAATTATAATCATGTAATTATCTGACTAATTTTCATATTGTTTGTTGTAAATTAACATATCAAGACAACTTTAGTAGGGTTTAAGTCAGAATATAACTTTCTGTTATTAGACATGCTTCAGTTTCATACATGTCCACTGTAAACGACACCAGGACTCACAGCATGCTTATCTGGCATTTTTAGTGATATAATCACTAAATTATGACTATTCACTAATTATGACATAATTAGTGAATAGGCAAGAGATTTTTAATTTCAAAATTTGTTGAATATTATGAAAATGTTGCCAAATTATTGCTCTCGTTTTTATAGCTACTTTTTTTATTTCTTTACATGTTGCCCAAAAGAACACCATTGTACATAATTGGAAACCCCATTTTTGGCCATGTTTACACACATATTGTGTAAAGTAAAATAGTTAATCAAAAAATTCTCGAATATCTTTTATACCATAGTTGAGAATCTTTGTAAAAGTCTTTGTGCATAGTCTGGATGCATACAAAATGCTAAATACAAACCGTTTCTAAACATATTTTCCCAACATTATTATCATATCTGTTATACAAAGGACTGGAAAAAATTGACTGGTATACTGAATATAAAAATGTAAAAAAACAACAACACTGTTTTGGTTATAGACTCTTGTTTTTATTTTATTATTAACTGAGTCCCGGTGTCCTCTTCATAGGACATATCATTTCACAATTTTTCGAAATTTGTTTCTTAAACTTAATGTAATACAATGTAATAATGATGTAAAATATATATATATAAAAAACGCAATTTACAACAAAAATATGATATGGGTCTATAACATTCATATGTTTATAAGGTTAACAACATTGGGACTTAATAATTAGTAATAGTAATAATAGTAATAGTAATAATTAGTATTAATTAAGTAATAATTGCATGCAAATGATGCAGACTGAGACTTCCCGCATATACTACACACCTAACAGTATTATTATCACAACTTACTCTGCACCTTCTAAGGACATTTGAAACCCCTTTTGCGGAAGTATTTCCTTTAGCCCGGGTTCACCCATGCGTATACACAGACCCACTGTATGTTGTTAGGACTAATTCACCGTTCACCACAGTAGCTAAATAAACACAAGAAACCTAAACAAGTCTAGAAACAACTGGCCAAATCTCCATGCTGGACGTCCAGCGTGAATAAGTAAATAAACTCTCACAAACGCTTATAGTGTCTCGCCGCATTTGAGAGTAAAATCAGTTTTCCAGAATACGACACTTCACCCAAAGAATAGAAATTGGACAAGCTTCAATTGTAAATGTCAGCAACATGTGTTCAGCAGCTGGTATAAATGTAGCATAAATGGGTATAACCCCTGTACAGCGCCCAAGGCCAAATCCTGGTCTGAGTAAGGTCTCATTTTCTCTCTCGCCCCCTACAGTGCTGTACACTAATACTCACTCTGTTTCAACTCTGTTCGTAGTGGAGGAGATGCATGCGGTTCATAGTGAATACAGCATGTGTGACAGCTACATCTGTTACGGCTGTGTGGTTCAGCTGGTATGCACTGACTCCGGAGTGGCGCTGCCACCAATGGTATGCAAGTATAAAACATTTTTCGGTCCCACTTTATATCAAGTGGCTTTAAGTACTATGTACTTACATAGAAAAATAAGTACAATGTACTTATTGTGTTCATGTTGTATTGTAAAATATATTTTCTGCTATTGAGGTATGATACGGGTAAGGTTAGGGACAGGTGGGCTGGTATGGGTAGGTTTAAGGGTGGTTTAAGGTGTAAGGGAAGGGTCAACAGTGTAATTACAAATGTAATTGCATAAATTAATTACCGCTGTAATTACAAGCAGGTATTTTTAAAATATAAGTACAATGTAAAAACATATGTACACAATAAGTCCATTGTGTCCAATGTTAGTACAAGTAGTTAAAGCCACTTAATATAAAGTGGGACCCATTTTTCTTTCCATTACATGTCAAGTCACCTTTATTTATGTAGCACTTTATATATAAAAAGCAGTGATAAACAAGAATATAATGATCAATAATGCAAACAAAGTTCAATTCTGTTGTAAAGCAGCTCTAAAAAAGACAATAGTATCATTATTCAGCTCAGCGTTGATTCGGGTCAGTTCAATAACTGTTACCAATAATGAAATAAGTTATATTCAGCTATAAGTATCTCTACAGAAGGCGATAGTGTTGTTATTCACTTCAATCTGTTCAGTGTTGATTCAATATAGTTCAATAACAGTTGATTCAGCTATAAAGCACCTCTGCAGAAAACACTAGTGTCCTCATCTCAATTCAGTTCAAGTTTTGTTCTAATCCAATTGTGTAATTTCAGTCGAATCATTAATATTACCCTAGTATTATGGCTAGAAGTGTTGTACAGGTCAGAAAATGTAACAATTTAGTTAATTTTACAATTCTGTTAGGTGCTACAGAAATTGCACACCTTAAACTGCAAAATGTGCACTTGCAGAACTTTTTTTTTTTTAAGGGGATATTTTAATCAGTTTCCCGTTGTTTACTTATTTTTAATGTTTTCAAAAAGAACATAAAATCTTATTGGAATGTACTTGGTGCTCTACTGCATATTAACAAAGTGTAAATAAAATCATGCATTTTTTTTTTTTTTTTACTTGAGTTGAATCTGCATGTTCTGTGTATGTTTCTATATATTTTTTTCACTCATGTCTCTGAAGGCTGTTCTGTACAAATTTCCATCCCTATGGTGTTTTTTGGAAGCTGGTCCGCTACCAACCTGCACCACAATTTGCTGATAAAGCACTTGATCAAAATTCCAAGGACACTGTTTAAATACCACATTAAGCAGACTAGCAAACAGAATAGACCTTCACAATGTTGTTTTAGTTGTTTGAAATTGCTGACTGGTTTGCAAGAGTGTATTTGAAGCCCTCGTGCAGCAGGATTTTTGATCCCCGGGCTGCAGTTTTGGAGGAGTGTGAACAGTCAGGCATATTGTGCAGCACAGATGTTGCGGGGGCCAGTCGAATGAGACCAGGTGCAGTGGTGCATGATAGAAGGGCGATGAATCTTTTTTTTTTTTTTTTCATATCAGATTTCTGAAAACGAAAAATGAAGACGACCAAATCAATGCTGTTCTTTTGAACTTTCTATTCATCAAAGAATCCAGACGAAAATGTATCATGGCATTCCACAAAAATATTAAGCAGCAAAAATGTTTTTCAACATTGATAAAAAATAAGAACCATTATTTATAATTGAGCACCGATAATAATAATAGATAATTAAGCAGCAAATCAGCCTATTAGAATGATTTCTGAAGAATCATGTGACACTGAAGACTGGAGTAATGATGCTGAAAATTCTGATTTGCATCACATAAATAAATTAGATTTGAACTTGGATTAAAACAGAAAACAGTTATTTAAAATTTTAATATTTCACAATATGACAGTTTTTTGGTGCATTTTTGATGAAAAAATAACAGCCTTGGTGAGCAGAAACATTAAAAATGGAAGTAAAATCTCATTCTTTTTCTTTACAGAATAATTGCTTTTTAACAAAACCATATAAACGTTTCTTAAGAGAACTACCATGATATCTTATGATTAAATGCTTCCGTACAAGCCATAAGTATAAGATTTCAATTTCTTTTTAAACTGAATTTTAAAAAAAATCTAAAACTTTCAGAAGCAAGAATGAGAAAAGGTTGAGGATCACTGTTGCTCTATTAAAATCATGTCAAATGTAGGAAAAAGGTCAGCTGGGTGAATAGCTACCGGTACCTGATGCGCTTTTCTGTCTTTGCAGGTAATACGTAAGGTGAACAAGCAGCATGCATGTCTAGACGTGGATGAGCCCGTGTCTCAGCTTCATAAATGTGCTTTCCAGTTCAGAGACAGCAACCACATGTATCTCTGCCTGTCCAATGAGAAAATTATACAGTTCCAGGTGAACACAGGCAATGACATTTCATTAAAAGAATAGTTCACCCCACAATGAAAATGCATTTACTTACCCTCATGTGATTCCAAACATAGGCCTCGCCATGTCCTAAGGAAAGTCATAAGGTGTTATTGAATGATGGATCCTGTTGGACCATCATTGGAACAGAGGTGGTTGAATACACCTTCAGTGAGAGTCTAGCCGGTCACCCGACCACCATCAGCCCTGTGCCCGTGATCAATGGACTAGAGGTCAGAAATCTAGCACTCAATGATGTTTCTTCATTACACATCTTCAAATCAATTAAAAAAATTAATTCAAGAGAAATCGAATGCTAAACTCTTCAGTGTTCACTGGGGTTCTGTATAAAACTCAAGGGTTGTTGAACTATTTATCCCAAAAAGGTTCTATAGCAGGAGAAATGTCTTAAATGATTGCATAATACTTTTATTTAGTGATCAAATGTTCTTTCTAAGAGTGTAATTTAATATCAAACTGTAAATATGAGCTGTACACTATAAAAAAAAAAGTTGGTTTAACTTAAAAAAAGCAAGTTCAAATTTTGAGTTTGTTGTAATTAAAAATGTGAGTTAATACAATGAAGAAGAATGGTTTAATAAACAGAAACTCAAAACAGTATGTTATCTTCACACATTAGTTATCGAAGTTGATTTGACAAAAGATCAAAAGTTGTGATAACAAATCATGAAAATATTTTTTTACAGTGTACGTTCAAGAAAATATAGTTACTTACTAACAAGTGTTCATGGTTTTTGTGATTTAGCTAAATGGAGGGGGGCATGTGGCCATGTTGGAGCTTCACGGAGAAAACTTCAGTCCACACTTGAAGGTCTGGTTCGGTGACATGGAGGCAGAGACCATGTTCAGGTTAGAATTGATCATAAATAGCTGGATTAAAGGTAGGGTAGAGAGAGGCTAGCAATAGCGAGCTAGCTTTGACACCATAAGATCTTTATTTATAAATCTACACTATGTAAACAGCTAAGCTACTGTCACACAATTTAGCTGGTAATAATGCTGCTACTTTTATTTGTTATTCCGGTAACACTTTACAATAAGGTTTCATTTGCTAACATAAGTTAATGTATTAACTAACATGAACTAACCATGAGCAATACATTTGTTACTGTATTTGTTAATTTTTGTTAATGTTAGTTAATAAAAAATAACGTTGTTCATGTTACTTCACACAGTGGATAACTAATGTTATTACACAGCTCTGTGGAATACTTGATTCTGATTGGTCAATCGCGCCATCCAGCTGCATGTTATTCCCCGATAACAACCGCTGAAAACCGAGAACACAGGGTCATCCGGGTTAGTGAAGTCAGCAGCGCTATACGCTAGGAACGTTTTTTTCTTCATGGAAGTTTTGCGTTTGGGGAGCTAAAAAAAATCTATATTTTGTGTGTCATCCAGTATCACAGACTCGCTCTCTCTTTGTCTCATACAAACACAGCTGCTGCCATTTTGCAACTGTTGTTTTGCACACGGTTGAATTACAAGATACAAACAGGTACGATTTTAAAACAGTTTAATCTGAAATCAATATCTCTTATCCCCATAATTACTTATGTGGTGAAATGCCGTGTAATAAGTGGTATGACTGTACCGGATCCATTAAATATCCGTCTAGTTTGAACTTGCCGCGCTGCAACTGCTTTATCCGCGGAAGCTTTGCGTTTAAAGAGCTAATAAAATACTTCGACACAGATCATTATTTTGTGTTTAATTATTTACTTATGTGGTAAGTAGCCGTGTAATAAGCGGGATAGCGTACATCCAGCCGGTTGTTATCACAGAATAAACCCCTTCAGGCTGATGCAAGTCCTCTCCGCTGATCACCCTGTCAGGGTTTATTCTGAGATAACAACCGGCTGGATATACATTATCCCTTACTTTTCATTTGAATAATGTTTTTTGTAAATGTAAATGCTCTAGAAGTGCAGTTCATTATTAGTTTATGTTAACTAATGTAGTTAACTAATGAAACCTTACCATTATTACTCCTCAAAACTGTTCAAACAGTATAACAACAGGAATCATTATTTAGGCTATTTGAGTTAGAATACGACATGTTTTGTGAATGTGCTACTACCCTGTTCAGTTTATGACTTCCTGTTCTTGTAAACCACAGAAGGTCCTGTGTAACACAAGATTAGGGTCTGAAGTGTGCCTCTGCAAAGCACAGACCTCATCATTTATCACAAATGTCACAAGGAAGGATTGGAAGGAAGTTATACACACTGAAACAACAGTATGTCACAGAATGTGGTTGATGTTTCTTATAATGTGCTGATTGGAGGCTAGTTACTGTACCAAAACAGTATAAACCACTTGAGGTCATAGTTACAGTTTATCACAATAAAGGGGTATCTAAGTGCTTAAAACATGGTATACAGTCTAAAACACTGCCTACAGTGGCTTATTACTGTATAAATCAATGCAACAGCAAAGTGATAAAGACAACAGGTTTCAATAATCAATTTATAGTAATTATCTCAGTATTCACTAAATATTACAGGTCATTGGCTGAAATCTTCAAGGCAAGGCACCGCATTTGTACAAGATAATTGATTTGCATTGCAAGTTTTCTTAAATGTTATGTTTAAATATGTAAATGAGGCATTGTCTACCTAAATCTGCACTAATCTGCGTGCATTTCCAGAGCAGAAATCTGAACATGGGATGAAGCTAAATTATCCTTTCTTTTTGTTGACATATTAGAGTTAAATGTTTTTATTATCAAACAATAATAGTTATTTAGTACTGTTAAAAACTGTATATGCACAAACCCATCAGAATATAGGCCTGTAAGGTTTGGTGTATGTAAGTGCTACTGAAGTGGAGATTTCTGACTCCATGTCTTTTTAAAAACATGCCACACTACTGGAATAAACTGATGTGGAGATACAGGCATGCGGATCTTTTTAAGTGGCTTCGAACATGGCTCATCCAATCATCAACTATTTTAGAATTTGAAATGAGTCACTATACATGTAGTAAATAATACAGCACATGCATGCAAGTTCATAGCCAGACAAAAAACTAACTTCCTACTCATACTAAACTTTTCCCTGTGCAATGATTTTAGTTTGTTGTGTCCACCTTGCCAATGCTCCAGGGATGCCGTGGTGTGACATTCCTGTCTCAGCGGGCTGGAGGGGGATGATGGTCTCTATCAGGTCCTTGTAGGGAGGTTCTTAGAGCTGTAGTCAAGTGTCAGGAAGGTCAGCGGGTGATCTGCAACTGAAATGACTGCAAATCAGTGAGGTGTAACTTCCTTCATCTTAAGTTTCAGGAGGAAAATATTCAATACTTCAAAGTTTGACAGTGATTGCACTCAATATACAGTTATTATTGTGAACTAAAACTACTAAAAACGTTTTCATTGAAATAAAGCTTAAATAAAATAAAATATTACAAATTAGAAGTTACTTGGCAATAAACTGAAATAAGTTGAAGCACTAAAATTATTAACTTGAAATAAAATAATATAAATAACTATACATTTAAAAAAAATGCACAATGGAAGATAAGGGTATTTAATCAAAGTAAACATGTAAATATGACACTTTGTCCATCTCAGGTCCTCTAGGTCTTTGCTGAGTGTCGTTCCTGATGTGTCTATATTGAGTGGCGAGTGGAGATGGATGAGACAACCAATCACAGTGCCCTTATCTCTGATCCGATTTGACGGGCTGATCTACAGGAGTTCATACTCGTTTACTTACACACCAGAACACAGCGCCCCCTTTCAAGCAAACGTTACAGCGGAGAGAACCGCAGACTCGGACTCGCTCATAGACACCATACACCAGGAGTTCACTCGGATGAACTTTCACCTATTTATGCAGAGCTGAGAACACACACACACACACCTTGAACCAAGGATTAATCCAGGCGAATATTTATGTCAGATTATGTCCAGCCCTGGTTCAGACTCTACTCTCTTGTTAACACTAACGCTAACAAGAAAAACTCTCCCAGCATGGAATCACATGGTGCTTTAGGGAGCTTACACACCAGAGACAGCTCTGACGGAGCGTTTGACGTTTATGAATGCACAAGATCCGTGTATTGAGGCTGTGGAGAGAGCCGAGTCAGTCTGAAATAAAGTTGGGATACAGTTCAGCTTCATGACATCTGTGAATTTCTCATCGGTCAATGGATGCTTATGTCAGAGTGTGTTGTAGTAGCAATGGTTTAAATTCACTTTAACAGTAAAGACATTTATAATTTTACAAAAGATTTCGGTTTCGAATAAATGCAGTTCTTTTGAACTTTTTATTCATCCACAAACCTTTATAGTCACTTTTTAATGCATCCTTGCTAAATAAAAGTATTAATTTCTTCTTCTTTTTTTGGAGTCTGGAACGGTAATGTATATGAATGTCCAATTAGTCAAGTATGAGATGTATAACAGAATATAACAAATATCAAGAAGTGCATCAGTGCAAGAGTCCAGTACTCTGTAAAGTCTCCGACACTTTAAACTAACAAACACAAGTACTACAATATTTTGATGAGTAATTTGATCAGAATTGCTCATACAGTATCTAAAAAACAATGATGCAGTTATATATTTGATGTTATTATGTCGTCTATCTCGACTGCTGATATCTTTTACACAACGCAGCACATAACTTTACACAAAGCGGCTATTATACAGCATCACTACCACATCCAAGATCATCTTCAAAGGATGAAAGCTTAGAACATACTCTATAAATTGTGTTGAAAAGTGTGAAACTGTGTCTGCGCATATTTTTTAGGGGTCTTAGAGGTCTTTGGCTCGTTTCCTCCTAATTACTAAAGAAAATATGCGTGAGAGGGACCGGCACATCGCCACATCAACTAATCTTTATCATGTGTCCACCATTGCCAACGGGCCCCTGGAACTTGTTTTTCACATCAATCCATTCCGCTCGGAGACAAGAGATATGAAGGGACCTATTCTTCTTTCTGTATCCGTTCTTCACACCTCTTATGTAACAGGACGGATAGTATTCAATACCATAAAAAGGAAATTTCTTTCAGCTTTTGCTTCCTGCTTGAAATGAAACTCTCTGAGTGGCTTAAACTTAAACTTCGGGCATGTGTACGTGGCGCATCAACAGTCTCCTTATGCTCGGAGCATAAAGAAACCTCTGTCCCTTTATTTTGGCCAAGCATTTGTCTAATATATCACCACTCTCCCATCATTCCACCCCGATCGGCCTTCTGCTCCAATCAGTGGAATGATCTAGCCTGTGATTGACAGCTCATTTACAGCTCTGAGAAGGGCCCTTTAAGGTCTGAGAGGCCGGTGCCTGGGCAGAGAAGATGGGAGAAGTATGGAAAATATGTTTGTACTCATTGTTCCGAAGGACTTGTGTGTTCAGGGGCCAAATGTGAGCCAATTAGTGCGTCAAGGTAGAGTACAGTGGAGTGGACAGATTTGGAATAGATCAAACCCTTTGCTATGGTAAGAAATGGATTATTATAAATGCTTAGAAGGATTTGCCATGTTTGACAACATAGAATGTTCCTCTATATTTATTCTTCCTGAACATTGCTCAAAAGCAAAACATGTGAAACGGATGTAGTTCAGACTTGAAAGTCAGCCTGATTTCAAAGTATTTTTTTAAAGTGAGGTACTACATATAAAATAATATAAAAAATAAATAAAAAATGTATAAAAAGTGACCATAAAGACATTTATAATGTTACAACACACTTATATTTGAAATCAATGGTGTTCTTTTTTTGATTTTCTATTCATCAGAGTATCCTGGTAAAAAAAAAAAAAACGTCTTTCAACATTGATAATAATCAGAAATGTTTCTTCAGCAGCAAATTAGCATATTAGAATGATTTCTGAAGGATCATGTCACACTGAAGACTGGATCTTAAAAATGTATAAGTAAATGTTGGAATTAACGAACATTGACTAAGATTAATACATGCTGTTGAAGTATTGTTCATTGTTAGTTCATGTTAACTAATTCAATCTTATTGTAAAGTTTTACAAAACCACACAATTTTGTAAGTTAAAAAAGCCACTCAAGTCTGTGCGTTACTGTGAGATTTCAATTGTAGTGCTGTAAAATCACTGTAATGCAGCCTCTTATGGCTTTTAAAGGGTTAGTTCAACCAAAAAAACATAAATTTAACATAAAATTGAATAAAAGCCTAAATTTAATCTTTTCATCACATAAAGCAATCATGTCTCCTCCGAAAATCTGGACTACACTGCTCAATTCATATGGATTAGTTTTATGATCTCTATGAACTTTTTGAAGTGTCAACGTATAGTAGTTACAGATCTGTCAATGGAGGGACAGAAATCACTCATATTAAAAAAATCATAATCTTCATTTGTGTTCCGAAGATGAACGAAAGTCGAGTTTGGAACGACATGAGGATGAGTAATTAATGATAGAATCTTAATTTTTGGGTGAACTAACCCTTCAATGCCTATTAAAAGCAACTTTTCTCAAGAGGTAAGTAACTAAGCCACTCATAACTCATTCTTGTGCACCTGCTAGGACATATTACAAGTTAATAACCCTACTTTATTAGCAGACATTGTGTTTGACTGTGAATAACTCAATATGATACATTCAGTCCCTATTATCTTCATTTATCAGCATGACTGGTAAGCATGACCCACTTGCAGTTCACTATTAACATACTACTTAGGCTGACATGACACCCTAGCAAATGTAGTGACTGATTCCAGATGTTTGCCAGATTTTTCAAACAGACTAGATAACCAGACCATAAAGAATGAGGCAGGCCAGACCAACAAGATGGAGACATTAGAGAAAGCCTTAAATGGTCATGGTGTGATTTCAATGCACACTTTAAAGACTTTTAGAGGATATTAAATGAATGAATGCTTGCTTTTTAGTAATTGCATTTACTTGACATCACATGTCTCTCTTAGGCCCTGTTTACACCTGGTATTAAGATGCGTTTTGGTCGATTGGATCACAGGTGGACGACGCTAAATACAGGTCTAAACCGTTTTGAGCTTGTCCACTTTCCTCCACTTCCAGAGGGAGTCGAAAACGCATTCAACCGGGTTGCTTTTGTAGTGTAAACGCTCATGTGGTCGAATGCGTTCAAACAGCCACAAAAGACGCCTACTCTCCACCTAATGACCTAATCCCAGACGGGATTTAAACTTTGGCGGCTGGAGACCCATTTTAGTTTGAAGACGAAAAACGTACTAAGCACAATGTTCTCTCACAATTGATTTCACAACACACTTGCAGCGTTCGGCTGGTCTTGCGTCTGTCAGAGCAGAAATGAAAGCTGATCCTCTCTATGTTTCTCCGTCATCTACAGTCATTTTCATGTGTGAATTGTGAGAGCTTATTTTGTCCATTAAATGGAAAGATCTGAAAAGCCCATACATTTACCCACCCATAGACCCTCTCCTTGAAGAAGTCAGGACAGAAGTGGTTGAAAGTGGACAAAAGAGATAGATTAAAACACCAGGTGTAAACCGGTAGGCCTGTGTTTTAAATCAAATTCAAATCAAATTTTATTTATAAAGCACATTTAAAATCAACCTTGGTTGGCCAAAGTGCTGTACAGTAAAGTAAGAAGAAAAAAACTAAACAAGACAAGACAAAAACATACTAGTTAAAGCCTGGTTCACACGGGACGATTAAAAAATTGTCGGCCGATTTTCCAAACCTGAGAGACCCCACACACGGCGATAAAAAAAATCACGGGTCTAACAGTTTTGGTCGTACAGTGTGTGGTGCGCAATCACACGGCAAAATTAACACATCACACACGAACCGATTTGACTCCAGAGCATTCCCAGGTCAGACGGGAAATCACGCAAAATCCCTCGAGATCAAACGTGACTTCAGAGTAAACAATCATGGCGGACGAAGAGGATGCAGTGGCGATAGTTTGTAGTTTGTTTGTAACCGAAAAAAAACCCCCGTTATCCTCCATCTCCGACGTCCACCGGACTTTCTGGTGCGCCATGCCGCCGGCTGTTTTGATTTTGTTTCCCGGTGCTTCCTCGCCACCTCGTCACCTCGCTTTCTGATTGGCTACACGCCACAGTCGGCGTGCTCGTTTGTCCCCGGGGGACACCACACACGAGGAGAAATCGGGCCAAAAAAATCCAACATGTTGGATATCCCCGATTTAAGATCGGAGCGGTCCCGACGTCCTTCCGAGCAGACGAGAGCAGTTTTAACACCACACACGGCAGGAATATCTGATCAGATTATTTGACGATAATCGGAGCATCCTTAAGATTGTCGGAAGGGGTGAATCGGGGCTCAAATCGGCCTAATTATCCTGCCGTGTGAACCAGCCTAAGGTACATTGAAGAGAAAAAATGTGTTTTCAGCAAAGATAGGTAGGGTGTTCCACAACTTAGGGCCGACTACTGCAAAAGCTCGATCACCTCTGCGTTTTAGGCAAGATCGAGGTATTAAGTGTGTCTCCCTATCAACTTGTGACCGATCTAAATGCATCTTAATAGCAGGTGTAAAGAGGGCCTAAGTGTGAGATGGAGTCTCTCTTTGTTCTGACTGCATGAGAACCTGGAAACGGTCCATTCTAGAAAGCCCTTCTGCCTCCGCAGGACGTCTGTAATGATGCCTGACTTGAAGGGGAACCAGCTGACCTCGCATCCTTCCGCCATCCGGAACTGAATCGCTCCCTACAGCAATCCCACAAATGTTCCATGTTGTCAGAATGTCTTAAATCCAAGTGGATCAAAAACATGGGCGGAAAGCCCAGAACTTTGTAAAGAACACCGCTTTGTTCATGCAGAATGAGAATATTTTCCAGCATCCAAGTTTTGTTAAAGAGCATACCTGGTGTAAACCAGCATTCCCGTGTAATCATGACAAGAGTCTGCTCTTTTGAGGTCCTATTTAAGTGTCAACGAAGTCTCAGATGTTTTTTCAAAAAAATTATGTGAAGAAATAAACAAATGAGAAAACTGTTGACATCTCTTAAAAATAAAGGTTCTTTATTGGCATTTATATAGTTCCACGAAGAACCTTTAATATCAATAGAACCTTTCAATTACACAAAAGGTTCTTTATAGTGGAAAAAGGGTTCCTTAGATTATTAAAATGTTCTTTATACTAAGATTTTTTTTTTTATATAAGAAACGTTTACTTAAAGGTTCTTTGGGGAACCAAAAATGGATCTTCAATGGTATCGCTGCTGAAAAACAACAACTTTATTTTTATGAGTGTACAGAAAAAGGGTAAAGATATTAAAATGAATGTGGATATCAGCACAGATAATTTAGTCTTGGAAAAATTTGATGAGAAATGTTTGAGTTGTCTGACTTCTGATTGCAGACTTGGTCTGATCATTTCTGGTAAGTGTCCAAATACATTTAGGAGCTACTCTATCTGGCAGAAACAAGATATGAGATGCCATTTGTGATTTTCCTTTCCTGTGGGTTGAAATGAGATTTCAAGGGAGAAACATCTAGAAGTCCAGAGCAGAACCTCATCTCTCAGCATGGCTCTCCTTTCCTTGCACCTCCTCTTTGCGGCAGTATGCTGGTATTCCTGTGGGAATCTCTTTCCTCTCAGGAAGCAGGTTTCCTTTCAGAGTCAATAAGCCTTTCTGCTAAGACCCCAGCCCAGCGTGTGCACTCACATGTACAGCAGTGTGTACGCGTAGGTCTGACCGGCAGCTGTGGGTGTGTGGGCTCTTAGGAGCCACTTGTTTGAAGGGTTGGAGGACATTCCACCATCGACTGCTTTGTTCACAGAATAGTGAAAATACTCCATTATTTATAGATTAATGTAGCCATCAAACATAAAGCAAGCATCACTATTATTGCTCCTACAAAAGAGGGTTTGATATTTTGTCTATTTTTTGCTGTTGTATTAATATATAACTATTCTGTCTTGATAATAGCACATAACTTTGATTTTATTAAATGCAGCAAAATATTGAACTAGTATGATTTAAACTTGTTGCAGCAAGACTCATAAAACCCAATTATTGACACCAAGCATTTTAAATGTTTTTTAACATTTTCGGTTAATAATGGATTTGTCTTTTTGCTCAAACAAGATGACGCAGACACAATATTACAACATCAAGACAAAAAAAACAAGACAAAAATGGAGGATAATAAATTAATAGTGCTGTCAATTAGATTAATCGTGATTAATCACATCTAACAAAAGTTTGTAAAAATAATATGTGTTTATATAAATATATGCATACATATTTACATGTATACATACACACACATTATACAGTCTTTTATGTTAGAGGCGAAAAATCGATTTGACTAGGGCTGTGAAAAGATTATCCAAAATAAAAGTTTGTGTTTACATAATAAATGTGTGTATGTAAAATTATTTTGTATATATAAATACACACATGTGCATGTATATTTTTAAGGAAAATTTGTTATTTATATATATTAAAGATTTATATATAATATAGGTAATATATAATTATATATAATATAATCGCATCCAAAAACTTTTATTTTGGATGCGATTAATCGTTTAACAGCCCTAGATTTGACAGCACTAATAAATACATAAACAGGGTGGTTAATTATATATATATACACACACACACGGATTGGCGACTCTCAGAAATGCATAAAGTAACTTTTCCCACCAACCACCGTAGGCCACGATATGGATCTCAAGCTTTAGAGGATGGACCAAGAGTGAATATTTTCCCATTCCTGTTATCTGAAAAGCATGACCATCAATATTATTCACTTTGGAACCAAGCATAAAGAGTCACAAGTGAATTGTGACTATGCCCAGGACATGCTTGTAAAACGTAATCTTTCATTTTTCCCCCATACCCCCTTATAGCCAAAAATAATGTAACTGAATATTCCAGCCAGTGCAGAACGTTTGCACTGAAACTGTCCATTTAAGGCAGTTAAGTCGCAAACTTACTTCTGTGTTTTCATAGTAACCTTCCTCAGCTACTATTCTATAAATTAAATTCTTTAATAAATCCTATTATTTAGGTATGCAGAAACTGAGAATCAGACACCCAGATAAAAGACGGAAACCTCATACCACTAACCCAGCCAAATAGTGTCTGGGTTACGCTTCATTTCATCAGAGGTGCTGAAGCAAACATCACTATACTGTTGCTCATACGTACGCTTAGGGAACTTGGCACATTGGAAATTAATGATATTGTTGAAGGAGAGGTGTGCTATTACTTTTACAAACAATCAAAATTATGTTTTTCTACTGTCAGTCAGACAAAACAAAAAAAAGGTGAAAAATGTAGACTTACAATGGAGGGACATGAGCCCTAATGAAATGCGTTTGAAGTTCAGTTCTTTTGACAACCACTCAGAATACCCTAGCAACCACCCTAGCAATCCCCTAGCAACGTCGTGACAGAACACTCTAGAAACACCCTAGCAACCACCCAGAACACCTTAGCAATTACCCACAGCAAGACTCTTAAATTGATAATTCAGCCAAAAACGAAAATCCTGTCATTACTCTCACGTTGTTCCAAACCCGTAAGACTTTCAATCATAATTAGAACACAAATTAAGATCTTTTTTATGAAATCTGGTTAATTCTCGTGTCACGCGGCACGTTTGAGCTTCAGCAAGAACCACTGAGGTTTGTTCTCACGAGTCAAGCAGGTGTAGTTGAGCTTGTTTATGTTCGCTGGTCAATGTTTAAATGTAAATGATGAAGCGATTTAATTTAGGGTTTTATTCAAAGAGATTGAGTCTCTTCAGAAACTTTGGACTAAACCGCTCAGTTCATATTAGTTTTACGATCTCTTTATGAACTTTTTGAAGAGTCAAAGTGGCTGCATAGCTGTCAACGGAGGGACAGAAAGCTCTTAGATTTTCATTTGTGTTTCGAAGATCTTGTGTTTCAAAAGTCTTACAGGTTTGGAACAACATGAGGGTGAGTAATTAATGACAGAATTTTCATTTGAATTATTGGACTATCCCTTTAAGTTTTTAAGCAGCACAACAATCTCAAATCTACAGTATGTGGGCAGGAAAGCCTTTACGTTCAGCACACAACCTCAACATCCATGAAAACCTCACGAGAGAGCTGAGATCTGATGATTTTAAAGAAAGCTGCGTAAAATCCCTCCATTGCAAGCCCATCACGCGAGCGCCAGAGTGAAAGCGCTGGAAGAAAAGGCTGCCATTGTGTTAATGAATAGAGGCCTGTAATATGCACCATGCTTTTGACATTTCTATAAATTGAGAAATGATGGTTTATAAAGCTTATACGTTTGTTTTCACAAGCATTTGGACTAGAATGAAGGCTCCTCCGAGAACCTCAAGAGCTCAACAATGCAGCGTTTGTCTTTGCCTGGCCTAGTGGAAATGACTAAACAGAAAGATAACCTCTAAACACTTCATCATTACCCATCACTGTGCTTTCAGTTTGGGCTTCAATCTTTCAAGCTAGGATAAACTGTCCTCCATCAGCTGTAATTGTGAAGCTCAGAATTCCTGTTTGTTTAACAACGTAATGTGATATACGGGGTAAAATTCAATAAGATGAGGAATTTTTTTTGATTGGGAGGAACCTCAATCCTGATTACTGCAGAGAACAGATCATCTTTTCAACACATGACAGATTGCAAAAGGCTCCTTTATTAAACATTGCTCTTCACAAGCACAAACATGCACTACAGCGCCACCTGCAGGCGATAGCCAGAAACTGCAAAATTGTCCAAAATCTAAATGTCAACAAAAAAGCAAATAATCAAATTGTGTCAATCAGGGCTGTGTTTCTCAAAAGCATATTGAGCTAAGTTGATCATAGAGACCATTGGAGCCAGTGGTTCTACAATCTTAACTTATATTAGCCACAGTGTTGGGTAAGTTACTCTAAAAAAGTCATTATTTATAGCTACTACTTACATCTTCAACAGTGTTATTAGATTACTGTACTAATTACTCTCCCTAAAATTATTAGGAATTGGATTACTTATTACTTTAAGTTACTTTTATAAATCCCATATCAACCTCCACCAGTTGAACAATAGAAGGATAGACATGAACCTGGTCTTTTAATGCTTTCAAATAAACAATATAAAATTGCATACATTTTTCTTGAACAGACCGAAGGATATAATATATGTATAGTATGTAGTGTGTGTGTGTGTGTGTGTGTTACATAGAATGTGTAATATATATATATATATATATATATATATATATATATATATATATATATATATATAGGCTATGTGTGTGAGTGTGAGAGAGAGTGTGTGTGCTACTTAATTGTCCTAATTGTACTACAGTACGGCCTAATCCTGGCTTAAGATCTGTCTGTGAAACCAGGCCTAAAAGTCTTGGCATTTGCCAGAATTGCAATTTAAATGCTTGGACATGCTGGGAATTTCACAGCTCATTTCCCTTCAGATATTATGATGTTTTCTGCTAGATCAAACCTATTCATGAATAGAAGAATGAGGAAAGTGGATGATAAAATGCTTTTCTTTAATTTTATTATTATTTTTACGTAAAGTATTTGTGCCACAAGCGCAACACTTGTTCTGCATGCGAGTCAGAAATTGCCCACACCGACACGTTTAGCAGACATTGGGGTTTTAGGGCTTTCTATGGCTTTCTCCAAACATAAACTCAAGCACAAGTGTGGAAAAGAGTAAACAAGAGCTCACCAAACTTTTTCCATTCCCCAGGGATCTGGCTTTAATGTGCTTTGCATCTGGTGATGTTTTTTTTGTACAGTAGTACAAGTGGCTTCCATGGCAGCCTTGCTATAAATTCCAGCTTTATGATACTTTGTGTCTGGCTTCTTTACAACTCAAAGCTTCCTGTTTTCAACTGCAAGCAGGCTTTGCAAGGAGCGCATATGAAGGCCTCGAGACAATTCACTTATCACCACAAGAGGACACCAGTCAGCAATGCGCACTGCTTCTGGTTACTGAGATAGCAGTAGGGTGACCACCTGTCCCGCATTTTGCAGTCCCGAAATTTGAAGCTTTGTCCTGCGTCCCGCAAGTCATAAGCAGTGTCCCGCATTTTAATTTTGTATGCATTTTATTTAATCGTCCTTTAAATTACAATTCTACAATAAAAAAAACACAAAAAAAATCAAAACTCACACAAAAAAAACACGTCTTTGTTCATATAATAAGGAATGGGAAAAAAATATACATGGTTAAAACCAGTTACACCATAAAAGAGGAGATAAGTGTTGCGAATCCTCTCCTAGACTTTAAAAGATCGTGACAGTGCGTATTTGGAAATGTGCTTTTTAGCGATTGGATTATTATTTTCATTTAATTATTTAGATTGAATAGACCCGTGCTGTTAAAATGAGTTTTATATTAGCTAATAGTGATGTTCACAGCGCCGGTCAGCGCCGTCATTGACATTTTTATAAAGCCTATTAGCAATTTAAAGCATGTTAACATCACTGCAAAAAGACATCTAATATAAAATCAATATTTATTCACCTAGTATAATAATAGTAAGTTTTCTCCCTCGTGTCCCGCAAAATCAGGTCTGCTGACCTGCAATAGAGTAGCCAGGTGGTCACCCTATATAGCAGTGTAGAAAATGGTCATGGTTCAGGTATATCTTTATTAAAAAAAATCTTTATATTATTGCTTTTTATATATTTTATATATTGTTGCATCCTTTAACAAAAAAGAAAAGAAAAAAAAAGTCACAACCCGAGAAGCTTCTATGAGCATTTCCGTAATCTACTGACGTTTGTGCGTACGTGCAGTACGTCATCAAGATCTGCGTTGTTGCAGAGTCACTCTGAGTGGATGTTGAGTGTAAACAAGAGACTAGCGAGAGAAAAATCTAGAATATTGTGTATGCTTTATTGATTACTTCTAATAATTGTAAGTACTTACTACATTTTTTTGTAGTATCTAGGTCAAGTTATGCCCGACGACAGCCTGTTATCGGATGATTTAAAGCGAGTTTTTTCTCAGATATCGTTTCTGCATGCTGACTGGCTAACGTTAGCTTTGTGAGCACACAGACCCTCATAGCAGGAGAAACAAGCTCCTATATGTCTAGGCTTTACACGGGGTTTGGTCCTTTGGCCGTGAGTATATTTCTCTAATGGTCCATTTTTGTTGATGTATTTTGTTCAAGCAAAATTGACAATGTAAACCGCGCCACCTTGATGGACTCGATGCTAAGCTAAACTTCATTATGCGAATTGTAAATGTGATCAGCGGTTCATTACATGAGACAACACTTGTCAAATACTGCAGTGTGATATATATATATATATATATAAAATAAAAAATATATTAATGTTAAAAGAAATTACAATGTTGTAGTGTATTTGAAAAAGGCATTTAATTAAGTCAATATTTTATAATATAGTCTTTTATAACATTCAGGGGGAAATTACAATATGTCTCTGTTATTTTGAGTATACATTCAGCCACTGCAGTCTTTCTTCTTTTATTAGGCTATATTCTTCTGATTGTTTAAAACCTTTGCTAATGGTTAAATGTACATGAGTGTGTTCAAATAGGGTTTTTATGTTATTGAGATCTATAGTTAGTAACTTAATATAAGTATTTGGGTTTGTCATAATAATTGCTCACTTGTATTAATCTCTATGGTTTTGGTTTCAGTTTTAAGGCTGTCTAGCATTATGGCTGCTGTGGAGAAAGTAGAAAAGGAGTGTGAGGAGGAGACCCTGCAGACCGCTTTTAAGAAACTGCGTGTGGATGCTGAAAGGTTTGTTGCCTTCTCATTTGTTTCAGCTCCAGATTGTCCGACAAGTGAAGTGGATGCTCACTATTTTGGCAGAGAGGGGTTTTGCACTCTGCGAATAATTGCATGTTTTTCTTTCCAGTTCCACAAACACAGTCCGCGTCTCTGAGTCTTTGGCTTCCAGGTTGGTTGTCCGAGGCAGTCCGGATGGAGCCAAATCCAAGATGACCTCCTCAAAAGATAACTGGCTTGGGTAGGAACCTCTTTAAGATTCCCTAATTAACCCTAAAAAGCCTGATGTATGAATGATCATTTTGAATTATTGTTTTTAAAATAGAACCGTAAGATGGTATTTTATTAAAAAATCTAAAGAAAAAGGTTTGGGTATCATATTTGATACTTCAGGCATGTATATGTATCATATATATATAGAGAGTATTATATACTGAGAATACTGAACTCGTATTCAAGGAAGAATAAACATAAATTTTACTCAGAGGCCCAAACTGAGCTTACATATGCAATTTGGTGCAGGTGTTATTAATATTGGCCAAAAGTAAGATGAAATTCTGATAGCTTGTAATGTGGATCAATAAATTAAAACTGTATAACAAATCACTTGCATAAAAAGCATGCAAATATCCATTTTCTCTCTATATCTCCCAATAAAATGTCTTTAGTAAGAAGATATTTAAATGCTTAGTTTTATAATCCAAGCTCTGTCATTTTAATTGTGAGAGGCAAAACATATAATGAGTGCGGTTACGGTACAATGACGATTGAGAGATGAACAAATAAACGTTCCTCAAATGCCTGATGCATCATGTCGATTTTTTTAATGATGTATAATTATGTAAATCTACGTAAGTGTTTATCTGGAAATCTTGCTAACAATATAATAGGGTATTTTCGTGTACTTACTTGATGATAATAAGTAAAGATTTCACAGCAGAACGTCAAGCGAAACACAACCTTAAAGTGTTTTTTACAATTATACTAAAAGGTATTTTACTTGCAAACAATAAACTATTAATCAAAGGGCAGAAGGCATGTAGTAGATAACAGTTTTTCAGCAATGTTATGATCATGTTAATTATTTAGAGACCTTAGAAATCCATGGATCGTTTTCAAACTGTTTTAGCTATTTATTTACTTATCATTTATATTGTTACCATTATATTGTTACCATTTATTGGTTAACTATGTTGTTTTATGCATATTTCAGATTTTTTGTATGTTTGTTTATATGTCAAGTACATGCGTGGTTGTATAATTTCTTGTTTACAAATGAGAAAATCAATAAAGTATGTATTGAATGTATCGAATATGATACAGTAGGCTTTAAAGGGTTAAAGCAATAACAGCAAAAATATACCAGTAAATAAATGTGTTTTTTACTATAGATGCACGAGAAAGTCGTCCCGAGGAGTTGTGAGAAGCCAGCGACGCCGACGATCAAAATCTCCGATCCTTCATCCTCCGAAGTTTACCTACTGCAGCAAAATGTCTCCTCCTCCTGGACACCTGAAACACAAGACCCCGCCAGAGCCCGACGACACCAGCGGCGCCAAGAAAGAAGTGGCGTTCTCTGCCCCGTGCTCCACTGTGTTTGGGGTCGTTGGGTATGAAACCCGTCTCCCTCATCCTAAGGGTCAGGAATCGCCCCTCAGTCCGAGAAAGCCGTCGGATGACGAGAGCGCTCCCGAAAACAGGCCCGCTTTAGGATGTGGGCCGGGATCTCAGGAGGCGGGCGAAGGTAATGCTGTTCCGCCTGACTTTAAAACTCTGTCCAAGTTGCAGGAAGCCGGTCAGTGCCCGTGTGGGCAGCGAGAATGCCAGTGTCCTGGTTGGCAGGGGGTCGAGGTGTACTCATTCACCGGCCTTCGTGACGTGATCTCCGAATGTGAACTTCCGACCAGCAGAACTTCCATTGGGAGTAACGGAACTTCCAGCTCCCCGCGTTCTTGTTCCGAACAGGCCCGTGCCTACGTGGATGACATCACAATAGAGGACCTTTCCGGATACATGGAATATTACCTTTACATCCCCAAGAAGATGTCGCACATGGCCGAGATGATGTACACCTGAAAAATGAAATTTAACGCAGCATAATTAAAGATGGATAATGGGTACTTTTAAGAAAAAAACCATTGATTTATTTAAAAAGAATAATACAAAATAGTAATGAAGATGTTCTCTAAAAGCAGTTCTTTTTTGATGTTTTTATGACGTTTGTTCTTTCTCCAGAACATCCGGACAACACGAGCTGACTGAGAATCATGGGAGCATGACTCGTTCTGTGATTTACTGCTAACTTTCCTTTGTTTGATTTTTTTCTTTTTTTTTTTTCTTGATAACTGTTATGTTTGGTTTACATTTTCAAGTTGCCAAAGGTCTATCCCAGAGACTGCAGGTTTGATTTCACTGATATATGCAAACTTCCACAATGCCATGTAATAATTCTGTTCACCATGACCGAGGCTGTGATGTCATCTTAATTCTCAATAAAACTGCATTTTGGGGATTGTTCATGACTTTGTTGTCTTGGACATCTTGCTTTGTATCTTACTTCTGCTTTAGTGTCTGAGTTACCAAGATGTTTTATTTCTGTAGGAAAGGAATAATCAATTATATTACTGTATGTATTTTAAGTAGTAAAGTGCTAGTCGAATTTAGTCAAAACAATTTTAAGCCTTGCCACTAGTTTGCTGTCTTCACCCATAAATGACTTTAATTTTTATGAAGTACCCGGTAATTAAAATTAATAAAAGTTTATCATAAAAATAGCATGATGCATTATAAGAATTGAAAGGGTATAATGTAAAAGTAGTTGTGCTTGCATGGGTTCATAATGCAAATAACCTTCAGTTTTTATTTGTACTACATAAAGATAGCTGGAGAGGAGCTTTCTCTTTAAAACAACACATTTGTTCTGAAGTAAACTGGAATGAAATGACCTGATAATCCAGTCTGTAACTAATACTCTTTTTTTTCTTTTCTTTTTTTTATGGCAAGAAAACAAACAGCACTGCATTGAAATATAACATAAAAGGGAAAAAAAGAAAACAATAGCGCCTCAATCAATAAGAAAAATATGATCATAATTTTTAAGAACCTTATTATTCAGTTTAACTAGTCTCCATGATAATCAAAAAAAGTATTTTTTCTGACGTAATTTTAATCATGTTCCTGTAATGGACACTAGGGGGAGACACTGGGCCATTCATTCACTTTCACGCCACACACAGCTTCTGCTTAACACGGTAAGTAAAGTAGTTGTTTTTAAACTTTATTTTGTGAGCCGTTAGAGATCATACAGTGATTTAAAATATAAACGACATGCATATTAATAATATATCATATGAAATGGCCTGTTTAGTTGCTGATAGGAGCTCATTGTTTTACTCTGTCTTTTTCACACAAAATCTAATTGAAATAGTTAATGGAGATCTCACTTAATCACATAAAGAAATCTCAAACCACAACATCTGCATAGCATTCCATGAACCGATTTTGTTTCCATTTTCTTAGTGTGGAGTTGAATGGTGTCTTGATCTTAAAACCACATGTGCTCTTTTTCCCGCACAAAAATGTTGTTCAATCTCGATCTGGATCTCAGCTTCTCCGTAGTCAATTTCAACAACTTGATTTGAAATTCTGCAATAAATGGAGCATTTTCTCTATTTTAGGTCGTTCTGGTTTTTGCATTGACAGGATTTGGTCTTGATGGGGCTCAAGTTTCGATGGATAGGATGGACAGACCAAAGGTAGGCTAATTATATTAATATTAAACCATTCAAACCCTCATTACAGTCAAGTCCCCTTTATTTCTATAGGGATTTTTACAATAGATACAGTGAGAACAGGAAAATTATTAAATAATGCAAAATAAAATAGTGTCTATTTTCAGCTGAAGTCGGCTCAGTCATAGTGTTGGTTCAGTTCCATTGAAGATCATCAATTATTAAATTATTCATTTCATCTATAAAGCAGTTCTGCAGAAAACAGTGATGTCTTCATCCAGTTCAGTTCAGTTCTCATCCAATAGTGTCTGTGCAGTCAAATCAGCAATAGCCTATTGTTGAATTATTAAGTGTCAAAATTACAATTAAAGTCAAGTAATAATCTGCATATTATATTGTTTATGGTATTCTATTGTTTATATTGTAAAATATTCACTGTTTATGGTGGTTACGGGGTCACCAACTCTTCTCAAATCTTCTTCTTTCTCTCAGATGTAAACGTACAGAAAGCACAAGAGCGAAAATAAATATCCATGTAAATAGATTGACTGATTCCAGAATGGTCCCAGTGTTTACTTTCCCTGGCCCTGCGCACATGTGCCGGTCAGGTGACTCCTGTCAGTGGGTGAGACGCCCTGAAGGGCATTCCAGTGAAGCATACCTTGCGTTTCCAACCACACGTCACAGATACTCCATATCATCACATGCGTTCAGTGTCACGGCAGAAGTCATCTCTTCACAATCTTATTCAACAATCCACATGTTTCTGCTTTACTGGTTCCAATTCTGTCGCTCTGCTCCTGTGAGAATGACTTGTAAGGTTGTATGGATTTTTACAAAGGGGAACCTCATCAAAGCATACCAAGAAAAGCTATGGAAACACACAAAAGAGTCTGTTGGATGTTGCCAGTCAACAAAAGCTGCCCTGCTAACCAGTTTGCCTAATAATCAAGCCTTTTGTCAACCAGATTAAAGAAACACAGGGAATTGTGCTGGGAGAACATGTGCCACTGCTTGTGTTGTGGTGTCTGTGTTGTGTTGTGGTGTGGTGTGATGTGTTGTGTTGTGTTGTGTTGGTGTGGTGTGTGATGTGGTGTGTTGTGGTGGTGTGGTGTGGTGTGGTGTGTTGTGGTGTGTTGTGTTGTGGTGTGTTGTGGTGGTGTGGTGTGTTGTGGTGTGTTGTGGTGTGTTGTTGTGGTGTGGTGTGGTGTGTTGTGGTGTGTTGTGGTGTGTTGTGGTGGTGTGGTGTGTTGTGGTGTGGTGTGTTGTGGTGTGTTGTTGTGGTGTGGTGTGTTGTGGTGTGTTGTGGTGTGGTGTGTTGTGGTGTCTGTGTTGTGGTGTGTTGTGGTGTGTTGTGGTGTCTGTGTTGTGGTGTGTTGTGGTGTGTTGTGGTGTGGTGTGGTGTGTTGTGGTGTGTTGTGGTGTGGTGTGGTGTGTTGTGGTGTGTTGTGTTGTGGTGTGGTGTGTTGTGGTGTGTTGTGGTGTGGTGTGTTGTGGTGTGTTGTGGTGTGGTGTGTTGTGGTGGTGTGGTGTGTTGTTGTGGTGGTGTGTTGTGGTGTGTTGTGTGTGGTGTGGTGTGGTGTGGTGTGGTGTGTTGTGTTGGTGTGGTGTGGTGTCTGTGTTGTGGTGGTGTGGTGTGGTGTGTTGTGGTGATGTGTTGTGTTGTGGTGGTGTGTTGTGTTGTGGTGTCTGTGTTGTGTTGTGGTGGTGTGTGTTGTGGTGGTGTGTTGTGGTGGTGTGGTGTGTTGTGGTGGTGTGTTGTGTGTGGTGTGTTGTGTTGGTGTGGTGTGGTGTCTGTGTTGTGGTGGTGTGTTGTGGTGATGTGTTGTGGTGTGTTGTGGTGTGGTGTGTTGTGTTGTGGTGGTGTGTGTTGTGGTGGTGTGTTGTGTTGTGGTGTCTGTGTTGTGTTGTGGTGTCTGTGTTGTGGTGGTGTGTTGTGTTGTGTTGTGTTGGGGGTGTATTGTGTTGTGGTGTGTTGTGTTGGGGGTGTATTGTGTTGTGTTGGGGGTGTATTGTGTTGTGTTGGGGGTGTATTGTGTTGTGTTGTGTTGGGGGTGTATTGTGTTGTGTTGGGGGTGTATTGTGTTGTGTTGGGGGTGTATTGTGTTGTGTTGTGTTGGGGGTGTATTGTGTTGTGTTGTGTTGGGGGTGTATTGTGTTGTGGTGTGTTGTGTTGGGGGTGTATTGTGTTGTGTTGTATTGTGTTGTGGTGTGTTGTGTTGTGTTGGGGGTGTGTTGTGTTGGGGGTGTATTGTGTTGTGGTGTGTTGTGTTGGGGGTGTATTGTGTTGTGTTGGGGGTGTATTGTGTTGTGTTGGGGCGTATTGTGTTGTATTGGTTGTGTTGTGTTGTTGTATTGATTGTGTTGTGTTGTGGTGTGTTGTGTTGTGTTGTGTTGTTGTGGTGTTGTGTTGTGGTGTGTTGTGTTGTGTTGTGTTGTGTTGTGTTGTGGTGTGTTGTGTTGTGTTGTGTTGTTGTGGTGTTGTGTTGTGTTGTGGTGTGTTGTGTTGGGGGTGTATTGTGTTGTGTTGGGGGTGTATTGTGTTGTGGTGTGTTGTGTTGGGGGTGTATTGTGTTGTGGTGTGTTGTGTTGGGGGTGTATTGTGTTGTGTTGGGGGTGTATTGTGTTGTGTTGGGGCGTATTGTGTTGTATTGGTTGTGTTGTGTTGTTGTATTGATTGTGTTGTGTTGTGTTGTGTTGTGTTGTGTTGTGGTGTGTTGTGTTGTGGTGTGTTGTGTTGTGTTGTTGTGGTGTTGTGTTGTGGTGTGTTGTGTTGTGTTGTGTTGTGTTGTGTTGTGGTGTGTTGTGTTGTGTTGTGTTGTTGTGGTGTTGTGTTGTGTTGTGGTGTGTTGTGTTGGGGGTGTATTGTGTTGTGTTGGGGGTGTATTGTGTTGTGTTGGGGCGTATTGTGTTGTATTGGTTGTGTTGTGTTGTTGTATTGATTGTGTTGTGTTGTGTTGTGTTGTGTTGTGTTGTGGTGTGTTGTGTTGTGGTGTGTTGTGTTGTGTTGTTGTGGTGTTGTGTTGTGGTGTGTTGTGTTGTGTTGTGTTGTGTTGTGTTGTGGTGTGTTGTGTTGTGTTGTGTTGTTGTGGTGTTGTGTTGTTGTGTTGTGGTGTGTTGTGTTGGGGGTGTATTGTGTTGTGTTGGGGGTGTATTGTGTTGTGGTGTGTTGTGTTGGGGGTGTATTGTGTTGTGGTGTGTTGTGTTGGGGGTGTATTGTGTTGTGTTGTATTGTGTTGTGTTGTGTTGGGGGTGTATTGTGTTGTGGTGTGTTGTGTTGGGGGTGTATTGTGTTGTGTTGTGTTGTGTTGTGTTGGGGCGTATTGTGTTGTATTGATTGTGTTGTGTTGTGTTGGGGTGTGTTGTGTTGTGGTGTGGTGTGGTGTGGTGTGGTGTGGTGTGGTGTGGTGTGTTGTGTTGTGTTGTGTTGTTGTGGTGTTGTGTTGTGTTGGGGTGTGTTGTGGTGTGGTGTGGTGTTGTGTTGTGTTGTTGTGGTGTTGTGGTGTGTTGTGTTGTCTCTGTAAAATCAAATTTGAGACAATTTTAGGTTCTGAAACTCTAGAGCAAACGGATTATTTTCAAATTATTGCCGTTATTATTTTCATTATTATTATTTACACCAATTATTCTCATATTTATTTGAGGTCATTTTATAAGGAAAACGTCTATTTCTGGCTCACACATCATGTATTTCAGATATGCATGTTTTAACCCTGCAAAGTCTGACATGAAATAAGAGTCAGAATGTTTTTTCAATCTTTAGAAAAGAATATATATAGGAAAAAAACTTTGCATATGAGTTTTTTTGTTGAGAAAATGTCTCATATTCACAATTTTTTTCCATATTTATACATTTAAATTAATACTCAAATCTATCAAATTGAATGGAATAATCCTTACAAATTATTCCTATTATGAATTAAGAATTTTAAATGATTATAAAAAACTAGAGCAAGATAAAACATTTTGTAACTTGAATTTAAACATATTTTTTCATTTTACGAATCCAAATAACATAAACTCAATGATTCATAACATGTAATGATTATTCAATTCAATCTGATGGAATTTTACTATTAATTGTAATGCGTAGATCTTGAAGTAAGAATATGGAGCACAAACAAGCTAAAATATGCAATTTGGTGCTGATATTATTTATGAGATATTTTATTCTCATTATTATTAATGAGATCTGTATAACATACTTTTATAAAATGCATATAAACATCAGTTGTCACTCTATATCTCTCAATATTAAGTCTAACCATGACATTTTTACAAAAGGCCTTTTACTAAAGAAGTATGACCTCTCAGTCAGACAGAGAGCAGATTGTGTGCGACAGGTTTTCAGCAACGTGAGGATCATGTTGATAATCTTCATGGGTGAGCGTGCTGCTGTCACTGGTGTTGGTGCACGCACTGGTTCCTGTAGCGCTACTGTGCTGGTTTTGTCGAGACTTGTCTCCTCACCTGCGGTCCCTCATTCCCGGCCCTCCTGGCTCCGCTCCTTTTGTACGCTGGAATGTTTGTACTCGAGTCCTCGGCTCATTCAATCCCGGGCTCAGGAGAGGGAACGCCATTGTTCCTCCTGGCGGGGTTGCGTCCCCTCGAGAGACTTTTTCATGTAATACAATATGTTCTTTTTTTAAAGGTGGCTGCACAGATTGCCCGATGATGAGATATATCTTCTAACACATGCAGGCTAATTTTCAGATTTCCACTTTTATATTTGGCAATGCTATGGAAACAGTTGATCGAAGTCTGGAAAAGATTATGCACCAAAATGGAATATTTAGGGGTTTTGAATGAACTATGTAAGCACTAGTAACAGGGATGCTTTTCTTAGCAAGACCTACTAATAATATAAAGAGACATTTTACAATGTTTAGATGGACTTTTTGACCCGAGCTACTTTTTCCCATGGTGTAGGATGAACGGTCATATGGAAGTGTTTAGAACGGCACAGCTAAAGCGCGGTTCTGTCGCCACTCAACCCACAGCCACCCTCATAGGGGCATGATCCTAGCAACTGGGGGTCAAAGGTCAGCAGAGTTGAGTGAGACTGGAAAGATCCAGATATCACCCCTTCTCGATCGCTCTGATGAGTCAGTGTGTGTTTTTGAAGGGTTCGAACACTTTTTTCTCATTTTTCCTTTTTATCTGCTTAAGTTGGATTTTGGGAAATGCTCAAATTGTAAGACGGATCACATGGCTTTTATATTTCTATGGATATAAAACATCATACTCTGGCATGTTCATAATAATATCTTCAACAAATCTCATGATATTGTATAGATCTAAAATAACGTATTCGATATTAACCATTTGCATTAGCATTAGCTTTTATGAAATGGAAATTCACATCTATTTTGATAATCTTTTTGATGAACAATTCATCTTTGCAAAATGATCGTAAATCGTAAAAAAAATCTCACAATGTTTAATCAAAATAGACCTTTCAATGAAAATGACAGAATCTCTTAATCAGTAATTTTGTCTTTTTTCATCTACATTTGAAATAAAATACTTTAATTGTCCAATATTCACATTCCATTTGTAATATTAGAAAAATATATTTAATAGTAAATATGTTAAAACACAATGCCAACAAAACACTCACTAATCTTGTCCTTATATCTTTCAAATACAGTGCATATATTTGATCATATTTTCAATTTAGTTTCAACAGACACAAAAAAATGGTTTAAAATAGTAATTTTATGTAATATAAATCAATCCCTTATATTGTATAAAACAAACATTAAACTCTGTTTGTCCTTTTAATTTACTTTCCACTTGAGCATGTGGCATCTTTAAACCCATTTTAAATAAATATGTTAAAAAAGCATTATGTATATTAATAATAGATGTATAAGACTCCATTGCAGGTTTCATAAGCATATGAAGATGAAAGCACTCGTTTGACTTTGATCTTCGATCTAATGAATATTAAAAAGGTGAATCGACATATTCTGTTCTCATTAACAGCGATTCATTTGCAAATGAGAGTGCTGGCATTCATCAGGCTTATGATCAAAGATAAAGTTGCTCTGATTACTTTCTAAACTACGTTCGTAATGAGCTGTGTAATGTGAGAGGAGACGTGTAAAGTCAACACACACCTCTGCTGACTGACTGATGAGGTGAGAGTTTGGTCGAGAGAACATTGATTGCATCAAGCACTTCATCATGATCATGACAGCTCGTAGATGTCATCGCCGCGTATCTATTCTAGACCCAAACATCACTATCAACTTCGTCAAGGTCAGAAACACTGATTTGCAAAGACTCGGACCAGTTTTCAATGTCAAAAAACATTTCTCATTAAATACATTAAAAGCTCTTGACTTTATATTTCTCTCAGTTTGATCTATTTTATTTATTTCAAAGAAAAAATTGCAACATCTGAGCAATTAATTGTACCTCAGATGTCCACATTATCTCAGACTCGGACTCAAACCCCCTAATTTGAAATACAAATGAAGCATAAAAGCGATCCACCTTATTTTGCAATGCTGAACTAAGCTATTTTTATTTTATTTTATTTTATTGAATGTGCGAGTCTTAGCCTTTTTCACACTTCCTTGTTTGTGGCTTCTGGATTAGCGTAACTAGAAGAATAACAAAGTGAACATTAAAACTGGAACTTCATTGCATATGATATGAATAGAAAACAACAAAGGCATTGCTTTTATTCCAGGAATTATTTATCTGGATATTTTTTTGAGTGGAAATATTTTTAAAGGCCCACTGATGTGCCTTGAGACGTTGAGCGTTATTCAATGTGTTCTCATAATTTCTACTGAAACACGAAGACAGGGCGGGACATTTCGAGAAGCTCCTCCCCTTTAAAAAAAATAGCCAATAGCTTTAGTTTATATCACAGCTCGTCCAGAGCCGTTGAGCTCGGTAAAGCTGCAGTTTCCTCCTAATCTCGAACCGTTTCTCCTTCTAATCTCCTCCATCGCTTTAAAATACAGCATTCTGTGCAGAATTCAAATGGGTCTGATACGTTTTGTGGTGTGCGTCGACAGCGTCACACACATATGATCCGCTCTGTGCTGTCGTGTCTCTGGACCGGAGCTGCGGCGGTTCCCGACACACTAACGTGAAACCAGACTTCATTCGTCCTGATGGAAAACACATTTACACTCTCAATCGTTCCCTATCCCCTATATAGTGTGCAATGTGCCATTCAACATGTAGAAAATAATCAATCTGTGATCAAGCGACCGATTTCAGCCGCAGCTTCAGTGTCTATGTATAATGTAGGGGGCGGGACGCTTTAGAGAGCATTTGATTGGACAGAAAACCTGATGAGAAGCTGAAGTGCAGAGTGATGTCATCAAAATAAATTATACATATTGGTGGAAGTGAGAGACTGTAAGTTTTGAATGCTTATTTCTTCTAAATGTGAATTTTGTCATTGTTTTGGCGCACACTATCTTATAGGTAACATATTCATATTCCTGACATATTCATACTAAAACCCAAGGGGACTTTAAGGATTTAAAATATTTTGAAGGAGAATATTTTACATTTTCATCTTTATATTTTCAGTTATGTGTTTTCTTTTTAGCTTTTATTTATATTTATTTCACTTTCAGTTATTCACTTATTTTATTTCAGTTAGCTGCCAAGGCAATATCCCTTGGCATATATATATATATATATATATATATATATATATATATATATATATATATATATATATATAAAATTTTATCTCTGCTGGAGTTCAGTCAATGAAAACTATTTGTAATAGTTTTAGTTTTAATCAACAATCACAACACATGAGGTATTTCATATATCAGCAGCCCAAACATTAGAGCATGAGTGAAACCACTAATGAAAGCAAGAAACTTGAAAAAATGAAAAGCGCATAATTTTAGCAATAGAGTAATATTAATAGAACACACCAGAAACTCTTTTGATTTTTTCATGAAACCACATAGAGCACCTGCCGTCTGCTCACTACCAAAAAGCAGAAGAGAAACTCGGTGACATGCTGACCTTTTGCCAAAAAACCCAGATTCATTGTAATAGTGGAGAGAACACAGAGAATTATAGTGTGTCCTCATCAGAATCATGTGGCTTGTAAGATAGAAACGCTCTTTGTGTTTTGAAATGTCACACCTGGCCGAGAGCAGAACCGCGGCAGCAGGTGAAACAGCAGAGAGACGTGTTAAGTGTCTATATTGTCTCCTGGGCATATAAACACTCTCAAATGGTAAAATGATCCATGTCAGAGTTTTTGCCTAACAAAGGCAGTTGCGGATAATCCTCCAGTAAAATTTGGAGTAGTATGACTCTATTCATCCAAACTCCACACCCTAAAACACATACAGTATTCATATGTACAATTTAGATATGCATATTTCCCTCTTGTAACTCAATGTTTCTGATACTTCAAAGCACTGCAACAATGTTTTTTTTTTGTGTTTTTTTTGTTTTTAACATATTATGAAGAAAACAAGTGGCATTGACTCTGTTTTGTGTGGTTGCCAGGGTGTGTACAGGTGGTTGCTATGGTTTCTTCTAAAATGTATATCTAAGTGTGTGTTTTTTCACCCATTTTAGCAAATTATATCTCTCATTTAGAAAAATCCCAAATGTTTGGGGTCAGTAAGATGTTTTTGAAAGAAGTCTCTTCTGCTCATCAAGGCTGCATTTATCTGATCAAAAATACAGGAAAATTAATTAAGAGTAATATTGTGAAATATTATCAATTTAAAATAACTGTTATATTTCCTGGTATTATGAAACTATATACTGTAAAATGTAATTTATTCCTGTGTGATGCAAAGCTGAATTTTCAGCATAATTACTCTAGTCTTCAGTGTCACATGATTCTTCATTAATCATTCTAATATGATGATTTGCTGTAGACACTAATTATTATTATTATTCATATCTTTGTAGAAACTATCATGCTTTTTTTTCAGGATTCTTTGACTAATAGACCGTTCAAAAGAAAAAAAGCATTTATTTGGCATGGAAATCTTTTGTGATTATAAATGTATTTACTGTCACTTTTGATCAATTTAATGCACCCTTGCTTAATAATTTGTCCTTTTTTTATGTTATGGACCCCAAATGTTTCAACAGTATTTTACAAGTTTAATTTTTATGAGATAGAAATGGTTTTGAAAAAGTAGAAGCACCTCAATCGTTTACTGTGGATTTCAAGGTACAAATTGTGTATGGTTCATGATAACCAATATGAATAACTTAATAAAATAACACTTTTGGAAGACACAATGATATACCCAGCTTACAGCTTTCTTCATACAGGCCCAACTATTGTCTAATACATTCCTAAAGGAATTACACCACAAGATTTGGCAGAGCGCTGAGGTCAAATATCATTCCTGTGAAATCTTTTGACTCATCATTAATATTTAGCTATTTCCTCATCTGCTAGTAAACTGTGGCTGACCAGTGCAACACATGTGACGTTTTCAGCAGGAAATTCCAGTCATTCCAAACAATTCCCCAATCACAGCTTTGCTCAGTTACCACATGGTGTTTCCTTTTCCATACACACACACACACACACACACACACACACACACACACACACACACACACACACACACACACACACACACACACACACACACACACACACACACACACACACACACACAAAACGTCTCCTGCTGTTTAACCCCCTATGGGCTTCCTCTTAAATTCCATTTTCTTGCATATGGACAGGAAGTGCTGACGTCTCCGTGACTTTTAGCATGTGTTGGGAAAGGGAACATGTACTCTTCTATATATGGTGTGTCCGTGCGGTAGGCGGATGTGGGTGGAGGGGGAGGACTGGAGCTGTTGTGTGCCTGTTTTTATGGCGTATTGTCAACAGAGTGACCTTCTACAGCCTTTATCTCTTTCTCCATAAGGTGAAAGAGAGCGATACGAAAAGGGAAAGTTTAAAACAACAAAATGAAAATGAATGAGAGAGAGAGAGAGAGAGAATACAGAAATGGTGTAACGGAGCTGGTTAGATTATAAAGAGAAGGAGGATCCAGTCCAAAGTTCAGTGGAAAATGGGTGGTGTTTTAGTGATAGCATGGTAAAAGAAAAAAAAAAGTGGGTGTGTATGTTTGTTTGCACTTCCAAAGAAGACAAATTTACTGAAACAGGAAAGCAAAATGCTTTGTCATATTTAAGAAATTAATATAGAAAACGGATTTCCACAGAATTACATTGAATATATACAGTACATACATATAGCCTATGTAACATTAACTCATCAAAATAAGCAATTTTCAACTTTTTTTTATGAGTTATACTGGAGTCAACTAATTTTTTAAAGTCAGTAATGCAATTTAAGTTGAAATGTCTTGTACAGCCAAGTTGTTCTTTAACATGTAACTAAATTTGTTGCGTGTAGAACCACCTTTAGCAGCAATAACTTGAAGTAATAATTTTCTGTATGACTCTATCAGTCTCTCACATCGTCCTGGACGAATTTTTGCCCACTCGTGGCACATCTTTACAAAGTTGCTTCATTTCTTTGAGGTTAGTGCACATTTGATCATGCACAGCTCTCTTAAGGTCCCGCCACAGACTTTCAATCTGGTTGAGGTTTGGACTTTGACTGGGCCATACATGGCAACAACTTAATTATTTTCTGGTATAGATTTGCTGGTGTTCTTGGGATCATTGGCCCAATTGAGCTTTAACTGTCGGACAGCTTCACATTTGACAGAATACTTTGCTATAGTATGCAGAGGAGTTCATGGTCGACTCAAAGATTACAAGGTACAGATCCTGTGGCTGCAAAACAAGCCCAAATGTGTGTTTTTGAGAGGCTCCCCTCAGGACGACGGCTGCGCTGTCCAGGCTGTCGGACACAAAGGAGGAAGGCAACCTTTGTTCCTAAAGTTGTGCAGCCCAACCATCTCTGACCTCTTGTTTATCATGCCGTGACTTTCCCCCCTCTTATTTATATTTTAATACAGTTGTATATATATATATATATATATAATGAATATATATAATAATAATAATTTGTTACATTTATATAGCGCCAGAACGCCCACCAGCCTACTGATGAATCCAATGAGTATATAAGAGGATGATTAGGAGGCCATTATGGACAGGGGCCAATGGACAAATTTGCCCAGATATACTATATATGTATAAGAAGAAGAAAAAAATGTATTCTTATACATGGTGATTGTTTTTATGCCATGTTTTTTTATTTTTATTTTTTTATCTGCTTGCAGCAGATTATATTTAATATAGGCCTATGTACATTGTGCACATGATGTTTTTTATTTAATGTATGATGCCTCTGATGTAATTTGTGTTATATTACGTGACCTTGTAAACTGCCCCTTGGGGACAAATAAAGTGTTTGAATTGAATTGAGTTGAAATCATCCACACATCCACCACAGTGCTTGATGGTATGAGGTGCTTGTGCTGATATATATGCTGTGTTTGGTTTTCTGTGGCCAAACATCTCCACTTTGGGTTTGTATGTCCAAAGGACATTGTTCCAGAAGGTTTGTTCAGATGCAACTTTCCAAATCTAAGTCGTCCTGCCATGTTCTTTTTAAAGAGAAGAAGCTTTGTCACCCATGGCTTCTCCATTTTGGCCTAGTTTTTTTAAAAATAAATAATGACACAGTGTAATATGTTATGCTTTGTTAATCTGAGGTTGTAATTCCCTCATTTTAAGATGATTTATTTATTAGGTCCTGATACGTAAAACCGTAGAATTCAATTGGGTGTCCTTACTTTTTCACATGACTATATATATATGATAACGACTGATCGTTCATCAACACAGATAACAATTCCTTTACATCAAGACCAATTAATATGTTAATTTTGTTAATGGTAGAGGAATGTGGGACTGCACCCTTTGTAAACTGATGAAACAAACGGACAAAAAGGCCGTCCCTAACAGCGTTAACCTCATTAATGTTGGCTGCTCAAGAGAGATTGCGTAGCTTTATTGTTCAAGTGTCTTCTGTGGCATGTGTTTTTGTGATGAGCTTATTTACTTCATATTGAGTAGTTTACAAAAGCAACGACAAGCACAAACATCATCTCGAGTGTAACAGCCCCTCAGGAGAAAGAGATTAGAAGTGTGCGCTAAACACTTGAAAGATATATCACTGAATGCATTATAGTGACTTTCCTCAAATAATGTCTCAACCTCCACACACCTCCGGCTGCACACGACCAGATCTCTCACAAAACGGTTCACAAAAATGTAAAAATTGCTAAAAAAAACATAAAATAAGCAAAGAAAGACACAAACAAACAAACAAATAGATAGATAAATAGATAGATAGATAGATAGATAGATAGATAGATAGATAGATAGATAGATAGATAGATAGATAGATAGATAGATAGATTGATAGATTGATAGATAGATAGATACTTTGTATATACAAATATGTATATATATATACAGTATATATTCTATATTTATATATACTTCTTCCAAGTGAAAGAAAGAAAGGTAGAACACAAACAGATATATACAACATATACGTATATATATATATATATATATATATATATATATATATATATATATATATATACAGTATATATATATGTAAGAAAGAGATAAAGAAAGGAGTTTAAAAGCGAATGGACCACACAGAACTTCATACTCTTTTTTTTTTTCATTGTTTTTTGTTATGGAGGGGAGTTGTGAGATCACACATACCAGCAATATAGCTACAGAAAATGATTAAACTTTCTAGTCCATCTAGAGCGTAATAAAAAAAAGAAAAAGAAAAGCAAACACACACACACAGCAGCGCAGGCACAAAGGCCTCCATTGTTGTGCTTGAGTTGGAATGTGTGTCAGACTATGTCAGAGGTTGGGTGGAATTTGCTTTTTACATGGAGACAAAAGACGGACTATGACTGAGTGAAAGTCGAGGCGGGGATGTGGAGAAGGCCAGCGTAGCAGCACTGAGCCAGGCCATTCTCTCTAATGTACACCATGTGGATGTGATTGCCACAGCGGCTTGAACGAGCTGACCCGAGCTGCGGTGTTGACTGCCTCTGCCGAAACTTTTCCATCGTTGTTCTTGGATCCGCCGCTGCTATAGAGCCAAATGATTATCAATGATGGCAATACAGCAACACTGACAACCCTTGAGTGCAGAGATGCACATGACATTCATGCACAAACCAGTATGTGTCGAAGAATATGTAGTGTAACTGGTCCGTTTGAAAAAATAAATAACTTTGACGTGGATGCAAAAAAAATGGATTCACCACAAGCTTTCAGTTCATAACCATGACACACTGCTAAATGCTTAATGCATGCCATTTTGATTTGTGATTTAGGACTTTCAGGTAATAATATGCATCTTTCTTGGAAATAATAAAGAACATAATGCATCACTAAGTTGTTATGTATAGATCACAGCCTTGATTGATTGCTATTTTTATTTTCAAATGTCCAGTTTCCCCCATGTTGCATTTCTCACATTGTATGCGTTCAGTAGATGTATTTCACTCCACACTCTCAATCTTAAGGCGAATGCTCATCTCTTGCATTTTTCAGAACACTTCCATCAGGTTGTTTAAAATGTACTCTAGACCCAGACTAAACAAATCAAGGCTGAAATCAGGCCAGATTCTTCTCTCACTTCATAATACAGGACAGTCTGAGACCTCATGAGCACCAGGTCAGACGCAGCGGTTACTTTTTCCACTGTTTTACAAGCAACCTGAACTTGCTGTCGAGTAAACTTTGCTGTATGTGCAGAAGTGGAGAACATATACTGTAACCATGCAAGAAATCTGAATATACTGAGAGATTCCTCAGAGTTCAAATACTCAACAGGATCATATCAAACGGGGCATTTTTGTTGTTTCAACATTTACAATATAAAGGGAATTGTTGTAGAAATGTATAGGCCTAAATTTTGGTTGTTGACTTAGCATTAATAATGTCTGTTTAGTATTAAAATGATACAGTGTATGTAATCTCTCTGAACTGGTGGTCAAGATTACAATACATAAGGGCCAATTAAGTCAAATGATTTGCTTTTGCTTTTTAAACCACGGGGAATTAAAAATGGTGCTGCTAAGTTGATTCATCTATAAAAATGCCTAATCTTTGTGATTGAGTATTTCTGGCTTTACAGAAATTAAAGGATTTAGGCATGAATAAAGTGGACTGGGAGTAGAGATCTTTTCACTGACGGTGTCATGTTGTGACATGCAAAAGTGGTTTCAAGTTCAAAGTCATGCTAGAATAGAAATGTTTTGATGAGAACGAGAAAACTTGAGACATTTCCAGATATTGTGGCTGGATGAGCAGCAAACTGACAGCTTTTACTGGAAATGACAACTGTTAATTCTATTAGCAACACCACTTAAACCTGAATGTAACTGACATTTACATAAAGAAAGGAAAAAGAAAACAACCCCCCTAATACCAAGATGGTTTGCTGGTTTTAGACAGTCTCGCCAGTCAGTTTGCTGAAGGTTTTCGGTCAACAGTGAGATTAGCATGATGAACAGTTAAATCTGAAAACCAGACTGAGAGACTAAAACTAGCTGAAAAGGGATAGTTTGCCCAAAAATTTAAATAATTCTGTCATCATTTACTCACCCTCAAGTTGTTATAAACCTGTATAAATTTTATTTCTTCTGCTGAATACAAAATGATATATTTTGAAGAATGTATGTAAGCAAGTTGATGGGCCCCATTGACTCCCATAGTATTTTTTCCATACTATGGAAGTCAATGGGGCCCATGAATGTTTGGTTACTCGTATTCTTCAAAATATCTTCTTTTGTGTTCAGCAGAAGAAAGAAATGCATACAGGTTCAGAACAACTTGAGGATGAGTAAATAATGACAGAATTTACATTTTTGAGTGAACCATCCCTTTAAACCAACCAAGACCAGCTAGTTTAAGAATTTCTGTCAGCAAGGGAGCGATAAAAGAAAGAAAAAAAACCTTATCATCAACTAAATATCGTTGTGTTTTTCGGTTTTCATAATTCCAAAGGGAAAGAGGAAGGACAACTCTCAAAAAGTGCCGGAAGTTTACGTCATTGAAACTTTCCATGACCGTCTGTATTTTCGCTTTCCGATCTCTTCTTCTAAAAACTTCCTCAAAAATGCTAGTCATTAGTCTAGTTTCATATCGGTAAATTAGTGGTAGACATTAGAACATGAGCCATGTGAAATTGTGACAAGACGGAGGATTTTGTATTGTTAAGAGATTAATAACTAGCCTACATAGCAACAAAAAAAACCTATTCTAATAATCATATAATTTCGCTGTTTACATTATCGACATGGATTTGAATGTGTGTTGTGGTAAACTGTTGCGTACCGGAGTTTCCGAAAATTACGTCATGGACCGGTTGATCTGCCCTGATTGGCTACGTGTTCGAAATGAGGAGGAGTTTAAGTTGGTGAATAAAACCAAAAGGGGATCAATCATTACACAGGAATACTGCGCACCAACACACAGGACAGCAGTAAGAATACGCGTTAAAATCCCTTCAAATCGACATAAAAAAGGACTAACAAAGCAAGGACCGGTTTATTTTGATTCATAAAAGTGAATAATTTCGGAAACTGACAACTTTCATCACCGGGGCTCCTTATTTTGAAGAGAAGATGTTGAAAGTTTACCTCATGTTGGTTTTGTCAGCGGCTGCTGCTGTCTTCGCTGAATCGGTGAGTATCTTGTGAATTTTTAACTAATATTAACTTTATTTAAGATGCTAAGGCTATAATCAAGCCAAATCGTGTTTTATAATCACGCTTGACCCCAAAAAAAGGTTATATTTGTGTTAGCTAAAGCGTTAGCTTTCTGACAACAGACCTGTTGAAACAACAAAGGCTTCTAAGTTATATGTTAAATTTAATTAACAATTTAGATGAATTATTTCTAATTTAGGTTAATTGTCGAACATCTAGGCAAGTCTTCTTTGACTTTGATCGAATTTACCGATGGTTGCTTATCTGAAATAAACCTAATATTACAAATAAATTATATGATTAACGTTAGCCGAGTAACAATTAATCGTTGTGTTGTGGTATTTGTTAGTCTTTTGTGTGCGTGTGTATGTAATGTAATTTATATATTTAAGAGATCAACTCTCTGGCATTTGGCACCAAACTAGTCTTGCTCATTTTTGTGTGTTGAGTAACCTAACGAGTAACGTTAGCACAGGCTTTTTCATGTGACAGGTTTTGCCTGCAGGGAATTTTCTTTTTTCTTTTTTTTTTTTAGCTCAATTTGATTAGACTGATTCAGTCCATGAGGTTTACGTTTCCATCTGTTCATTATGGAATCACCCACTGGAGCACCTGTGAATGGGATGCCACAGCTTTGTGTTGGCCAGTTCTTTCATAACTCAAAAGAATAGCTTGCTGCAGATGTCTTTGGAGCTGAAATAGAAGACAAATGCCACCCAGTGTGCTTGCTCGGTCAGTCAGACACACACACACACACACACCCTCACACAAGTCAAAATGCAAATTCTTTGAGCCCAAAGCCTCCATTCTCACAGACCTTTGGAAAGGTGTTGTCGCAGATCTTTATCTACACTTCAACACCAACAGATGCAGCTTTTTTTCGTCTTGACCTTGTCTGCTGAAGGGTTTAGTGTGTAATATTGTGTAATCCACTGGGAAATAAAGTAATAGAACAGTAAACTAGCTGTGCAGTTAGTTAGTAAATCAGATGGTGTGATTTAATCTCGGGTGGGAATGTTGCAACAAGCTTGCACACTCCCAAAGCCTCGTCCTTCGAGGCAGAGAAGGCCGCAGCATTCCTCAAAATTATGCTGAAGTGTCTGCGTTCCTTTCATCCCCCTCCCTCTCCATTCTTTTGCATTTTCCTGAGGAATTTGACCCCTCCTGACCTTGACCAGCCCTTCTTTTGGGATTTCACACACTTCGGCGGATTTAAATGGTCCACCTCTTTCATCCAGGTCCCTCCTCTCTTCAGCCACTGGACAAGTGTGTGTGGCTTAAACTCAACATGGCATGGACACTTTAAACCTCAGAAATAGGCAAAGTAGGAGTGGATGTTCTCGATTTGGCTTTGTGGTTTATTATATTTGAATACTTGTGTTGTGCAGCTGTCACATCCTTACCTGATGGGATGTTGCTACTGCCACTTTTGTTTTGGTTTCCCCAATGTGTCTTTTTTTAACTAGATATTGAATACATAATATATTACAATGTTGTTGTATAACATGTGTAAAGCATAACGTGCACTGTGAATATTTTACTGTTATAATTTTAAGTGTAATGGCCATGCTAGATGTCCTAGTAATGATTGTGTTATGAATTAGGCATGAGGTCATTTGCATATGAATAGGTTTGGTTTATTTATGTATTTACTCGGTTATTTTTGGGGTGCAAAGCTCATCTGAATGGTTGTTGAAAGGCAGAGCCGTGAACATGATGCATACTTTCGCCAGGATATAATAATGATTTCTGCATTGCTGTCCACTGGCCTAATAAATAGTTTTTGAGGGAGGAATGTTGGCACAGAGCGAGAAGGTTTTATTTGCTGCTTGGGTGAAGGATTTTAGTAATTTACGTAATGCTTGGTGTATGTGTCTTTCAATATTTATTTCAACAAATACAATGCCTTATGCTGTGCCATTTTGTTTGCCAAGTCCAGAGAGGTATCTTGAGGCCTAAAGGGAACCTTGTGTGTACTAGAGTCATTTAGCAGACCACATCCTTCACCGTTCCAGTTCTGTTGCTTGTGGAGCTATTAACCATATGCCAGACAGGCTTTACTTGGAAACGCTGATCACCAGCTGTCCTTCATAATGACAGTTCCTCTTTCTTGAGTTTGCCTTTTTCTTGTTTTCCAGTTAAGTAATGTGGATTATGATTTTATTTGTGCTCAAATAGTAATTGTGCTTTCATGAGAATTTGATTATCAACTTTACTGCCTACTCTAGTTAGGTTTCTTTGTGAACCATTCCCTCCCCCTAAGCAATTAGTTTTTTCCTGGCGTATAAAGACGCTTTACACGCAAGGAAAAGTGCACTTTTGTTTTTGTGTACTTCTGAAAATACCCATTCATCAAATAAACACCCGTCTGGGTGTTTCTCAGGTCTCCAGACTTAAGTTAAAGAAATTTAGTCTAATCACCCTAGAAACATGTGGTAGCCTAGACTTCCCCATCTAATAACACATTTACTGCTAACTTAAAGAATATTGATTCTTTGTATTGTTCAGGTGCATTTAGAATGCTCTTTTACAGGTCCGTTTAATGTGTAGTTATGGTGTAGTTTTGGAGGTTCATGTAGAGAATATCTGACAGATAATTTGTGTTAATAACAGAGCATTAATGATAATGTTTTGAGATCTAAATGGTCACACATTTATTGTTGTTGTTGTTGTCTTTTGGCCATGTCTATCCGGTAATCTTAATGCTTTTCGTTTCTCAAATAAATGCCGATAAAACGTTGAGTGATTATGCAAAGTAAATAAATAAGTAACTTTACCTGTGAACATCATTGTTTCCTGTTGAACTTGCATGTGTGGCATGGCATGGTGTTAGGCTATTCTTTAGAGAGCCAAGCCAACCAAATGATCTATATCTAATGAGTATAGTTTATTGTTGAATCTCTTGACATCCATCAAGAACATATTTGGCTAATTTTTTTTTATTCCATAATCCAATCGCAGTCTCTATTAACTTCAGGTTTTAGCCGGTTAAGGAAGGTCTGTTGTCAGAAAGCTTAAAGAACACCATGTTTTCAGCCCTAGACTACACAATACTGATTGTTTGGGCTATTCAGAACGGCTCATTGTGTATTAAACAGGCTTTGACCTAATGGTGAGAAGCTTCATTAATGAAAGCCTCTGCTAGATAGAAGCAAAGCGTGATCACACTTCCTGTGGGAGAGAAGAGAGGCTGATGCCAGTGAGGCTGAATAGTCCTTTTTGTTTGGTTTAGTTGTAGATTTTAAAGTCCAATTTTGTTTCCTTCACATACCCTAATGCTTCAGGGCTTTGAACAGGTGTTGGGGTGAGAATTTAGCGTGTGATTGAACAAATTACGTATCGTTTACCAGGCAGGTGAGTCTTTCTGCCCCGCTGTTGAGATTCAGCTGGGGGTCTAGAAAGGGAAAATGCAGCTATAAATAGTTCCCACAAAGGTGGAAGGAATTCTCCTGACGTGCAAGTGTGTTTGTGTGTGCAAAGTAGGACATTCACTCTGTCCCGAGTGAGGAGTGTATCTCATGAGGAGATCAGATGACATGAATAAATCCGATTGGTGGGAGTGACAGACACCGTTTGTATTGACGACTTGGGCTGTAATTGGTTGTGACCTGAAAGGACAACAAGGAGAGTCTCAGTCTTCAAACCACAACCAATGATAGCGGATAATATTTCTACTGTAGCTTTAATAGGTCATCACCAATGAATACATTTTTTTGGTGTGTTCCAACTCTGTGTTGACCTACCAATGACTTTTCATACACAGAAGTTGCTTTGTAAAACTCTTTCAAACTCTTTGGTTCTTTAAAAATTGGCCTTTAAACTCAAACCGTGAATAATCACCTGATCACCAGGGACAGTTTACCACACTATTGGATGAGTCACTGATTGTGGTATCTTCTCTTTACCTCTCCCATTGTGACTCACTGGAACAGATGCCAGACCATTTGTCAGCAGATGGCCGGATTTGCTCCACGATTTGCTAGTCTTGACTGAGGCCTGGTTTACTAAGCTGGTTAATTTACACAGGCTTCTCTCTGGCATTACAGCTCACTAAAGAGCCTGGAGATTCAGTACTAGAGCATACTCATACTTGTAGATATGTGTCATCTTCATATCAGACATTCATATCTCGACAGCTATCATGAGGGTTACCTAAGAAAATAGAACCTTTACTCACCCTCATGATCTTTTAAAGGGGTGGTTGATTATGATTTCACTTTTTTAGCTTTAGTTAGTGTGTAATGCTGCTGTTTTAAGCATAAACAACATCTGCAAAGTTACAATGCTCAAAGTTCAAAAGCAAAGGGAGATATTTGCTTTTAAAAAAATTGCTACAAGGGACTACAACAAACGGCTGGTAGGGACTACACAACATTTCTCCAGGGTTAGTGACATCACCAACCCTAGAATTTACATAAACCCCGCCCCCTGAACACGATTTATAGATTATCAAGACAGAATATGCTAATCAATGACTAGAAGATAACCACACATAGGCTAAGCGTATGTCCTAAGACACAAATGTCCTGTTGCATTCTACATGTCATTTCTTCTTGAGTCTCTCCATCATTGTCTGACTCCTGTTAGAACATAAAAGGCTAAACGTTTTTGATATTTTCAGTGTGTCTGTGAGAGGTAATCAGAGCTGCTAACACACACAAGCTCTTGTAGCTCCGCCCCCTTTGCTGGGAGCAGCAGATCATTTGCATTTAAAGGAACTGACACACAACTGTGTTTTTGCTCACCCTCAAAAAGTGACAATTTTAACATGTTATATACTAATATCTGTGGGGTATTTTGAGCTAAAACTTCACACACACACTCTGGGGACATCAGAGACTTATTTTACATCTTTTGAAAAGGGCATTATACCTCTCCTTTAAACCTGTAGGACTTTCTTTTGCAGACACTGAAGCCAAATCAAAGCACAAATTAGATAACGACGTGAATAATAACTTAAATTTCAGTTCAAGCTCGATGCACACCAGTTTTCAGACTACTTTAACAGTGTTTTTTGTTCTCTTTGGAGCTCTACAGCGCCTGACTCTCCAGCCATTGTATGAACAAAAGAAGCATGAACATTGATAAACCTCTCCTTTTGTGTGAAGGAAAGTCATACGGGTTTGGAACGACATGAGGGCGAGTAAATGATGACATAATTTCATTTTGGGTTAAATAAATGAACTAGGCTAGCTATGTTTCCTTCTAGAGCTATTATCTCACGCATTTGGGTTTTCTTTTAAATGTGGGGGGTTTTTGGTTACTGCTGAGAAATTAAGAACAAAAACCATTATTTCCTGCATTGCGACTGAGAAATTTCGAGGGACTTTCTTTAGCAGTCCATCTTTTAGTTTGCTCGGTGGGATTTCTTCTAAACTCTTTCAAGTGGCTTATATATGTTTACTGAGAATTTAAGGGGTTGCTTATGGGAATTGAAGCATTGGTTTAATTGAACCACGGCCTTGCGCCTCTTCGCAGTCAGAGAGCATCCGCTGGACTTTCTTAGACAGCTTTTTTTTCTCCTCTGAGCTGAGTATTTCATAATGTGGGGGATTTTGGTGTGGGGTTTCACAGCACTGTAAGGCTGAAAACCATAAAGTATGTCGCTCTCTCTCCCCACACCCTCTTGTGGTTTCTGTCATTCTCTGTTTCTCGCTCTCCCTTTTTCTTTTATTATCCTCAAACAACAGAGCAGGCTAGAGCTGACTTGCAGTTTCATGTGACGTTTGTATGATCCTGGTTTTCCTGGAAAATGAGTTAGCCCCCTCCCCGATCTCCATTTTAAAAACACTTCCATTTAGCATCTAGAGCCATTTTAAGCATCACGTTTGTTTTAAAGATGCATTGTAAGATAATCTGGAAGTCATTTTCAAGCTCACTAAAATCCTCTTTAAAGTGTTTGAAATTTGTCTAAAGTGGTTACACTGGGTTAGGCGGCATGAGTACACACCTGTACTCCATTATGAATGTTTTTGATTTCCCGGTATGTGAAACTTTTCAGTGAGTCGTGTTTGATGAAATCTGTTTTTGACAGCGAGCAGGCGGGCGAGACTGATAAAGACCCTCGGCCCCTGCGCGATGAGTTCTTTCGTTGTTTTACACAATGGCGGCAAACCTGCGCTAACTTGTTGTTACCTCTCTGACTCACTTCAAGGTCTAGAGGGGTGTGAATGTAATACAGTATTGTGTAAATCACGGGTGTGTGTCATTCAGAATAGAATTTAGAATCTTTTTTTAAAATTACAGTTAAAAAGAATGTTTTGATGTCTCGCAACCATAGCAACAGTGAAAATAAAAATGGGCAATTCTGTGGACGACTCTTTAGAGAGAGAGAGAGAGATGAGGGAAAAACACATCAGTATGCGTGTTCTACTTCCTCCTGTTATGCTAATAGGCTTAGTCCATTAATTGTTTAAAACCCATTCGCAGTGCTTGTCCAAATGGCTCTGCTAACGTGATTAAAAGTGTTGGTGTCTTAATTAAATTAAGTGTCCATCATGATGCCATAGACAAAGGTTTGGACCGTAACCTGCTTAAGTATTAAAGGGATACAGGAAATATAATTGTACTTCAGGCATTGGGTTACATTACCAAAGAATGAATTGTGCCGTTTTTTTCTTTTTTCTTTCATGATTTGCCAAATGGTGTCTGTTAGGTGTATTTTCTTAATGATTTTTTTTTTTCTCTCTCTCTCTTTGTAGGTACGGGAAACGGAAACATGGGTACCTGAGTCACCCCATGAGGATCTGGAGTCCTCCGGTGACTCTCCGCATCAAGATTTTGAGTTTGTTGATGTAAACCCAATTGACGATGAGGATCTTTATGATGATGATGATGAAGTAGAAGATGATTATGATGACATATCAGGCTCAGGGTCTTCAGAGATCCCAACTAAAGAGGTAGCTATAAAAAAAATAATTAGTCATGATGTCAGATTGAGTAGCAATTATTTGGATACTGGAGAAATGTTTGGAAACGAAGAATTTATTGAGGTTTTCATCTACAACAAGTGAATAATTTAAAAAAGAAAAGCTCTTTAAAGAATTATTTTAAATTGTAATAACTAGACGACACATCTTTCTATTGCGTTTTCTCACTGATGTTGTACGATAACAAACATACAGTTCAGCCAATGTGATTTGATTTGTATCTCCTAATGAATGTCAAAGTGACTCAAATGAATCACGGATCATTAGTCTAAAATGACTCATTCATGGTTGCTTAACTGACTCACTCACTGATCTAAGTCTTTAGTTCGGGTCATATCTGACTTGAATTACTGATTGGTTGTTCATTGCATGAGCTTTATTGCATATTTTTTGGAACAGATTTGACTGCTGTATGAATTTTCTTATGACTGTTTCTTCTTCTCTCAGGGTGATTTCACCAATAACCGGATATCTGATCATGTGGGTCCATCTACCCCGCGGCCAACTATAGATGAGGAGATTCTGGTTAAAAACAATGAGATCAGCTTGCGTGAATCGCCAAACCAAGAAAATGGCCAACAAAGCAATGTGCTCATGACCGTTGCTGGAGAGGAGAGCTTGTTCAACAATACAGAGGTGCTTGCAGGTGAGGAGATGCTTTTAATTCATTTGTCCGTTTAATATGCCAAGTAAATAGTTTAATAAATATTATTGGACCAATATGTAAAGAGTTATTTCACCCAAAAATGAAAATTCTATCATCATTTACTCACCCTCATGTTGTTCCAAACCCGTAAGACCATTTCAAAGAATATTCAGAACAAAAATGATCTTTTTGATTAAATCTGAGAGATTTCTGTCCCTACATAAACGGCTACACAACTGACACTGACGTTTCAAAAAGTTCATAGAGAACTTGAATTGAATTGAGCGGTTTAGTCCAAATTATCTGATGAGACACAATCGCTTTATTTGATGAACAGATTGAATTTAGGCTTTTATTCATATAAACATTGATCTGCGAACATAAACAGAAGCTCAAACAAACCAGCTTGACTCGCGAGAACAAACCTCATTGGTTCTTCCTGAAGCTCAAACGTGATGCGTAACAACGAGAATGAAACTCATTGGTTCTCGTGCATCAAGCGAACATGCTTGAGCTTCCTTTTGCCACAGCTGATGTGCGTTTATTAATGTTTATATGTGAATAAAAGCCTAAAGTAAATCTGTTCATCATATAAAGCGATCGAGTCTCTTCAGAAGATTTGGATTAAACCGCTCGATTCATACGGATTCGTTTTACGATCTCTTTATGAAGTTTTTGAAGCATCAAAGTAGTAGTTGTGTGACAGAAATTTCAGATTTCATCAAAGATCTTAATTTGTTTTCTGATGAATGAAAGTCTTGTGGGTTTGGAACGACATGAAGGAGAGGGAATGATAGAATTATAATTTTTGGCCGATTATTCCTTTTTAATGTTATTTTAGTATTATTTATATACTGTTATGGCTGTTATTAATATTGTGAATTAGCTTTTATTTTGATATTTTCAAGTGTAATTAATTTTAGTAATTATGTGCATTTTGTTATTTTAGTGTAGCTTTAATTTGTTTTAGTAATGTTAGTTATTAATTTTGATGCCCCTCTTCTTTTTTGAATATTACCTTTCATGCAGTTTGAGAACGTGTGGTTTTATGTAATGGTTTTTACAGCCGTGCTTGTAGGTTATGCCTCACATTTTCTATTTCTGTTTTTTTAGCTATTATTGCGGGCGGAGCAGTTGGTCTCATCTTCGCCATCCTCCTCATCGTCCTCCTCGTTCACTTTGTTCTCCGCATCAAGAAGAAAGACGAAGGAAGTTACGACCTGGGAAAGACGCCCATCTACAAGAAAGCTCCCACCGCAGAAATCTACGCATGAGCATCCTTGCCCTCTCATACCTGCTCTCTCTCTCTCGCTCTCTCTCTCTCTCTTGAACTATAAGCTCACACGGTGCCTCTACCCGACGGGCCGCCACCAACCTCTCGCGTACCACGAAAAACCGCAGGAGAACCTCACGAATAATTTACTCTGACTGGACATTTGCATTGATATCTCAAAGTGAATCGGAGAGGATAGCGTCTGTTGCCAAACTGCCTGATTCTTGTCTTTTTGTTTCCGCACCCTGTCAGGTTTATTGCCTTTTTGTCACGTGGCCCATTGTCTCCTTTTTTTTTTTTTTTTTTTTTTTTTTTAATAAAACACTACAAGGTGCAATGGAGCTACCACAGGTTAAAGGCTTTGGATTGACCATTTTATCCACCGTTATGATAAACAGTCAGTGTCATGATTGGTGCTACAGAGGGGGTGTCACTGTAGCCTTTTACGTTATCAAATGTCTTTTTTTTTAAGTCTGTGCTGTAAAACCTTTTAATTTTCATATTAAACATCAGAGGTGAAACCAAATTGAAGGCATGCATGCATATATGTTCGAGACTCTGAGATAAGCGTACTAGACTGACGTATGCTCATCTCAGCCATGGTGTTATGGTACATTCCACATATCCGTATGTAACTGCTGTGGTGGTTTTATACGTCGAGAGACGAGATCACTACGCGCTGCTTGACTGTCAGCTAAGCTACTTTAACAGGTACAGATGCTGTTGATGAGAATCAGTTCACTGCAAACAGACTTTGTACATCCAGGGATCTGTATATAGCCATTTGAATAAATGTAAAACTTTGGTACTTAGCCATTTCTTGACAGCCTTTTATTTACCAAATATTTAAATGCCAAAATCAGTTTTTATTGTTCTTATATCACATCCCGGTATTTGCTTTTAGCATAACCTGAAAGCAGATGTTTTGTGTCTGTATCTTTCGGAAACATGTTTTGTTTGAGAACAATGACCAATGTTAGTACTAACTTTTTTTCTTTTCTTTTTTCAATGTTTTTGTAGATGTTCTTAATTCATTTTTTACTACTTTTTTTTTTTTTTGTATTAATTTAACTCATATTTTATTGCCTGCCTTCAGGTCGGGGGTCTTTCTTCCCCTTCTCAGCTGTTGTACATGTAATAATTTTTATTTTATTTTTTGGTTTTTAGATTTGTTTTATATACAGTAGTGCAAAAATTCAAAGGCTGTTAGTCTTTCAACAGATTTTAAGAGTTTCTATTTCTTTTAGACTTTTTAAGCCGAATATATTTATGTTTTGTAGAAGGATGCTCTGGATTAGTAAAGGGGAACGTGAATAAGCTGTGCATTAATGTGCATGGTGTAAAATGATAAATTTGCTGCTTTGTTTGGTCACATCCAGATAAAATCACTGATCTAATGTTGAAGTCAATGAATCATTGATTTCTGCATGCAATTTCTGATCTGTTGAAAATAAAGCTATTTTATGCACATAACCATTTGAACGGTCTTGAGCTTTTTTTTCATGCTAAAAAGAAAGGTTGCCTTCACAGGGCATTTACACGACACCGTTTTCAACTTAAAACTTTTTATTTGGCTGTTCATTTACACGACAACTGCGTTTTGAGGGCCTGACAATGCAAACTTTTGAAAACTAGTCTCTGTAAACTACAAAAAACATGCATGCGTATTACGTGTTCAGTCTACAGGTGCGTAGTGTTTCTTTACGAAGTGAACACCAACTACTGGTCTGGCATGAATAATACAGTTTATTTATGGTTTTTATAGTTTTTTGTGGATCCGTGTGAAGGGATCGTTTTGACCATGTTGTCGCCTGTAAGCGAAAAATATAAAGAATAACTTTTCCATTTTTAGTACATCGTTGACGTGTAAACGTACCCTTAATAACGCTATTTCTTCAGAAGTGAAAGATAATCAAGTTGAGGACAGTTGAAAGTGTGAGCTGTAATGTCAACTAGTCCTCCCTCTTGACCTAAAGCACACCAAGTCAAGAATTAGTTTATTTAGGCTTCCTACGGTGCAGAAAGGCTCTGAAACAGGACAGTGGCTAGCAAAGGTGGATGTGTGAAACTTTTCGACTAACAAATGAGATTGAATTTGAACCTAAGAAAGCCAATGTTTGGGTTCAGAGAATGAGGATCACAGAGCACCAATGGAAAGGCGGTAGATGATGTTACACACTTTTGTTTATCATTGCAAATAATTTCTATTGATCTGTTGGGTCATATGTACAAAGTTTTATTTTTTTAAGGAATCAGTTAGCAAAAGTCAAACCTGTAATATTTTACTTTGGTCCTTGTCAGTAAAAATAGACACTTTAGCCACCATTGTGGTTTCCCACATTGGTGAAACCCTCTATAGAGAACCTCATGGAAGCTTCAAAATCCTATTGTAGGCTACAACCTAAATCTATATTTTTCAAGCACCTCAAAAATGATAAAATGGGGTTACTAGAGGAATCATTGACAGCCTTTAGAGTTCCTCTGAGAACTGACCTTTCTGCCTTGGAATGTCACTTCACATAATGATGACTTTGCCTATGTTTTGTTACTATGGTTTTGCAACCTGATACCTCTGGAGAAACACTGCAAGTTCAATGGTTCTTTAGAAAATCATCTACACATTTGAAAGTTTGGCATCAGTAAAATATGGCATCGTTTTTTAAATACTTCCCAGCAAGGATGCATTCAATTGGTCAAAAGTTAAAATAAAGACATTTATGAAAAAAGTAAATTGTAAGTTGTAATAGGCTAATTTCTCACAATATTACAGTTGTGTTGTATTTTTGATCAAATTAATGCAGTCTTGGTGAGCATAAGCCATTTTTGAACAGTAGTCAGGTTAGTTAACAGGTGAACTACACTGACCCGAAGAATAATGTAAAATCAAGATCTTTTTAATCACAACTTAAAATCCATACAGTGAAAATTATTCGATATTTTGAAGACACTTTGGTATACCTCAAGTGTTGCAGAAGAACCCGGATCATTGAAGAGCTTTACATAGGGTTTTCAAACGCCTGTTTGAACCGAATAACACTCACAGATCATTAAGTGTTTGTTAGAAAATTTCAACTTTCTGGTTCAGTTTGCATATTATTCGTACATGAACCTGTTTGTGATGAATAATAGGACAGTCTTTAAAGCGTAATCTAATTGGCTCAGTGTTAAATCGGGAATTTCCACCCCTAGAGATGTGTGTGTGTGTGTGTGTGCGTGCGTGCGTGCGTGTGTGTTTCCCATCATGCTGATGCCTGTCTCTGCTACCAAAAAAAAAAAAAAAAATAGTACCAGTATAATATAGTGAGTTTGTTTTCTTTTTGGATTGAAGGATAAAAATAGAAATGTTTTGATTCAAAAGTGTCCTAAAAAGGGTCATGCATGAGGCCTTCGAACATTAAATATTTGTATTTTTTAAAAGGAGAAAGATTGACAGATAAAGATTTTATTAACTCCTTTGGTTTAATATTTTGGTTTGCAATGGTGAGTGTGTGAGCGTGTGGCCTAAAATTAACACTCGCCAAGCACCAAATGCGAGTAAAAAATTATAAAACCGTGTCAATCGGCAACATTACACAATGGTAACATTTTTATGAATCCTAAAAATCGCCACAAAAGCGCAAGAAGACACGAAAGGGAACTCGATTGGTTTCTCGCGCACTGTGTGGGAAGTTTTATGCACACATCGCATCTTCTTGAACAGACATGCATGTTCAAACAGAATGATGTCAAAATGCCTGTCTTGGCAAGTAGCCTCGTAAACATGTCCGTTGTGTCTTAAGTGACCGTAAACAGTTGAGAAAAACGCATGTGTATCAGTATATTGGATTCGTGCATTGGCTCTTAAAATGACAGCAGCCTAAATAAACCTGCCGTCTGTGTTTTTAATTTTAATCAAACAAAGAAAAATAATTGCCCTTGACTGAATTGTATTATGTTTATGTTTTATGGCTGGTAAAAATTTTTATGGCCTGTAAATTCTCACTGGCTATTGGCAGGAGTGGTAAAAAGTTTGTTTTAGGCCCTGTGTGTGTGATGATGCAGCATTATAAGCGTTAATGACAGGGTGTGTTGAACACATGCCCACTTTCAGTCTATAGGCCTATACCTGAAAAAGCCCTGAGAAATGGAGAAATGACGTAAATTCAGTACAAACAGAAGGTGGAGACATATCGGAAAACGAATTGGCAGATTAATCATTCATATTTCACAGATATAATTACATGACCTGCATGGGGAAAGTTCTCTTATGGTTTATTATATCTGGTGATGTTGTAGTGCATGTAACCAAATATCTTAATGTTTATTGAAAATATGCAAATCTTAATGTTTCCATGACGAGTTTCCCATTTATCTTATCTGTTGAGAGAGAAAAAAAGCATGTCTGCGGTCACATGTTGAATGGACAACTAGACAAGGAAGTTTTTTCTTCTTCCTCATAGCACAAGGAATAGTTTCATCATTAACACACACACACACACGTTTTCTATTTGAATGCTTATCAGAAAAACAAGTCTGTGGAACGTTCTGGATAGTGTTCAAACTCTCACGTATTACGCCATGATATTGGAAGATGAATGGTGCCTTTTCACTTTAAACTACAGCCTGGGTTTGTTTACACAAGAGGTGGAGCAAAAGAAACGGCCGTTTGTGATGATCTCTTTAATAACCCTTACATTATGTGGATTGAACAGGGGTAGTTATCACTAAAATGTAAGTAGCTATAAGATTGTGAATCATAACTCATTCACACCACACACACACACACACACTTTATTATACTATTTTTTGCAAATGCAAAGCTGATAAAGTCTTTTAAAATATTGTTTTGAGGATGTCACACCAAATCTGTGCATTACAACCTGTGTGTATCAGAATCAGAGAGGCGTGTATGATAATATTCAGTTTCTGGTCTATATGAGGAACTATGTCAGACAAGGAAAGTAAACAAGAAAAGCAAATAAAGAAAAAGGCTGAACCATTTCGTCATACAAGGATGTTTGTGCCATGTGCATCTTAAATGCAAGGCAGGCACATCTCGTAAAGGTAAATAATGCATCTCTTTATTTTTGTAATATGTAGATGTAGATTTAAATGCTAAATTTATTTCGGAGAGGAAACATGGATACTGCTGAATTAAACACGATGATGAGGTCGCATGGCCTAAATGTAGCACATTACATAGGCTAATAGCCTACATATTTGCATATATGCACTTGACATGCATAGGAGGCTGTATACGGTATAGAAAGCAGTACGCTATATATTCAATTTATGCCTACTATATAGTAGAGAAATATGGGATTTCGGACGTAGACTAGAAGAGGCGTGGAGAGCATTTGAAAAGCTCCAAACTACTGCCACCTGCTGATTTGGTTTAGACATTACAAATCTTTGTCTTTGTCTTTTTTTTTTTTTTTTTTTTTACCGTAGGCTATATTCTTACATTATTTACAAATTCAGACCAAAAATATGGGCCTAGTCCAAGCTATTTTGTGCAGGGTAGTTTTTTAGGGATATTCAGTGAATGAAAAACTGTCAGTCTGTTTCTCACTAAGTAATCACAAGGCTTCAGAAGATTGAAGATATTTTGCAAGTTACATAAAGCACATAAAGCACTTTTATTATACTATTGACTTTTGTGCCTTTTTTAATGAAACTATTATTTAACAATTAATGGAAAATGTAACTTTATCAATAATTACAAACAAAGCAACGGGTCCCAATCTTCACCTACCAATTCTGTATTATTTTATTGAAATTAATTTTAAAAAAATGTTTTATTATAAAGTGTTATTTTATTTCATTTTAAACCCCTTTAAAACCCCACAGAAAATTAATTGAAAGGCTCATGTAGGCTACTAAGCTACTTTTGATCTTTTTTGTTTTTCCTAAACGTATTACCCAGAATTGTCCAAAAGAGGGCGATGTTGTACTTTTTTTCAGCCTGTTATTGTGAAAATCTTTCAGGCAGCAAACTGTGAAAGGCAGCAACTCAATTATTCTTCACGTGCCATCGGAAATTTCCTATTTCCTACTTCTGATGTCGTGATTACGAGTTCGTCGCGTTCAAGTGCTTTTCTGTCTGAATTTAGAACATAAATCATGAAGGACACCAGGTTTATTCTAGCCTTTTTTAAGCCAAATCTATTGAAGATAACTTTGAATAAAATGTAGCGTCTCTTATTCTTTGACAACCATATCCATCGTGCTATCTAGATAGCCAGCTTTCTGTCAATTATGGAATTTCGGTCAATATACTATTTTCACGGTGTATCCTATAAAACATTTAATAGGCTACTGTATGCTTCAAATTGTTATTTAAATATGTAAATATGGACTAGGCTACTTTACTGAGAAACCTAGGCTGAAGTAGAAAAAACTAATAAAGCATAGACCTACTACTAGTCTACCAGTCACAGCAGCAATCGTTTTCCACTCCGCCATGTTTAAAGATGATGGCACGTCCAACTCGGGAACTCGAGTATCAAAATGATCTCCGAGTTTCCCTGTGTTAAATACGACTTGAGAGAGCGTTAATCGATCCATGTCCATTTTTCAATTAGAAAACTCGTATTCACGATAATTCCGATTGATTGCACGCGAAGGCAACACTAGGCCTAGGCTATATCACGCTCTGTGTGGCCCAAACCCTTTCAGCAACACAAGGTGAACAAGCTGCAGTGAAAACATGAAAGATAGGCTTCCATGTAAGAGAACTTTTAAATTGTGATTAGCCTGAAAAGTCATTGAAATAAATGAAATCTTTTAAAAAAGAATGGAAATGGGTTTGTTGATAGCAAGCACAGGAGTTGAGACCACATGATTATTAGCAGAATGTCAAAACTCCTCCAGAACAAGAGCCCCTTTTATTTCGTTTGTCCACGACTGCACCTGAGAAATGTCTGTGGTTTTGCAACGACTAACACCTCGACAGCACATTTCTCTGCACAAAGATACCAGCGTAGCATGGCAATTTGGGGGAATGTGAAGGGGGTCAAAGCCATACGGTGGGGTCCCAGACTTTTAAATGGCTTGTAATTCCCTCATTTTGCTATAGTATCACTATATATTGGGTTCAATCTTTTTACTTGTTTTCTTTCAAATAGAACATGTTTTGTATTTCTTTTTTGGAACTGATTGTAAGACTTGAGACTGTAAGCCTCATTGATCTGAACTTATGTAACTCAGTGTTTAAATCAAAAGGTTCACTCAAGCTTATTCTGCTCAAAAGCTGAGCTCAGATCAACGAGGCCTACAATCAATCAGATTCAAAAAAAGAGATAAAGGAAACAAGGTGGGGGAAATTTTTTTTAAATTTTTTTGGGGAAATTTTGGGGATCAAAGTCAGTAAGTTTTAGCCCAATGCGATAACAATAAGCGTTTTCAGGAAAAAGAAAATGGCCGGAACACAATGTGAGAGAAAAAATCCAAATTATAAATGCATGCCATCATTTTCAATTCAACTATAACTGTGTTTAACTGTTGTATGCTTTGTAATGAGAACATTTGTATTAAATGAGAAACGTGGAAGCATTTTCACTAGTAATCTTTAGACTGTATATTCACACAAAAGAAATGTTCCTGGTGATCCATGCCACTGTGGTGTGGGGTAAACCACAGGCCATGTGTCCTCCGTCCTTCTGAAAACATCCTGAGACGCTGAACACACCTCGGGCCGCTGGAAATGTGCTGCGTTCACTGTTATGAGCGGCAGTTTGCTGGCCAACGCTGAGGTTTTCACCCCTGGATGAGCATGTTTATGTGTGTGTGTGTGTGTGTGTGTCTGTATCCTGGGCTTCACCTGCGTAATCCACAACACTCTTCATTCCCTCGTCTGTTTGTCTAAGGAGGTGGGGTTTTTTGTGAGTGTTTTTTTTTTCAATGTTCGGGAAGGATTGGAATGGTCTGTGTGGGTGTCTAACATAGCGTTACCAATAGTCCATATATTTAACTTGAGGAAATAAACTGTTTCTCGAGTTCTCAAATACGAATGTATGGTCGAGGTTGAGAAGAAACCGAGTGCTTTGCCAGACATCCCATAAACTCAAAATCTGTCTTGTGACCTCTGACCTTACACCAGTGTGATCACATTTAGATGATGTGGCAACTAAATCCGGTCACCTCATTTGATCTTTTAGTGTTCAATGAAAAATGTACAACTTGTACATTATACTCTGATCAGACAGTAGCTTAGTATCTAACTCAAATGAATATTTACTTATTTATTTGAAATATACCACACAAAAGAAAGAAACTATATTATAAATGTAATTTAATATAGTTAAATATGCAATATATAATATAAAGTTAGTAGCCTACATGTATTTTCTTTCTTTTTGTTTTGTTTTACGGTACATTTGTGAAAACATGCAACAATCTGATTCTTAAAAAACAGTATAACGTCCGATTCTGTCATATTAAATAATGTTTTTGACTTTTTGGTTACTTGACAAAACACGTTTTGATCACGTTCAGTTAAATAACACTTTTTAAGAGTAAATCAAAATCTATTCTTTAAAAAAAAAAAGGATCTATGAAGTTTAATAGCATTTGCACATCAACTCTTGGTATGCTTATCAAGTCATGTATAATGCATGGTCATTTGCATATCAATTCTGACCTTTGGCTCATAAACGGAGGATTTATTCTGGTGACCTAATGCAAAGCTTTTGGTTTTATGTATTCAGTGACTCATGCTGTAAGAAGAAATATTGCACTTGAATAAATCTGGACAGCACGCATGACATCAGAGAGTAATTAAGCCAGTTTGCGTTGGAATTCCGTTTCCAATTCCTGCGCTCAGGTTTGCGCACAACTTAAGCACCTGCAGGTTTCTGTGTGTGTGCGTGCTGTTTTCACTGGACGATGTTCAAACTCTGAGAAAGAAAGAGAGAGTGAGGGAGAGAGCGCATTACGCCATCCTTCCCTCTTGGAAAAAAGTGGGATTTGAAACAAGTCTCTTACTAGATATCAAGCAGAACCGCTGGACTTCAACGAGAGACACTGCGCTTTTGCACCTACTCTTGGATCTCCACTCCGACAGAGCTGGATCACTATGGTTCTGAAGAGAGGGGCACATGGCAATGGTTTGCGCAGAGTAATCGATCAGACGTTTCCTAAGCTTCATTTTTACCTCTCCAAACCCGTTCATGGTAGTTCGCCAAGAGCTGTTGGTCATTTCTCCATCACCGAAACTCAGAGGAAGATCAGAGGATGAAAGTTCTGACTAGTCTCCCTCTTTTACTGGGCTTCTGGACTCTGTTATACCTGGTCTTCATCCCGCAAGCGCTCTCCCTCGCCGGCGTGGCCGGTCACAGGGGCACCGGAGCGGCCAAACCCAATCCGCGGTTACCGGTGGCGCGAAACGGGACGACGCTCGTTAAGCCCCCTGACAACGCGAAGATCTCCCGCATCCGGGCTGGTCCACCTCTGACAAAGTCCGAGACTATTCCGGCTCGCGCCTCGGTACCTGTGAGTTTAGGGCGCAGGGAGGCCGCGCGCTCTTGGGTACCCAAGGATGCGGCGAGAGTCGCATCCTCTTCCAGCATCCAGCACCAAACGGGACACAATAAAGGAGTTTCTAAAGCGCCAGCTGCAATCAGGGCCGGGCAGCTCAATCCTGGCGTGATGAAAAGCATCGCACCAGCACCTGCCCATCTGAGAGCGAAAGGCGCAGTAAAACTGGAGGACAGTGAGGAACCCAAACACCCTTTAGTGACGCCCCATGACTACATGCTGTCCCTGTACTGGTCACTGACCAGCGGAGAAGTCAATACTAGTGTCCTGCACGAGGCTGGGATGGCCAATACCATCACCAGCTTTGTAGATAGAGGACAAGGTATGGTATTCATATTTACTCTGGTCTGCATTAGAGAGTTATGTTGTATGCACATTATAGACCGGGGCAAGTTGTCACATTGCTTAATTGTCACGAATCAAAAAAAAAAAAAAAAAAAAAAAAAAGGTCAAATTACGAAAATGTATTTTTATTGGAGAAGGTTGTCACTTTTCGGTTTTATTAATTACAATTAAAGTGTTTTTTTTTTCATGTGGTTTTATGCTTCTTCTTTTTTCATACTAATTTAACTATTTAAAATGAGCTGAAAACCCCACAATTAGTTATTTTATAACAGCCTAGCAGGTTCCAAATGTGACAACTTACCCCATACACTGTGACGATATGGCCTGCTATTAGAGTCAATGTAATTATATATGGTGACAAATGGTGAAATATTTCAGCTTTTTTGTAGTCAACAGTTTTAATGTGTGTCTATAGAAACTGACCAAAAAAACCCACCATCCCTTAAATATTAAAATAATATTTACTTGAGTAGGAAGCGTGACAACCAGCCCCGGTCAAGATTGTAAGTTCAAAGTTATTTGAATGCATAAAGGTATATGTGTATTAAGGTCACTATACCATTTTTAATTACTTTTTAGCTTTTAGAGTGCTATTAAATCATCTTGCAGTGTGAAAAAAAATTCTGAGAATAAATATCCCATTTAGATTACCGTAATATGAACTAATAAAAAGTGCATGTACGACAATGGCACAAAAACATTAGAAAGGAAAATGTTTGATTTAGATGAATTGTAGCCTGTCAAATGGCAGGATACTGCTGTGACTGCTTGAAATGTCACGTCAACTGCCCATCATGTCTACCGCATTTACGCTAAATTGTCCTTTTCTGTTTATACAAAAGAAAAGTCATGGATATAAATTTTTAAAACGTCTTATTTCTGCTTAGTATCGCACTATACACACTAAATCTACACAATCATTTTTTTTCTTTTTTTTATCTGGGTCTCTGACCCAAACCAACTGTGTCAATATGCATCTGGCATAAGACTTTTGATGGACCTCTGCTTAAAGTAAATAAACTCCTGGGCCGGTTACAAGTAGGTGGCCTCAATATGTTTTTATTTTTTCTAAGTAAATCTGTTTAAAACAGCATTTAAATGGCCCTGCTTTCTGTAGCTGCAAGGTTGACTCCTCAGAAGCTTTAAATGGTTTTAGTTTATGCTGTGTGAAATACCCTTTGCAGATTTATAGTTACCACATCCTCTGTAGACTTCGAGCAAGAAATGCATGCATCTCTCTTCCTTTCTCACCTACAGGGAAAGTTTCCCTAAAAAAGATCATTTACTCGCCCTCATGTTGTTTTAAACCTGTAAGACTTCTTCTGTGGAGCACAAAAGGAGATAGGTCTCCATTCACTTTCATTGTATGGAAAAGAGCAGCCTTGAACATTCTGCTAAACATCTCCTTTTGTGAAGAAAAAAAGTCATACAGGTTTGGATCAACATGAAGGTGAGTTAATTATGGCATAAATTACAGTTTTGGATTAACTATTTCTCTAAAGTTTAAAAAGCCACAGCACATCATGTCCTACATCAGTGTAGTAATTTACGCCACCACACACACACACACACACACACACACACACACACACACACACACACACACACACACACACACACACACACACACACACACACACACACACACACACACACACACACACACACACACACACACACACACACACACACTAATCAGTTGCACTCTCTCTGCCCCTCTCTCCATGTGCTTCAGATGTTTTTTTTCCAGCCTATGTTAGTGAAAGCCATATGTCACGGTGGTAGGCACACTGGTAAATAGCTGCAGGTTGATAATAATGCTGTGTTTACAGTATGTTGTGGTCTCCAGGCCGAGTTCGTCTGGTTTTAATAGTCTTTTGAAAGCAAACTGTTCTTGGATAAAATGAAACCTTTTGATTTTTATAATGCACTGCCTTCATATTGCATTGCATGCAGAGAGAAAGTGAGCTCGCTCTCCCTCTATCTATGTATATCTCTCTTTCTCTCACACACACACACACACACACACACACACACACACACACACACACACACACACACACACACACACACACACACACACACACACACACTATGTGATCACAATCCAATTCTCCATGCTATACCATTAAATATTTCCACAAAACCACAGTATTACCTTGATTGTCATGTGCAAAAATCATGATATTACGATGGTACATCATATAGTAAATGTTAAAAAAAAAACATGACATTGTGTCAAAAAATCATGGTAATGGCATTGTACGTCCAAATAAAAAATGTATCACTCTGACACCATATGCAAAAACATGGTATTACCATGATACATGTCCAAAAACATGGTATTACCATTGTACATGTTAAAACAGTCTGTGTTTGGCTCTTAATATGGATGTAATCAAGATAAACTGCAACTAATAAAGCAATGCAAAGGCTATTTTCATTGACCTACGACCTTAACTTTTGCAGACGAGCGAGCGCCGCTGCTGAGACGCCAGCGCTACCTCTTCAACATCAGCTCAATGGAGAAGGAGGGTCTGTTGGGCGCAGAGCTGCGCATCCTCCGAAAGAAACACATGGACTCTCGTAAGCACACGTTTGAGGGCAAGGTAGCTCTGAGACTGTACACCTGCGCGTCAGGTAAGCACAGAGGCCTACTGGTGCACACTCTTTCCATCGACCCTCACAGCGCCCCTTACTGGGAAGTGTTTGACATCTGGAAACGGTTCAAAGACTTCAGAAACGCTCCTCAGCTTTGCTTTGAGCTGGAAGCCGTGGATCAAGGCCGACCGCTTGACTTGCGATTACTCGGCCTGGGCCGAGCGGGACGGCAAACCAAGGAGAAAGCCTTCTTTGTGGTGTTCGGGCGCACAAAAAAGCGAGGGCTCTTTTACAACGAGATCAAAGCCCGGTCAGGCCACGACAACAAGACGGTGTACGAGTACCTCTTCACACAGCGTCGGATGCGTCGGGCACCGTTGCCACGTGGGAAAAAACCACCCAAGAACCAAACCAAACAGCGTTGCAACCGCAAGCAGTTGCACGTCAACTTTAAGGAAATGGGCTGGGACGACTGGATCATCGCTCCTCTGGAGTACGAGGCCTTCCACTGCGACGGTGTCTGCGACTTTCCCATACGCTCCCATTTGGAGCCTACCAATCACGCCATCATCCAGACTCTCATGAACTCCATGGACCCCAGGTCCACGCCACCGACCTGCTGCGTCCCCACCAGACTCAGCCCCATCAGCATTCTGTACATCGACTCCGCCAACAATGTGGTGTACAAGCAGTACGAGGACATGGTGGTGGAGAGCTGTGGCTGCAGGTAGCGAGATATGAAGAACCTTTTGGGTCTTCTTCATGACTTTCTTTGACAAGAGTTTTATTTTATTGCCAAAATCAAGAGTACGACTTCCGTTTGTTGATCAGCTTTAGAAACAGGGAACAGGGTTGTGCACCATTCAGAATTGCATTGAGATTGTCTTTTAAATTTCAGTTTAATTCTTGAATTAGGATTATAGTAGCAAACAGGGTGCAGAATTGCAATTCGCAGGTTAATGTAAGGAAAAATAATTAAAATGAACTGGAATTCAAAAGAAATCATCAGTTATTTTAATCAGAAAAGCAAATGCTGGCCAGACAAACTTTGATTACTGGATTGATTAAACTTTGTTTGGAAGTTTTGAGGGGGGAAAGAAGTGATATTTAAATGTTTAACTTTAATAACATGCTATATTCCAGTAACCTTTAAGGATTTAACTAAATTACCTGTGACAAAAATATTGGAATAACATTTGTGTACCAGTGTGGAAAACCCCAGAATGCATCACTTGTGAGGAATTTCTTTGAATTGCAATTCAGCAAATTCATCTTCCTGTCACTGCATTTCAACTTTCGATTCAAATTCACACTCCAAAATGGAAAGGGGTACAGTTTGAATTTTGCACAACCCTGACATGTAACCTAGAGATCATTAACATCTGGAGGTTGACAGAGGATTCAGAACAAACAAACACTGTTGCCTTTACATCTTGTACTTCTTTGTTAACACAAACCTGTGTCAATGTGCCAATAAAACGCCTCGGATTCCCTCGTCAAATGCAGGTGTCTTCTTCAAAACTAGCCGAGGGCTTCACTGCTACATCAGTCTGGTTAGCAATGCAGTGCGCCCCTGCTGGTAGATGTCATAACTACACCATCTGGCTGCTAAAAACATCTTTCTCCACTGACTGCCATTCAGTAGTTTGTATTCGTGTATTCTGATGGAATACATTGCAAGCAAGACATATTTCATTATATTGTACACTAGCGCAGAGACTATATCTTTAGATTTATGAATGTTGCTGGTGAAAATACACCACTACTCACCAGAGGCATTAGGTTGATGGTTTTGTTCTCACATTAATAGCTGCACAACCAAGGTACATGTTTAAGTATTTTTTATAATCATTCATGAAACTTGATTAAATGTCTAGTTGTTATATAAAATGTGTTGTTTTTGAGCTCAATGTCATGTAGTTCAATACGAAGTAAATAGTTTATATGTTTTACAAAAGAAAAATGTTGCTATTGCTTTTAAAGTGCTTTAACTAAAGGGATAATAAACATGTGTATTATTATTTTTTTCTTTTTTGATTATCCAGTTCAGGGTTACTCCCCAGAGTAACAGCATGTAACGCATATTGTGATGTGAACCATTTAGAAACAAAACAATGGTTTCCAAACTTTTTGTACAAATATAGAAAGCTCTATAATTCTATTTGAACATGGCATTTAAATTTAATTCAACAACCACAGCACAGATAGTTTATGTCTGCACTTTCTTTCTTTTTTTGTATATAAATGGAAACTTTAAACTAAGATTTTTTACAATGCAGCAGATATTCATAATAAACAAAAACGACCCAGAAAAAAAGTTTCAAGTGATTTTCTTTGCAGGCGGTTTCTATTCAAGTTAAAAAATAACTTTTTGCTACTGAGACAGGCACAATTTTTTCACTAAAAAAATATTTGTCTGTCCAAACTAAAAGAAAAAAAATGCTGAGAATTGTGAGAACAAACAATCAGAACATACAAGATGACAGTGGAACAATTTCTATGGTAGCCTACTGTTCATTCATTAGACCAAAATTGATCCACATATAGCTTTGTTGTTGATGATGCTTCATGACATCTTTCCATCTTTAGAATTTTGTCTTTGAACTGTCATTATTGCGGTAGCTCTTTATATTTCTATGGCATCGCTGGTGAAGTGGATTTAGGCCTACTTATTGTAGAGTTAACGAAAGTTATCATGAGCATTGTTATGTTTGAAGCGGGTGACATAAAAAAAATAGCAGGAGACCAGGAAGATATTAAAACGAGTGGTTTATTCAAAAATCCGTTAGATATTTCCAAGCTGTGGACAGAACACAACGAGCGCAGTGCGGAAAAGCTGTTGAATGCTTGAATCTGATTGGTTGACAAACGAAGTGTGCAATTATTTTCAGGGAAACGCACGACTAAAGTAGTTCCAGGCAGGTCTTGACCGCATTACAGTTACATATCACTTCGCCAAATGATTTCAGTTATTTCAAAGGTCCTTACAGACTACAACAGCAAAATAAACAACACCCACAACGACACTGACCAAGCAAATAAATATAGTAAACAATAGGATTAAAATGACAAATTATTTACATGTTTTTGCCACAAAATTATGCTATATTATTATGTATAGGCTACGGAAAGCACACACTCTCTCTCCCGCTCTCTCATCCGCTCAAACGCACACACACATACAGTAGCTACAGACACTCACTCACACTCACACAGACACACACACACACACAGAAACGTGTCGTCAGCACTGCTCTCACGATTTTATCAGTAAAATAGTTTAACAACTTTGACAACAATGACAGTGACAACAACTATGGACCGAACACTGTTGACACGCACAGACTCAGGTAATTCACACGATTAAATCTCTCTCTCTCTCTCTCTCTCTCTCTCTCTCTCTCTCTCTCTCTCTCTCTCTCTCTCTCTCTCTCTCTCGTCTTTTCAACTCTTTCTTTAAGTCAGTTTAATGTAATTTTTTTTTTTAGTTTTTTTTTTACTGTGTAATAACTGCATTGTTTTGGAATTAGCAATGGAAGCTTGGGAATAAATGCATAAGAATTTAGTCCTACACACAAGAGGTTTTAAAGACAAAAAATAAAGACATCATTAACAATGTTTTGAGGTGTGGTAACCATGTAGAAGCAGAAAATTTGACTCCAGGCCGTTGAATTCTTGAAAAATAATGCACACCCGAGGTGTGACGGTTGGCCGGTTGGCCGCATTACCACCTCGGGTGTGCATTATTTTTCTAATAATTTAATGGCCCGGAGTCAATTGTTCCTTCCATATTCATGCAGCACATTGCTAATCACTGAACTATTGCTTGGTCTGGTTTTCGAATAACAAAACAAGCAAAATATCAGAAAATTCAAAAGTGTAAAACATTTTCATTAACAAAAATATACAAACCTTTCTGTAATTCTGCTTCAGTCTTGTTTAATGTGGATGATGCATTTGAATGTTACACATTCATCTCCTATATCAGTAAGCAACATTTATTGTACATTCGCCTCTTGTACCTTATTTTTTAAAGCATGAAATTTCATAGAGGTGTCTAAGCAGAAACATGACTTGTTTGTAGGATTAAGTGTTGGTTGTTGCAGTACGTGGCCCTAGATTGTGGAATAGTGTCAAACTAGATCAGATCTTACAGAGACGTGTTTTGTTTCCACATATAAGCAGAAACACCTGCTCGCTTGGATTGGAGGGGTAGTTTTAACCCGTGGAGCTAATTGAATACAACTTTAATTGCCCGTCCATTAGCCTGTGCAGATTTCACAATGATACTTTGGGAAAGCTGACAAAAACACGTCTACATTAACATTGGCCAATGGACACTCGCTACTCCAGAGTCTTTACACGCTCTCACTTTTATAGAGTTCCTGCGGCTTTGAGCGGAGACTGTGTTTCCTAAACCTTAATCTCTCTCTTTCCCTCCATCTCCGTCTTTCAGGCTTAACATTTTTGTTGGCTTGTTATCGGCTCTGGCAGGGAAACCTTGACCGATGTTTAACATTTTTCCAATGCAATCTTATATTTCCTTGACAGATGCCTGTACAATTCTATTATATAGCAGGATACCACGTATTGGAAAACGAATTAAAGATGTAAGCAAGCAGTGATCAAGAAAAAAACAATGTTTAAGGGAAGATTTTTTTCTTTAGATGGGGAAAAGGATAAAGTTTAACAAGGTTATAAAACTCAAGAGAGAAAACGTAACACCCAAACACTCCAGTAGAGCCCATGAACTCCACGCTCAGAGTTACAGTATATATTATGCATTTATGTCAAATATACATGTATATATATATATATATATTTCTCAGCAAGTTCATGACCCAAACTTCTTCCTGGCCTTCTAAAGTGTAACTATGAGGAAATATTTCTCTATTAGTTATACTATTAGTAACTCTATATCACTGCGGCCAAAAGCATAGGCAGACTTTTATTATCAGGCAGCATTTGTGGACATTGCAGACAAATGACATCAAAAGTGGAAAACAGTGCTAAAAAAAAAAAAAATTATACACAAACTGACCACCAACTGCAACTTTCAGACACCATCCTTAGTTTTTAACTCAACTCTCCCGGAATGGTACGCATAGGTAATGTGGGATATCAAAGGCAGCGAATGATCTTCTTCTTCTTCTTCTTTGGTGTTTATTGGCGGTTGGCAACCTAGCTTATTGGTGCATTACTGCCACCAACTGGAATGGAATATGGATCAGGTTATTTGCTTTTATACAAAATATAATTAAACATAAAAACCAACCAAAAAAAAAAAAAAAACTGGAGCAGCGAATGATACATCTGTTCAAAAATCGATCAGATGAAGGGATCGATCAGGAAGTGAAGCTAGCATTGGTTTCGGACGTGCCTTGATGCCTTCCAACCTTGGAATGTTTCCTCTGAAGGCAGCATTTTTAAGCTTTCGGTCGCAGCCTTTCTTCCACAATGTCTTTACAGGACCTGACTGAACACATGCAGTTGCACCACTTTAGTACAGCATTTCAGCACAAACAAAAAGTAATCATTTCCTCATAAAATTGACTTGACCATCATTTCTTATTAACTTAAAGGGAAACAGTCAGATTATGGCGAAGATTTAACTGTGAAACTGCAGGTGAAACTCGAATGCAGGTGAAACTCGAAAATGTTGAATATCGTGCAAAAGTTCATTTATTTCAGTAATTCAACTTAAAAGGTGAAACTATTATATTATATAGACTCATTACATGCAAAGTGAGATATTTCAAGCCTTTATTTGTTATACTTTTGATGATTGTGGCTTATAAAAACCCCAATTTCAAAATTAGAATATTGTGAAAAGGTTTTAGGTGTAAGCCATAATCATCAAAATTATAACAAATAAAATATTAGTTTCACCTTTTAAGTTGAATTACTGAAATAAATGAACTTTTACACGATATTCAATTTTTTTGAGTTTTACCTGTAGAGTTCATAACATAAAAGTAATGATTGGTTTATCAATATTGTCTAGAGTTTAATATTGGACACCTAAAAAAGCATCACTGTAAAAAATTAGACCATCAGTAAGTCATGGCAACATACTCTTCTTTTTTTCTTTTTCTTTTTTTTACAAGTTATACAAAATTCAACTTAATTTTTTTAAGTTAGTTTAATTTATTTAAGTTGAAATGAGTTGAAATGGCAGCAACTGAACCTAAGTTTTTAACTTAAAACAGGTGGAATTTTTTTACAGCGAGTGCAAGCATGTGAACAACACTATCAGCAGATACATTCATTTTTTTATTGAATTCCCCTTCGGTATGTGCCGTGTTTTGGAAAAAAACAGAGGCCAACTGTAGCATCAGCAATCCGAGCCAGACAAACTTTGATAACCCAGCCAATACAATGTCATTTGGTCAGGCAAAAGACCACCTTTGTCGTTCATGCATAACC